>NC_090933.1:227732286-228035091 GCF_040938575.1 Ambystoma mexicanum | reverse complement strand
TAGGGGGATCAAATGGAAATGGGGAAGGCGCTAATAACGGGCCCGCCAAATTGCGGGCCCGTTATTAGCTCCAAGGTCCCTTAACGGGTCCCGCAAAGAACGGCTTGTCAGACCAGCCGTTCCTGCTGGGACCCGCTAAGGGACCTCGGAATAGGGCGGTAAGGGTTTACCGGCATCCTTATCGGTGCCGGTAAACCCTTACCGCCCAACTCGTAATGAGCCCCTATGTGTCACTCTCTGCAGCACAGCAGGGCCGCTCTTAGGACAGGGCTGCCTTCAACCAGATGGCCATCAAGAAAGAAGTGATCAAGAAATGGCACTGAGAAGCATTCTTATGGAGGGCATTCAGTGGTCCATGTGTAATGTGCATTGCCCAGGCCTTCTTGAAGAGGCTTAGATATCTCCACTCAAAACACCAAACAACGCCCCTTTTCATTTACATGCATCCATCTGATCTAAAAAAAAACACACATGACATGCAATTCTGAGGGTTCTATGTAATTTCATCGACAGGTGTAATGTTGATGTTTTTTTTCCCTGAGTATTTCTTACCGAAAAACGAATCGAAATTGATTTTATTTTTATTTTTGGGGGTTCCACAAATAGGGTTCCCCTATTGTTTTTTACCTATTCCCGACCACCCCCTACCCTTATATATACTTTTCCAACCCCCCCTATATATTTTGATGAGTTTTTTTCAGTAAAAAGTATTCAGAGAAAAGCCCATCGAAATTACAGCCATTGATGAAAGAACGCTGTACCATTCTGAGACCCCAATGAAAATTGTCCATGTAGTGACCACCCCAATTAAGCATGGGTGCACAAGGAGGACAGGGGTTACTGTTCCTTCTGCTGGTATTCCTTTGCATAAGAACCATTGCTAGTTCCATCGGTCTTCTATGTCTGAGGGATATAATCTCCACATGCTATTCCCATCCTTGGCTGGTTTTAAATGCCATGCCCTTTTCTTACCTTTTCACTTCCTGTCTAGCCCCATAGACAAAAAACCAGTGAGATAGCTCTTCGGGTTGGGCGCTCCTAGTTGTGATCTGTGTTTAGTTTACAGATCTCAGGTTCAAATCCTGGCAAGACTGACTCAGCCTTCCTTGGTTGATAAAGCGAGTATCAATTTCGATTGGGTAATAATAATGAAATAATGTATGTCAATTTGTTCTATGTAAAGCACTTTAGATAAAAGTGCGATATTTATTGTTGTGCGATATAAAAACAAACTCGTTTTTGTTATAAATCGTGCTCAGGAGTGTGTGTGTGCGTGCGTGCGTGCGTGCGTGTGCGCGCGCGCGCGTGGGGCATCTGGGCCCTGCTAACCAAACCATGGGCGTGAAAGACGTCCTGCACAAACACGAAGTTGCCAATAGTTTCCTTTTTGACTACCACCATATATTTGATTCAAGTGCACCCTCATTTCACATTGTAAAATGCCAAGTGCACCCTCATTTCACATTGTAAAATGCATCTACTTTTAAATACACACAACATACGAATGACTGCAATAGTGTAAATATCAAAAACAAATTTGAAAAAAGAAAAGTAGTTTATTTGTTTTTAAGTTGTGGACTATATCCCGTGTAGCTGTCCTCTGGGAAACGGTCGCCAAAATAACGGCGGGCAACCAGAATGAAGTAACAATGGCGAACCTCTGAATACCAGGTACTATTACGTGTGGACCCCTCTGAGGTAAGTGTGATTTATGTTTAATGCAAGACCAAAAGAAGAGGAGAAATGAAGTACCTCTGGGCAATGTCCAATGAGCATTCAGTGCACGCCAGTAAGCACTGCAGGCATACAGTAACTGAATAGTTTCAACTTATCCAAATGACATCGAATTGGACTTAATTGTTGAACTGCAGGAAGGACCTTGTCCCCTGAGACTATTAGTGTCATTTAAAAGCCTGAACGTACCATAAAATCTGTCTTTCCTCGAATAAAGTTGTACAGACCAATACAATTTAGAGCTAATGTTTTCCACATTTTCTTGTTAAAAAAAAAAAAGTAAAATTGGCTGTGAAGCAAAGTTCTATGAGGCCATGTTATTATTAGGAATGCCGAGCAGTGCAGTTCATTAGGTGTTTTCAACGATTCAAAGGGTTGTTGTTGAGAAATATTATGTGGCAAAATGGAAATCGCCAGACAGCTGTTGGAGCCGGACCAAACGAGATGGACTGCGCTTTGTTTAGTTTCCGACCTGCGTTTAGCATCAGGGCTTCGTGAGATTGTGAGTCTTTTCGGAAATGGAGCAGATGACGCCACAGCCCTGGCCCTGTCTTCTTGTCCATTAAGTCGACGCCAAGTGCTGCAATTGCCCTTCGCAGACTTGTGGCTGGGATTCCTGGTACCAGCCTGTCGCTTCACAGAACGGCTGTTTTGATATTTCGGTTGAATTGGGGAATTGTATAATTAGAGTCTTTAAAATCTCTCCTTGTCGCCACGAGATGGATATTACCGGCTTATTGTCACGGTTTAACCCTTCACATGCATTCAGTCGCTGAACTGGGGTGGTTTGTCCATCAATTCATATGTAGCTCCATATTCAAACAAAGCCCGTGCCTGTCTACCCGCTGCATGTTGCAGCCTGACCAGGTCTTCTCAGAGAATCAAGCAACACACCTTAGGCCAGTGGTATTCAAACTGTGGGTCGCGACCCCCTACGGGTCCGCGGGTGCATCCCAGGGGGCCCTGAGAGCTCAGCATGAAAAAAGTTTTTTTTTTTTTTTATTTTTAGATTGGAAGAAATGGGCAGGGGTGGCCCACATGGGCGGGCTGAAGCATGAAACTGTCTCAGGCAACAATGAAAAAGTGGCCCACAGTTGTAAATGGATATTCATTCCTTTAGTCACAGACTGGGCCTCATTACTACTATGGCGGACCAGTAACAACGGTGCTGGTAAGCTACCGGCACCGTTGCTACCGTTCCGCCATAGTAAGAGTTGTGCTCGTGGGTGCTTGACAGCCCCCGCCAGGTCTGACCTCAGCTCGTCGGATGCACCGGCACCGTTATTAACGGTGCCGGTGCATCCGAGCTCCCCCTTCCCATTTGAGCCAGACCGAAACACGTGTCTGGGGATGCTGTTGGTACTCTTGTTCAGAGGAGAATTGCCTAGCATTTCGGAGCTGGACTGGCCCAGGGCAGGACAAAGACTGATATGTTTGGGATATTTTTTCTCTGTGAAAGATAGTGAGCTAAAGACTCTGGGTAAGTCTCTCGTAACCAGGACTAATGTCTGGCAGAGGGACTCCCAGGACCCCCCTTGTTAATTTGAACTGGACTTGTGCATGGACCGGGAGCCAGTGTAGCTCTCTCCTATAGTTGGAGATTTGCTCTCTCCTCAATATTCGTTTGATGATGCGCACAGCATCCTGAATGACTTGACATCATTGGATGCAGGACTGATTTGCTTCAATCAACAGGGCGTTACAATAGTCAAGTCTCGAGAGAATAGTGGCCCTTGCTATTGTGGTACAGTTGATCTCGTATAGATAGGGACGGATATTACGCAGGAGCCTAAGGTGATCGGCACAGGTCCTAGCAAGATGTTATTGTGGTCAGACACTGTGTAACTGGGAGTGAGTAGTTAAGATGGCTTTGCCTGAATTGTCTCCCGTATTTCAAGAGTTTGCTACATTACATTTTCACCATAACGTCTCTTTAACGAAGGTTTTTTCAGTGAATTTGAAAGGTGTTGTGTATTGTTCATCTTAACTGTTTTCAAACTAAAAGTGTTTCCAGTGAATATAATATGTGCAATCATTACAGAACTTATCACTTTGGTGTCGTTCATCAAATTCACACAAAACTTTGTCACCCCAATATAGACCTGACTTTGAATATTTTTGCTGTGTTTGGTGTGGTTTCGTGAAGGGGGGGGGCAAAGTTGTAGGGGGTGAGGGCATGTATAGAACAGTTTTTTGGCAGTTTATTACTTGTGCGTTGTTTGATGAATCAGTTTGAATCTTGGCAGTAACAACAACAATCTGACTGAAGTTTGGCGTGGTTTCATTAAGGGAGTCAGTGTCAATCAAGAGCAGTTTTTGGGCATCTTATGATGTTGGCACTGTTCGACGAACCCGCACAAATCTTTGGAAAAACAATATAGACCGGACTTTGAATTTTCTTGCAAAGATTGGTGTGGTTACGTCAAGGGTGGAAAAAGTAGTAGGGGAGGGCCAAACATTTTTGAAATATTGATAGATATGAATGGGAACAGCATTTTGCTTGCAGCTATAGTCTGAAACGCAGGATGGATTTTCACCAAACCTGTGCAAATATCTTTAGTCAGGTCCCAAAAGCGTGCATTTGCTCATTAGCTGTTAATCCGTCCAGTGTTTTATTTTTTAAAGAGTCCCAAACTGTAGGTAGAACATATAATGATATAACTTTGCCGCCTGAAACTGCCCTTATTATATATGTTTTTCTCTTTGGTGGGCAGGTGTAAAGTCATACTTGAAGTAATAAAATGCCTCCTTTGCATAGGGACTATATTTAGAACAGAGTGATAAAGGGTATCTCATCTTAGTCAATCAATACAGAGTAACTATGATGTGTAAGAATACCATGGATGGAAATGGCCTGTATTTCTAAATGCATGCTCCAATCACAGCTCTCTTTCTTGCATGCATCATCTACTGTGCCAGTGAAGTCACTCAGGGTGTTATAAGTGATGTTATTTGTGACGTCATCAATGATACCATTTGTGATGTCATCTGTGTTCTTAGGGGCCAGCACCTGTCAAATTTCAGGGGCTTTGTTGCAGTAAATCATGCAAACTAACGTTTCTTCACTGAATAATGACTTACTAAAACATGAAATTCAATCCATTTATATAACCTTACTTATTTTTATTTAACCTTTTATAAGGAGGAGAACAAAGATATTATAACGTATATAATCAATGATGACATATGATGTAATTATTGATATCAGTGATGGCATGTATGATGCCATTAGTGACACCATGAGTGACATCATGCATGATGTGATTAGTGATGTTACCAGTGTTGTCATCTGTGGAGCGCGGATGAGTGTGGAGCGCGGATGAGTGTGGAGCGCGGATGAGTGTGGAGCGTGGATGAGTGTAGAGCGCAGATGAGTGTGAACGTGGATGAGTGTGGAGCGCGGATGAGTGTGGAGCGCGGACGAGTGTGGAGCGCGGAGGAGTTGTGGAATACGGATGAATGCGATGATCAGTAAGAGTGGAAAACGGATGAGAGCAGAGAGCGAATGAGAACGGAGAGCGGATGAGAGCGGAGGAGAGTGGAAAGCGGATGAGAGTGGAGAGCGGATGAGAGTGGGGAGTGGATGAGAGTGGGGAGCGGATGAGAGTGGGGAGCGGACGAGAGTGGGGAGCGGACGAGAGTGGAGAGCGGATAAGAGCGCGAGCGGATGAGGGTGGAGAGCGGATAAGAGCGCGAGCGGATGAGAGTGGAGAGTGGCCGTGTGTAGAGAGTGGCCGAGTGGGAGGATGGCCGAGTGCGGAGGGCGCCCAAGTGCGGAGTGCGGATGAGTGTGGAGAGGGGATGGCAGATGAGAAAAGAGAGCGGATTGCGGATAAGAATGGAATGCGGATGAAAGTGAGAGCGGATGAGTATGGAGAGCGGGTGAGTATGGAGAGCGGATGGCGGATGAGAAAAGAGGGCAGATGGCGGATGAGAAATGAAAGCGGATGATGGATGAGAAAAGAGAGCGGATGAGTGCGAAGAGCGGATGAGTGCGAAGTGCGGATGAGTGCGGAGAGCGGAAGAGTGCGGAGAGCGGATAAGTCCATAGAGCGGATGAGTGTGGAGAGCCGATGAGAGTGGAGAGCGGTTTTTAGTGCGGAGTGCAGCCGAGCGTGGGGACCAGAAGAGAGCTGAGGAGCGTGGAGTAGGGACGAGTGTGGAGAGCAGACTAGTGCGAAGCGAATGATTGTAGAGAGCGGATGAATAAGGAGAGCGAAAAATAAATGGGTAGCATGGATGGGCGTAAGGAACGGGTGTGTATACAGAACGAACGAGTGTCGGATGCGGATGTATGTCTAGAGCGGACGATTGGGTGAAGCGGATAAATGTGTGGTGCGGACGAGTGTGCCTAATCAAATGAATCCAGGGAGCGGACAAAAACCATAGAGCACATGAGTTTATGGAATGGATGAACAGACAAAGCAGACAAGTAGTTGACTTTTCCGATGAATGGATGGACCGGACGACCATTGTAGACTGAACGAGTGCCCTATCTGGAGCCGGTATCCAGACTAAACGAGTATAAACTACAAGAGTGTGTGGACTGGACGAGTGTGCGGACTGGACGTGTGTGCGGACTGGACGAGTGTGCAGACTGGACGAGTGTGCACTGGATGAGTGTGCGGACTGGACGAGTGTGCGGACTGGATGAATGTGCACTGGACGAGTGTGCGGACTGGACGAGCGTGTGGACTAGATGAGCGTGTGGACTAGATGAGCGTGTGGACGGAAGGAGTGTGTGGACTGGACGAGCTTGTGAACCGGACGAGTGCGTGGACTAGACGAGTGTGTTGACTGGACGAGTGTGTTGACTAGACAAGTGTGCGGACTGGATGAGGGTGTAAACTAGACGATGATAATGACCAACGAATCTGTGAAGCGGACGAGTATGAGGAATCGGACGAATATGTGCAACGGACGATCCCTAACATGCTTTGGAATGATGGAAACACTTGAAAACATACATTCATACCACACCCCACGCTTACTCTCCCCCTTACACCACCACTCATCTAGAACACAGAGATACTATGACAACATTCGGTATAACTGTTCTCATATCTACATCTCCCGCTCACTCCACATCACTCTAAGTAATCATTGCTGGTTGCACACCCCCCAGCCAGGTGTTCTCCTCAGGCCTAACGCAGCCACACTCGCTCTGGGTAAAACCGACCAGAGCGAAGACATACTCCTGACCTCCCAACCACCACACCTACAGCTAAGAAGCAGCTACCACTCAATTTCCGCACCAGCTGCACACATACCCGGTGCGGACACGCACTTTTGCTCTCCCTCTACTCCCTCTACTGACCTGAACTTCGGTTCCCAAGGGCGTTCAACCTACCAGCTCCTTCAGACCATACCAATGGTATATAAGGTGCTATATAAATGCAAAATAACATAACATAACATAGACTGCACAATAGAGGGCACATTGTTAAGGTGTGCTTGATTGAAATGCAAGTGCTGAACCCATTGCTCCCTCCCCAGTTGATGTAGGTATTGCAGATGTTAAACCCTTTTTTTTTCGAACTCCTTATTTATGCAATATTTTGACAGTAATCATTTCCAATAACAGAAATTCCTGTTGTAGAGTGGCGGGTCACCGATTCCCGCGATAATGGGAAAAATGTATCAGAATGAAAAAGTCTTCCACGTCTTCACATGCACTCAACATCTGTCCCCCTTCCTTTTTCCAGTTCCTCTCACTGCACTCAATTGCCCTTTCCCTCCCTAATCCTCTCCCATTACCCCCTATCACTCATCACTTCATGCAACGCACACTTTTTTCTGAGTGCATGGTGCCACGGTAATCTTGTAAGTTTCTGTCGTCTACCCCTGATAAACAGAACATTTTCTACCCATAACTGCCTTCCCAACTACCCCACAAATCCGGATAAATTCACATGGTGTCTTCTTTCCAACTCCCGACCTCTAGCCTGATGTGATTGCTATTACTATTGCTTTTGGTATAGGTATTGATATAGGGCCTACGGCCAGGCCATCTATGCGCTGATGTTAAAAACAATCAGTGTTACCCTAGAAGTGCCTACATAAACAGAAGAGCTTTGAGTCACTTTCTGATGTGGAGAATGTTATTAGACTCTGTAAGGTTGTGGGGGAGTTCATTCCTAAATTTGATGGCAACCTGTTTTCTCCTCCAAATAGCATTTTGAGTTCTTTCATTTGTAGATTCTCGTGGAAATATCGCAGGAATCACTTGCATCAAGCAAAAATAAAATGATACATTTTCATTTCTGAAAAGCCTCTGAGCCTATTTGCTGCAAAGTACCAACACCCATATATAGATAAAGGTTTAAAGGACCACGGGGCACACTGATGTTTCGCTCAAATATTTGAAATGTACTGGATGGAATTACCCCAAACAAGTCAAGGAAATGAAGTCAATGCGTTTTGTCCAAATTGTTTCCTATATGGTTTGAAATCTGCCTAGAAATGTTCACGCTACAGCTTTTTTAGAAAATACACTTTTTCTCTATGGCAAAATTAATGGGAGTAGGCTGAAAACTGTGTTTCATTACCTTTTTCATTATTTAACAAATTGTTGCCAAAATGTCTAGTTTGGGTGGTCCCGTGCAACCTTTTTGCTTGGAAAACGTCAACCAAATCCTTCTAGCAAGTCAAACGTAGTTAGCCTGGCTTAGCTTCCCTGCTGCAAAGCACCAAGACCGATAGAATGATTTTAAGGAGCAGGGGACACCCCCTTCTTAGTCTTTTAAAAACCCATGGACGGATGTACCCCAAGTCAGTCATGGAAATTAAGTCAATGCTTTGTGCCCAAGTTGTTGTTTTATTATGTCCAAATCTGCCCAGTTTTTTTTCTCGCTACAGCTGTTCAAAATTGTACCTTTTGTCTATAGGAAAATGAATGGGCTGAAAACTGTGTTCTTTTGTTTTCTTTATTTTATAACACAGTGTGCAGTTTGGGGTTCCCCATGACAAACTTTCTATTTGGAAAATTCCATCCAAATCCATCCAGCCAGTCAAAGTTATTTGCAATAAAATTTAGGGGAAAAGTTGCTGCTCTGTCATTGGAGTTATAGCTATGATATGATATGGTAAGATATGGCATTTATAACGCGCCTATACACAAGTGTTTGAAGGCATGACGAGGCAAGGGAGGACGACAAAGGGATGACAGAGACAATGATCTTACTAGGCCAAGTGACATTGAGATTGCGCAAGTGCACGGGATAGGGGTGGGGAAAAGTCTGAAGGGAAAAGGGAGGTGGGCAGTGCAGTACATGGGATCAAACAATAACAAGAAGTGCAGCCAATGGGTGGCAAGTGCTGGGTACGTGCAGACAGCAGGTGTCCAAAGTGCAGGTAGGGGGACTGTAGGGTTACGGATACAGACCCAAGTGCAATGTTTTCCAGGGGGGAATTTTGGAGAAGTGGACACCGCCTTCCCCATCAAATATTTTATAAACTACTGGATGGAATAATACCAGAACCCCCTGAAAACCAAATCAACACTTTGTGTCAATGTTGTTTCTTATTTGATCATATTCTATTCCAGCAGTTTTTTCCCTAAGCAGAAATTTGGACTTCTAAGGGAAAAATGAATAGGAGTGGCCGAAAACAGTGTTTTTTGCTTTCTTAATAACTTTTTCATATTTTAAAGAATCCTTTCCCAAAATGTCCAGTCTGCGGTATGAGGGGGCTGAGTTTCCAAATATCAGCCAGATACGTCATGCAAGTCAAAAGTTATTAGCAATTCAATGTTTGCGTTTCTTATTGAACTTAATACACACCTTAACTATAGTGCAGCAGTTTTGGTATATGTAAGTATATATACCAAAAAACTCGGAGACTCTCCCATTTCAGACCGCACACTTACATGATTCTTCTTTGGTCCATTCATTTACCAAAGAAAATACAGCAAATGCATTGATTAGTTTTTTGCTTTTTTAATTATTATTATAGTGATTTCATGCTGCCAGACATGCCAGTGTGCAAAACAACCAAAAAACGAATACATTTCTCCAAACGGCTTAGTCAGAGTTGTGTTGGTAAGCAGAGCTGTGTTCTTTTTATATTCCACTAATACAACTGGGTTATCAGTCTTTCTTCCATTGCTATCACTCTGACATTTTCAATGCACTGGCTTTCATCAATATTGTTCATATGAACACCATATTATTGAAATGTGTAGTGTTGTAAGGCAATCAGGCTGCTACTCCGGTTTATATTGTGCCAGAGCAGTACTGCCTGATGGTCTATAGTAGTGGCAATCCTCAGAAAACTATTTTCAACTAAAATGCATCTTACATATAATATTGTGGACAAGTATACATAAACATTGAATAAAGTGGCAGTGCTGTAAACAGTTTATATTTTAAATATTATATAGCCCATCTACTATGCAATGCACGTTGACACACTGCATAACCTAACATTATCATAATATCTGTTGCTTTTCCTGTATCAATACGTGATCTTTTTAAAACAGCCAACTGCCACCGTGATCAAATTGAACTCAAGACTGTTTTATCATTGTTGCTTAAAGCATGATATATGCCGGGCACCCGCATTAGTATAGTGTATTGTGCATAGGACCTTACTGCCATAAGCCCCTAACGGAGTAAAGTAGACTTCACAAATAAAGTGCATGGAACTTGTTGCAATGCAACTAGGTTTGCGAAAGGCCACATATGGTTCAAGATTGATAGTGCTTTGATATCTACATGTTTACCTTGTAGTATTCATGTTGGCACTATGTGTAATACATAACATGCATGATACATACATTAAATGATGTATGTCACTTATATCGTCACATTCCAGCAGATCTTAAACCCTTCGTTTCTCCCACAAACTCATTCTGAAATAAGATGAGTCTCACAAAGGCATTGCAGAATGCTTCTTACAGGACAAATCGATCTGTTAGATGTTACACATCTTCGCAAAGAAAGTGTATACTGCTAATTTGGACTCTCCATATTATCTTCTTGGTAATCATGATAGTACGATGAACCATCCCCAAAGTTCAAAATGCTATCATTTGCGACATGATATACATACTGATGCATTTATAGAGTATTTCTCATGATGCCATGTGATTCGCGTGGTGTTGGCTTGTTTTCACCCTTTGGCATTTCCCTTTATCCTTCATTTTTTAAATTCATAATTGTTTACAAATTATGCACGTTCATTATTTAAAAGCAGTAATACGTAGTGAAATCATTTTTTCCACATTTATCAGTAGGAATGGTTATTGTTAGTAGGGGAATATGGGGGTGAGATATAATATTTACCATATAAAGGTGTACTGCTTGGTTATTACCATGGCGCTCTCATACATGTGCTCATCCAAAGACCAGTTGTGCCTAAATGCCAAGATTACCCCTTTAAAATGTAAAGTGTATACCAAAAAATAATGTCAATAATAATTGTAAAATGTTATTGGCCACTAGAGCTCTTATTATTTTTGGTTTTCGTAAGGATGGCTACTAGTGCCTGTTTGTTACACAAGGCTCAACAGAATGGCCTGCTTGATCTCTTGTGAGGTTTCTTTCACCTAAGAATGTATATATTTCCTCATCACCATTATCTCGTCTTGGTGTCTTTGTATCCAGATCCACAATACAGCAAACTTCTTTCTGGGGTAGCATTCTCTCTGTGTCTCCTCCCCGTGGATGTTCTTAAATGTTGTCAATCACAAAATAGCAGAAGGAGGTTGCATCTCCTTGGTGTGTTTCTTGAAAACGTTTTGCAAGGGTGTAGGCTGGATCGTTATTTTTTATGGTTTGAATGTGCCTTAGAATGCTCATCTTTGACATTACTATGGTACTGCCAATATACAATTGTTTGCATCCATTTTGGATTACGTAGATAGCAAACGTGCTTTTGCATGCAAGATGTTTGTTAATCGGTACTGTCTCTTGTGTCCATGTGTGTGTATATTGTTTTACATTCATCCGTCATCGATATGCTTTGCATTTGCTACATTTGTAGAAGTCTTGCATTGCACTGAGAAGGCAGGTTTTCGGGATCCTATCAGGCTTCCTATGAAATAATGATGGGACCACTTGTGACCTTATTGAATGTGGTTTACGAAAAAGTCAATTAGACTCGGTCCTATGTCTCTAAATCAGATTTCAGGATTTACGAGTGCGAGTCCAAAATGTTTCCTATGTCTGAGGATTGTATATTATATGTAGTGATGAATCTGAATTGGTTCTGTTCGCTTTGTAATGAATGTTTTCTTACAAGGAGATTGTCTCTTTATCGCGCTCAGGCTTTGTAATATCCCTTCTCCACACTTTTTCTCATGTATCCCCGCTCCTGGAATCTCCATGCTGTAATTTCCAAGTGCCTTCTAAATTCGGCTTCAGTTGAACAGTTTCTACAGTTTCTTATCATCTCTCCATATGGGATGCTTCAAATGAGTGTTTCAGGATGGCAGCTTCTGGCAGGTAGCAGTGAGTTTGTGCTCGTCAACCTTCTATGTAGCGTGCTTTGCAATTTCTTGTCTTTCACATATTTTTGGACATCTAGATATACCATTTTGTGTTTGCAATGGTGTATTGTGAACTTGAAGTTGTCAAAGTTCTGTTTGATAATCTGGACATAATGTAGCCACTGCTGCATGGTTCCATTACAAACAATGAAAAGACCATCAATGTAGTGATTCCACATGACTACTTTCTTTGTGTGTTCTTGCATATAGTGTAGCGAATGTGGTGCCTTTCGCTGTACCGGATGTTTGCAGGAAAAAAGTGTGGTAAAAAATAAAGTTGTTGTGTTCAAAATAAAAAGTCAGCATCTCAATAAGCATTTTTGAGTGCTCTCTATTGTTTGTCGATTCTGTGCAGAAGAAATATTTGACAGCTTGTATATCAAATGTATGCTTTATACTCATAGATCTTGTGCAGTTAGTAGATATGTTTCTTTCCATGGGTATATCTACTATTTTCCTTAGTAAATCAGTGGTGTCCAGAATGTATGATGGGAGTGTCTCCACAAAGGAGAGAAGAAAATGGTCAAGGAAACTTGAGGTTTTGTCCAAAAAAGATCCTATTGAGGCCCCAGTCTTTTGTGCACTTTAAGGACAAAATAGATTGTTGGTGTGATAATGTGTTTAACCATGAGGTACATTCTTTTTTCCCATTCAAGGACGCCCATCTCATACCACTCATTAGGTTTCTGGTCATGTGTTGTTTTATATTGACCAGTAGGATCTGCTGTTAGTTTGGTGTAGTGTGTTCTATCATTCAGTTGTCATTGGCTTCCTTGGCGTAATCCGCTTGGTTCATGATCACAATATTTCCCCCCTTATCTGAGGGGTTAATGACTATTTTTGAGTCATCCTTTGGGACCTGGAGGGTTTGATGTTGCCAAAATTCTTTCATGCACTTTTTGTTATTGATGTCATCCTGCTTAGTCGTTTTCTTTAAGTCATCTACTACTAAGTCATTAAAGATATCCACATGTGAACAATTTGTAACTATGGGGTTATAGCAAGACTGTGGTTTAAATCTGCTATTTTTAGACAGGCAAGTGTTGATTCCACAGGAGATCGGCTGTGCCCCCTGTATATTTTAAATCACCATGGGACACTAGCCATGCCCTTTGTCCACTGCCTTCAACCGTGCCCATTGTCCTTGTTCCCCCAATATGTTTCTTTTGGGCCCACAAGGTATCCACGGCCTATGGCTGTAACCACTATACATGCCTTTTGGGCCCACAAGGTATCCACGGCCTATGGCTGTAACCACTATACATGCCTTTTGGGCCCACAAGGTATCCATGTCCTATGGCCGTGACCACTATGCATGTATTTTCGGCCCACAGTGAGCAAGGCTGAAGGCCATGACCACTGTTCATTTTAAAACACTACTGAGCCAGTAGCCATAATCTTCAGCCTCAATCAGTGGCCACAGCCTTCAGTTGTGTCCACTGTATATGTTCCCCCAATATATTTCTTTTGGGCCCACTAGGTGGCCACAGCCTTTGGAGGTGGCCACTGTACATGTCTTTTGGGAGGACTAGCCAGGGCCTTTGCCCCTGGCCAGTGAGAAAGGCCTTGGTGCTCACTGGCCAGGGCCATATTGCTCCCCTTGACATGTTGTTCCATTTGGTGACCTCACAACTCATTGTAGCTATAAAATTCCATTTTTTTGCATTCATATCATTTTTAACTCTTTTTGTTAAAAACGTTTTTCCCATAACCGTGGTCATATTAGCAATGGACTACAAATAACCCTGAATATTTTAAAAATATTTGCTGTTATTATTCACGTTGCACTTTAATACCTGTTCCCGTTTTTTACTATAACCGTGAATATGCAAAAAATAATTGCCCTGATTGTGAGAAATAACCCTGAACTTGGTCCCCAGGACCCCCGCTCCCTAATTTTACATAGTGTCCTCTGTCCCATTCCCCAGCCTGATGTCATTTAATAATTGTTCCTCCTCCAAAGGCATTGTTTTAACTTAGTGAATTTTTGGAACACATTTTTGTGAAAATCTCTCACAGGGAGGAAAACACAATGGCACTTTTTCATTTCTGAAAAGCTTACTCTGCTGCAAAGCACCATGGGAGATATAGCAACAATAGCTATAAATTTGACATATTGATGGTATTGAAACCAGGGAAATATATGAGTTATACAAAAAGAGAGGTCTTGCTGGGAAGAGCGCTATAAACAAGTTAAGAGACAGGTGGTGACCAAGCAAAAAAGGGACACTTCGCCTGCAGCACCTCATGAGGAGGAGCTAGGAGATGGGTCTATAGAGATCCCTTCATAGTACCAGTGGTGAGTGCAATTTTAGAGTCTGATTCTGGATACACACATTCTGAATTTGACTAGGATTATGGCCAAGTCCCGGCAATTTCAGCTCATATAAAAGTAGACAGACAACCTCATGTTAATGTTAAGATATTTTGGAAACCTGGAAACACACAAGAGGTCAGAGCTTTGATAGACCGAGGCGGAGGCCTCATTGATTCATGGAAATCCTTCAAGATTTAAAGTTTGACACTTTACCATTACTGAGTTGGGGGGAAAGGAAACACCCAGAGCACAGACAGGAGTGGAAATGAAGATAAACAATTTTTCAAAGCAGAAATATCAAGTGTTGGCTGTCCCAATACCTGAATGTATAATTGGTTTCAACATTTTGGACTGGGAGGTACAACATATCAGCTTGGAGTGAGTGCATTAACTTGTACACCAGTTATTGTAGGCAAATTGAAAACCCTCTGGTGCGCGTGCCTTTGGCCACGAAGCTTGTATCTATGAAGCAATACCGCATTCCTGGCCGACATAAGGGCATTTCAGACACTATTAAGGGATATGCAGAAGCAGGAGTGTGACGTCCTGTTACTACTGCTTGGAATAATCTGATCTTGCCTCTGGAAACAGGGGATGGGAGCTGGAGGATGACAGTGGCCCTCATTACGACCCTGGCGGAAATCAACCGACCGGACCGCCATAGCGTAAATAGCGTTTCCGCCATTGCACGATGGAGCAAAGTGCGGCTCATTCCGACCCATCGGGCACGAGCACCACGCCATGGCGGAAGTGCAAAGTCCGCGATGGCGGAAATGACCCCAAAACGGCCCACACCGCTGCCGTACGGCGCCCTAGGTGCAATACCGCCACCCATCTCAGCGGACACCGCAGTGAGCGCCAACCGGAAAGTACGGTGACCGTAAATATACGGAAACGGAAGTAAAAGCATGGTCCCGGAACGGGAAACATCACGCCGTACACCTATAAAACCACAAATTCCACACAACCATTAAAAATACTACCCTGAGACACATCCCAACCCGTCATCCACCCTAGTGAAACCAAGAAAAATGGGAAAAGTAGCGAAGAAAGCGTGCGACCGCAAGCGGCAGGTCCACTTCTCCCGTGAGGAACTCACCGCGCTCACAGAGACCCTCCAGGAGAATGCTGCCGCCGTCTTCTCCACGCAAATGACCAGGACGGCACTTGCGAACAAGAAGGCCTTATGGGCCCTGGTGGCACAGCGGGTAAGTGCGGTGGGGACCGCACCCCGCAACCCACAGCAATGCAGAAAGCGATGGGACGACCTGCGGATACGCATCCGTAGCATACTTTCTGCCAACCGCAACATTGCCACAGCCACCGGGGGAGGATCGGAATCACCCATCAAGTTGACCCCCTGGGAAGAAATCTGTGCCTCCACCATTGGAATGAAGTCGGAGGGATGGAGAAAGGAGTGCAGACATCTGAAGAATCAGGTAGGTGTCCCAAATAAAACAATGCCAAAACCACAATGTCCAATCATGTGAAGTACCACGTGCCCACATAGTGCAACAGTAACACATGTCCAGGAGAACGTCCACATACATAGGCCTGATAGCACACTTTAAAACTCACATCAAATACATAAATAATTAAAAATCCTAAAAACACCCTCTACACGTGCAGCAGGCACACCCTAACTGCAGGCTGCCAAACAACTGCACCCTCACTCCACACACAAATGAAACCACCTCCAAGGCCCCGACCCAAATCACCCTCAGGTACCACCCCAATGCATGTGATACATTGCCATTCCAATTCCCACAGACCCATTAATAACGCTCGCCCTCCTTTACTCCACCACAGGGTCCGATCCAAACGACGAGCTCCAGGACACCCCTACCAGCACACCTGCAAAGAGGGCCAAGACCAACGGCCAAAGACCCTCCACCTCAGCTGCACGCATCAAGACACGGAAGCAGCACAAATCAAGTGGCAGCACAGAGGAGGGAACTCCAACAGGCACCCCAGCAGCCAGCATGCCCACAACACCACCACCACAGGTCCCCCCAATGGATGCCACAGTAGGCACTGCTTCTGGTGGCAGCAGCACCATAGGTGACACTGCATTAATGGCAGCATGCTCCGACACAGAAAACGGGGATGTCGAAGTCAGATCCATCCATGACCTGTCCCAATCCCCCTGTCTGTTCCATCCCGTACACCATGAGGATACCACGCAGGGGCACCCACAAGACGACGACTGGCCATCCCCCACAAGCCCTGTGGCAAGGCAACATGAGGTGAACAGCCACTCTGTGACACCACCGCAAATGGCCATGGCCCAGCAGAGGCAACAGTCCCTCGACCAGTTAATCGTGCAACAGCAGCAACTGGCCACGCTCCTCAAGGACCATGCCGATGAATGTGGGGGCACTAAGGCAGACATAGAAACATCAACTGAGACACTTAGGGCAGAAATGGAGAGAAGTACAGAGACACTAAGGGCACAAATGGAGAGTAGCACCGAGAGCCTGAGAGTACAAATGGAGAGAAGCACCGAGAGCCTGAGGGGTTAACTGCATGCGACGTCCAAAGACGTATGTGCCGAACTTGCCGCAGTGCGCCGTGTGCTCACTGAGCTCTCACAAACCCTTAGGGACATGCATGGACGTGAGCAGGCAGAGACATCATCCGTTGCAAGTTCCGTCCAGGGCAGCCCCCAACGTAGATCTGGGAGGAACCTGCGCTCCACAGGCAGGGGTGCCCCTGATACCCGCAGAGGGGGCTTGCAATAGCGACTGCCCACTGACAATGAGCATCTTTGGACACTGGTGTTCGGGGGGGAGGTAGGAGGGTGGAGGGGGTGTGTTGGGCTCACTTGGGTGGCGGGTCGATAGGGTGTTTAACATGATATCACATATGCCATAAACAATGCACGATCATCCAATGAGATGTGTGGACATTGATCTTTGTGTACGAGGCCATTATAGGCGTACAGTCCATATTGTGCATGTTCCAGACACACACAGTGCCACGAGTCCCGTGTCCATGTATCAGCCACCAGGCGTGAGTGCTAGAAGCATGCATCTATGAGATGCTGACGAATGTCACGGCCCTCCTGTGCCTCGCAGACTCCTTGAGGTGCTGCCACATCCCCACCCTCATCATGACCATCTTCAGGTGCTTGCAGTTCTGCGTCAGGGGGCATGGGCACATTTCTACGTACGCACATGTTGTGTAGCATGACACATGCCATCACCATCTTTGCAACCTTCACATGGCGGTACAGGAGTGCCCCGCCAGACCTGCTGAGGCATCGGAAACGAGTCTTCAGTAGGCCGAATGCCTGTTCTATGACTACACGGGTACGTGAGTGGGCATGGTTGTAGTCCTCCTCATGCTGGTCCCGTGGGTTCCGGACTGGTGTGAGGAGCCATCTCTTCAGTGGATACCCGGCATCACCTGTATGTGGACAATAAACGAATTATGTGGAATGCCATTGCTACGTACGCACCCCCCGCCCCCCTTCCTGCCAGGTCATTGCCGCATCACATACCCCACATCATCATGCATGAAATGAGACTCACCGAGTAGCCAGGATCTGTTCCCTGCGTGTCGCTCCATGTAGCGTGGTATTGTAGAGTTCCTCAAGACCATAGAATCATGGGTTGATCCAGGGAATCGGGCACAACAATGTGTAATGATCCTGTTGGAGTCACACACCATTTGTACATTCAGAGAATGAAATTGTTTTCGGTTGCGGTACTGGGCCTCCATGGCACGTGGGACGACCAATTCCACATGGGTGCAGTCGATGGCACCAATGCAACCCGGTATGCCGGCAAGTGCATGGAATCCCACTTTTGTGTTGGTAATTTCCTGCTCCGAGCGTGGTAGAGAGATGTAGTCGTCTGCGTGCTGCAGGAGGGCATCGAGCACTTGCAATAGTGTCCGTGAGAACAGTGGCTGTGATATGCCATGCAACTGTCCGACTGTGTGCTGGTAGGTGCCTGTGGCCAGGAAGTGGAGTACAGACACCACCTTCAGTAGGGGTGGGATGGCGGTTGGGCTATCTATCATGCTGACAAGGTCAGCCTGTGTCATGTCCACAATGGCGGTTATGGTGTCCCGGTCCAAACGGTAGAGGGTGTGGATCTGCTCATCAGTGAGGTTGAACGGATGTGCTCGGAGGCGTGGGATTGCGGGCTGCCTGCGTGGTGGTAGTGGCTGTGCTGGTGGCCCTTGCTGGCCCTGCCTTGCCCTCCTCCTCCTCCTGCGTCTCCTCCGTGCGGCCGGTTGTAGTTGGTGTTCGTCTTCTTCTTGAAGTTGGAGTACTTGCAGTGCTATCAGGTCCCCCAGGGCCAACATAGCTAGTCCTGCCGGTAGCATTTTGGAGTGGGTGTGGTTGTGGGAGGAGACTGGGTGTGCAATTTATGTGTTTTCAGGCTGTATGGCCTCCACCTGTGGTGATTCATTCCACCTGTGCAAGCTGCTCTCCCCTTTGGGCGAGCACGTCCCGCACACAACGCTGCAATTCGACGAATGGCATCTTGCTATTACAATCATGTATTTGTACCCGATGGCAGTGTAACATTGGTTGATATGTTCATTCGGCTATGGTCCCATTGTTTCACATACTATCTTTGCAGTCGCGAACAGACTTGTAAAGGGTCAGTGGAACGTAGTACTCGAGTAACGGTGGACCCTCATGCAACACTGTACCGAGGTTCACCGACGGGCGGGGCGTCCCATTTGTGAGTGAAGGCAGTTGCCATTTTCACACACAGCCGCACTACATGGATTAATTTGTGATTTCAAGCGGCCACAGATGCCTTTTCGACGTGATGTTGCAAATGAGGAATTCGAAGGGCGGCGCTTTCGGTTTTCAGCTAGAGGCGAGGAGATGCCCACAGGTCTGACTGCAAATATAACGTTCTATTGTTCAATGTCCTTGGGACAGGGGCCATGGCGAGGATGCAATGATTGATATGAATAGTTTGGGATGCGCAATAGCGAAGTGGGCGATGAGGCCGGACGTTCCCAAATACATGTTACTTCACAACACTGGAATTACGGGCTGGGGCACAGTGGATTTTGCAGGCTGCATAACGCACAGACTCAATGGAAATTTCACATGTTATGTGAGTATGGAAACAGGCGTTTTCATTACGGGATGAGGGAATGATGTATGGACGCATGGACAGATGATTTGATACAGAGTTTGCCATGTACAGGGCTTCTTGGAATCTATCCGCCTCCCCTGCGCTATGTGATGCAGGGCTGCCATAGTGGGACCATCGTCTATCTGGCCTTGTTGAGCCCTCCCTGTCTCGACGCGCCTTCAGACACTTGTGTCTATGCACGTTACCAATCCCATCTGATGGATTCTGTTTTAACAGACGCATGCACAGGTACACTCGTTTGTGATGGTGTTTTCACCTCGATATAGATAGTTATGATTCGCAAGTGGTTTTTGGGTGGTGATGATCCTTTGGAGTGGGCTAGCATGCATATGGCTGTGGATTTGGTGTGATCATTGAAGTGAGTAATTCAAATGTAGTTCTGATGGCCATACTATTCTTTTTCATTTCATTTGGTTGACAGGTATCTCCTCCCCTTTTGCCACTGCCATCTGTATGCCACTCCTGCAGATGGATTTTACTCCCGACACCTGCTGCTTCGTGTTAATCAGTGGAGCAGCATTACGATCTTATGGGACGATCGCCAATGGGCCACATGCCCTTACGCAGTAGTAGTGGCTAGGAGCAACATTTCGGCCTTTCAGCTGGACTAGTGCCTCCCTATTGGGACGGCCCTGCGGTTCTAGGCGCTTCCATGTTGCCTTTTCGTACGAGAATGTAGCCCCTGTGTACCATGAAGGAACAGGGCGTCACACAAGAAGTAGCTGGTCATTTATTGCGGATGCAGCCCACAATGGTGAAATGTGTTTTGGAGTTCATGGCCTAATGGCTGTATGGGCTTGGTGAATTTGTTGTGCATTAAATTTCTATTCTGATATGAACCGTGTAGCGTTCTTCTTTGCAAGTGATGTGGCATATTCCTATTTGGGGAGCGATGTATTGTGAGGAGATCTGCATTGGGTTCCAGCTTCGGAGTATAGTTGCGTGGTACTGTGCTGGGCGCGTTTGCCTACGAAGCCCAGTGAGGTCAGGGATAAGGGCTGCCAATAGGACTGTTTTGATGATGTCATGCTCAGGGGCGGGGGATTAGCTTTTGTGTAACAGATGCCGGTCAGCCAGTTGGATTGGTGGAATGATGTGATTATCGGAATATTGCTGGTCACAGGTGCCTGTGTTTGCGTGCGTTTCTTGGTGGGAGACTGAGGTCATGTCCATTTGTATGGCTTCTGTATTCGTGCCATCTGTGCCCTGCAGCTCCCATTGGCCCCTCTTGAGATTCATTTGTTCGTTGGCAGGCATGGATGACTAGTACATTTCACTGGTTGCATTGTGTGACTTCATTGCACCTACGGGGAGTTGTACAATGTGGCCAGGGAGCGGTGTACAGGCACTCAGTGGGGCCGTTTACGGTTGGTTCGCGATGCCGTACTTCTCACCATGGCGGAATGGTACTTTCCGCCGTGCTTGATGGCGTTAGGTGCATGTCCGCTAGGGTCAGAATTCGCGTACCGTTGCGCCATGGTGGTAATTACGGTTTGGCATGGCGCGCGCGCGCGTACTTGGTGCAGTTAGCGTTGGCGTTCACTACGGTGTCGCTAATGGCATCGTACTTTGCGGTGACGGGTCATAATCGCACCGAGCGCTATTCGATGGCGGTATTGCATTTCCGCCATCGTTTTTCGATTTCCGCCAGGGTCGTAATGAGGCCCAGTGAATTATAGAGAATTAAACAAACACACTCCTCCTTTCGTTCCTGCATTCCCAGACACCATCACTTTGATTGAGAATATTCAGACGTTTGAGGGAACCTGATATGCTGTGTTAGATTTGGTCAATGCCTTTTTCTCTGTGCCAATTGCCAAAGAGTTGTCCTTCACTTGATCACTGGGATGCTGCTTACCAGATCCTGATTGTGAGGGGCCTTTCCTTTTCTTTCTGGAGGCACTGGGTTCCAGGTCACACAGAATGAACTGAGATCAGTGTAGGCAGGAGACTCAGCCCCCTTCCATCCGAGGTGGATGGTAACCTGGGCAAGGTTAGTGACTGGTTTACCCACACCACGGGCACTACAGCTTCCTGGAATTAAAATGGTGCAAAGGCAGTAGAACCACGAGGGTCCCACAGGGCCGGGAAGCCTTAGAAGGTGATGGTTTTCAGTCAGAGGAACCACTCTCTGACAGAGATCTCTCAGGAAGATAGGAATCAAGTGGTCAAGTGGAGAGAGATATGGCAAGGAGGAAGATCAATGACTGGAAGTTAGTCAAAGAAGGAGGACCAAGCAAGGCAGAAAAACAGGTCAGAGGCAAGCTGATAAAAGTGATCAGATAGACAACAAAGCCAGGATACAATGAGATAAGAAGAGCTCAAAAAAGGACCATGGAGAGGCAAGAAAAAAGACATAACCCATGGTAGTGTTAAGACGCACTGAGCAGAGGCACAGAGATCTCTAAATAGTGTGCAGAGGGAATCTGGAGTTGTTGGTTGACTAGTAAATCTGGACGTAACAGGCTGGAAAAGGAGTCAAGTGAGCTGAGCTCTGAAGACCGTGCTGTGGCATTGGTATGGTGCGGTACCCGACACCAGAAACATCCCACACGACGAGGCACCCCTGTGGGGCATGCCCCCAGTGTCACCTGTGACCATAGGCTTCCCAGGTATTCGGTATGCTGACGCATCTGCCCGCACCACTGGATACAGCTGCTAAGAGCCAACAAGTATGTGGAGTGGGCGGCACGAGCGGCGGCTGCGCAAAGCATGACAAGAGTGCCAGGAGCAATTTAGATTTTTCTGGGTTGGGCATCAGTACACCTTCACGAGATTGCCTATGCGATACTTGCACAGCCCCACCATTTGTCACTGGATGGTGACAGAACATTTGGGCAAAATACCATGTAAAGCTGAGATACAGATTTCACATTATATTGATGATATTCCGATCCAGGGTAAGGATGAACGAAGTGTGCAAAATCAGTTGGAAGCAATCATTGATGGGTTGAAGAAGGAAGGGTGGGAGATTAACCCTAACATAATTCAAGAGACAGTTATGACTTCTATTTCAGAGAATTGAGTGGCATTATGGGCATCGAGAGATGGTGGCAAAAGCCTGACAAAAGATATTTGAGTATACCACAACAAGACAAAAGCTCAGCAGTTCATAGGACTGTTTTGGTTTTGGAGACAGCATATACCACATTTAGGGCAAATATTGGCACCACTTTTCAAAGTGACAAAAAAGAAATATGAATTTGAGTGGGGCGGCAAAGAGCATTTCACTTGGCAAAAGACACTGTGCAGCCTGTGTTTGATTTGTGGCATTTGAAATAAGGAGAAGTGAAAGCGGTTCCTTTAGGAATTTGGAGTCACAAATTACCTGAGGCTGGTGATAGATACACTCCATTTGAGAAGCAAATGCTGGCATGCTATTGGGCTCCTGTTGATAGTGAACAAATGACAGTGGGTCATGATCCACTGATCAAGCCCGTAATCCTGATTATGCATTGGGTGGTGATCTTTCCTAAAACACACAGGATAAGACACACACAAGAAGCCAGTATAATCAAAAGGAAATGATATATCCAAGACAGAGCAAAATCAGGAAATGGTGGAGTTGCCAAATTACATGAGCAAGTGGTTAGTATGCCACCTGTAGGCTATATACCGCAGGACGTGACAGAAGTGCTTGAGTCTCCAGTGGCATGAGGAGTACCTTATGTGGATTTGACAGTGGAACAGACAGAACATGCCTGGTTTACTGATGGCTCAGCTAGCTATGTAGGAACTGAACATTACTGGAAAGCTGTGCCATATAATCCAAAGGCAATAAAGATCCTAACCACATCAGGTAAAGGAAAGAGCAGCCAGTTTGCAGAGCTTTATGCAGAGTATCAAGCTTTGAAACAAGAAATACCTGGTAAATGTCATTTGTACACAGATTCATGGTCAGTGGCTAATAGGCTAGCTACATGGCTGCCGACATGGCAAATGAATGGGCAAGATATCTGGGAAATGCTATCACAAAGTGAACTAGCAGTGTATCATGTGGATGCACACTGTACTACTGACTCATTAGAACGCTGGTTCAATTCTATTGCGGGCGAACACACCAAGATTTCCTCTGTGGACACAGAGGCTCAGGAGGGTAACTTTGAGGGTTTGGCTAAGTGGGTTCATCAGAAATGTGGACACATGGGAGGGAAAGCTACTTGCAGGTGGGCACAAGCTCGAGGGATTAGTATCCCTTTAGAAGTAGTGAAAACAACTATATTGAAGTGTCCTGTGTGCCAAAATCAGTAGCATAGACCCATCCCTCACATTGTCCAGGGTACTTTACAAAGAGGCAAGCTGCCGAGGCAAATCTGGTGGATGGATTATATCGGCTCTATGCAAATAAGTAAAATTGGCCAGTATTCATGCACAATTGTGGACACATATTTTGGATATTTGATGGTATTACCAAGTAAGAGAGCCATACAACTGAACACTATCAAATTGTTAGATCAGATGACCTTGTATTGTGGCGTGCCCTTGCAAGTTCAGAGTGACAATGGCTCACAGTTTAAAGGCAGGTTGATTCAGGAATATTGTCAGGAATAGAACATTGAGTGGCTCTATCATGTACCATATCACCCCAAAGTATCGGGCTTGATTGAAAGAATGAATGGTTTACTGAAAGAAGAGTTGTGCAAATCAGGCAATGGTAGCCTCACAGGTTGGTATGATGGTGTGTTTGATGCTGTACACATTTTAAACAACAAACAATTGACTGAATATGAAACACCCTTAATGGGAATGGTAACACCTGCATTACAGATGCAACCTCATTCAGCTGTAGGGACTCTAATATACTGGGAGTTAATGCCAGGTACTTTAGATCCATACCGCGCAACACCAGAATATGCAAGCATATACTTGAATTCTCACCAAGAAATCAGATTAGAACTCAGAGGTATAATAGTAATTGAAACTGGGATTGGAGTACAGATTCCACCAGAACACATGGGATTGATTGCCCCTAGATCTGGATTAGCATTGAAGGGCATTCAGGTGCTGGGAGGAGTGATAGATGCTGATTATCAAGGAGAAATTAAAGTCATTTTAATGAACAGTGGAGAGGAGATACTGCCTATCCATGTAGGAAACAGGATAGCCCAGCTGATCATCATAACTGTAAAAGTGTCCATGATTAAGAAGGGGGAGCCCCCTACAGTGTTAACTACTTATGGAGACCGTGGTTTTGGCTCATAGGACTGCATTGTACCGGTTGCAAAGTTGTGGGTAGAGAAACCACGTGGCCCGCCCGTACCCGCAGATGTCATAGAGTCCGGCAGTGACCAAGTAGTTTTGGTGATGGAGCCTGGCCAAAAGAAATAGAAGTATGTGCCAGCAGACAAATGCTATTTAAGAGAGGGATTATCAACATTGATATGTCTTTTTTCAGAATTATAGTTTTGTAGAACGTGTGCCTAGCTGGTGTCATTGTGATACTAAATTGCCTCAGTTTGGAAGGGTTAAATGACACACTGTAAAAACCACAAGATATCGTATTTGCGTAACCAACCAATGTGTGTCTTCTGACTAAGAGAAATAATGATTAGAGGTTACCGGACGCACCAGTCCCAGCAGGCATGAAGAACCAGATTCATAAAGCATTGAGAATACTGGATGAAATGGCTCAAGGAACCCTGTCGCCAGATAAACTAGAGACAGCACGGCAAAGGTATTCAACAATGATATCCCAAACCAAGAACATGTGGGCATGTCTCGCATAAAGCGTTTTAAACATCTAAATTTGACTGACATGCACAATGCAGGAGACTTGCTGACCACATGTCTGCTTCAATTTTGAGAGAGATATTATAATTGTGCACAATGATTATTTGTTGGAGGATTCTGGTGACAATTATTCTCAGTTTATGAATATTGCAGGTTCTGCCAAGAAACAAACCAAAAATGGAGAAACCTAATGCAGATAGATACTTACATTATCACCCAAGGGGATGTATGCTACATTATGACCAGCAACCCTAAAGAGGTTAGCAAATGACAACAAGTGAACAATTCCAAACAGGACAATTGAACTGAGTTTGAAAAGCAGTGGTGTTTATGCACTTCAAGCACATGCCCCAACGTTAACAATACCATGTTATGTAATCATACAGTTGTAGCTGCTTGTCATCTAAATGATGTGAAACTTCTGGAAAGATGGTTTTATTCATGTGGTAACACATACATTCCAGCTAACATTCCTGCAGGACCATGTGATTTAACACGACTGGGTTTAATGATGTTTTCTTTGCAGTCAGCACTACATAGAATCAAAAGACCCATTTTTGAATCTATAGGGCTATTCCCAGACTGCGCGTCAAATGTACACCTGTTATCAGAAACCGAAGTCTTAGCGCTTGCATATTCATTGGTGGGAGGTTGGGAATTCGCTCCTGGGGGCTGTACATCTTTGATTAAGTTAGCATGCTTAGTAGTGAAAGGGTTAAATCATACCTCTCAAGACTTAGAAGAATTGCTTCTAGATAGCCAAGCTATGAGAAAAGCAGCCTTGCACAACACAGCTGCTATTGATTATTTGTTATTAAAGCATACTTTCGGTTGTGACTCATTTGAAGGAATGTGTTGTTTTAACTTGAGTGATCATTCCCAGACTATGCAAAACCAAATTCAAAATGTGAAGGACTTGATAAAGCAAGTAACATTTTATCACAATGGGAATTGGTGTTATGGGTTATTTTCTTGGATTCCCGATGTTGGAGGAACTCTGTTTTATGCCTTTGCTTATATTTGTGTGATTGTCATGATTATAATGTTGTGTTGTTGTTGTATTCAATGTATTCCTAACATAGTTATAGTGTTTCGTCGGTTTCAATAGCCGCTTTGATTGCCACCGAGTTATGGAAGTCAAGTGACCAAGGATGTATTGTTATGATTTTTACTAAAACATAGCGCATATGCAAGTATTTTACTAAAATATAGCGCTAGTGTTCAGTGCCAGAGCTATCATGGAAATTTGCTTCAGGCCTCTGTGGGAGCTGTGCTTGATGCAAACTCATTTTATTCCATTGGTAAACATGTTTTCAGTGCTGGCTAGTGCTTATGTTATTTTGTAGTGCTTCAAGGACACGTTGAAGAGAAGCTACATGCATAGATGACTAAGACTGAGCCAGGTGCCGTCTAGTAATTAATAACGTTGCTGTGGAATGTAGTTATTTTTGCTGTTTTCATGAGACAGGGGAAAGCTTTGACTTTTTTGGGTTGCTATGGGCCACTCTGGCAGGGGAACCATGGAAACTTTTGAATCGGCAGAGCAGAGACTTGCAGAAAGCCAGAAAGTTTTGGAAAATGCCATCATGCATTTGCAATGGCTAAAAAAGGGCTGCGTCCAGACAGTCAGACAGAGAGAAAGCTTTGCTGGTAGTTGGACGCATCGTGTCAGGCCCATTGAGATCAAGATCTCTCTGTCTGCCTTTGAGGGAGTTTTCCACATGCAGTTTTTCTGGTGAGATGAAGGCATTCTTTAACGCTGTATCAACGGTGATGTGTGTTTACTAAACTACTTGTATTACTTCTTATTCTTGTTGTTTTTAAGCATTTATGTATGTTTTTGGTGAATAAATAGGCCATACACAAGCTATTTTACAATTTAACTGAGTGTTTGTCCGTGTGAATAAGTGTCTCTCAGCATCCAAGGTTGTTTTTCAGTTAGTGTACTAGGGAGAAAAATAAGTAAAATATCTGTGCACTTTTTGGAAAGCAAAGAACCCCTTCTCCCAAAATAATAGCTATATCTCCCATGGTGCTTTGAAGCAGAGAGGCTTTTTCAGAAATGAAAAAGCTGCCTTTTTTGTGTTGTTCGATGCAAGAGATAACAGGGTTGTTTCAGAAATAACCAGGGTTACCGGAAAACGAAAAGTGGAACAAATCCCATTTGGAGGAGGATCAAGCTACAGGTGGCGAAGCCCATGAGCACATACATATTATAAGAAAAGGGATTCATAATGACATACAAAATGGGATTAGAGGGAACATCCATTGGAGTGCACTGAGTTAAGCTGGTTGCGACATCTCACATCTGCTGAATTTCAAGGGTTTTGTTGTGTTAAATCTGCACAACTTAACTGTACCATAAGTTTCAGTGAATATATACATATTCAATAAAAAAACGTTGTCAAAGGTATATCATGGTTAAATTGCTCTAATAAAAACCTGTGAAATTCAGTAAAAAAAAAGTATTAAAGGAATGTTATAGATGCAGGGAAAAATCTAAAAACCAAAGAAATTCTCCAGTTATGGTAAACTATGCAACCATAATTCACACAACCATGCACAGCTAAGAATAATACCAAGGCCATCAACGATGACATCACAAATGTTATCAGGGAAATCTCTAAACAAGGTAAACTTAGATATAAGATGAAGTGTATGCGTTTACCCTGCTATACCACTATAGCCCTAACTAAGATACCTGAGACCCAACCTGCACCCGAGGGAAAGGTGGCAAGGAATCATGGAGACCCCTCTAGGTCCGTGGGTCTTTTTTTAAGAATCCCATTAAAAAGCCTGTTGCAGGTTCAAGAATGATAATATCTCCTGAGCGACATTTAACTCAGACCGCTTCTTGTAAAGATATTGCCTAGCAATGATGGCAGGTCCTATAGTTTGTTAAAGGCAGAGAACTTTCCAACTAATCTCCAAAAAAGCTACAAACAGATTCCTGATGGACTCCACAGTAGGTTTAACCAATTGTGACATTACATTCATCCAGGTGAGGATTAGATGCTCATGTCCCTTAGTATGGGAGGGACAAGTGCTAGGTAAGATTTATATACATCCGAATAATCTTCCTGACCTGTGTCAACCACAGAACATTTTGCTTGAACTTAGTAATTATTTTTCCTTGTCCATAGGTGCGTAGGAATCTTCTCCCCACGTCACCTAGTCTTTTTCTCTTTTTTTGGGTGACCTTTTTATGTGTCTCCATAATGTGTGTGTTCCGTTCATGGAAGCACTGGCACAGATGGAGATTGGGCTATCCTATGCACTCGAACCGCGCGTAGCGGTCTAGTGTTCCTCCAAGATGGTCGTCGGATGTTTTTCGGAGGTCATTTCTGGATACATCCTTGCGTTGTATCCGTCTTGGACCTCGCTCGTACTACTGCCTCCCAGTGTTACTATTCCTGGATCCTGAGTTACCTTGTTTCCTCTCTCTCCTTATATTTTCTTGTGTTTATTCTGTTTTTTACCTGTTTTGTTCGCGTGACTTTTGCTCTCTCTGGTATTTTTATTTCCTTTTGTTTTCTGATTCCTATTCTGTCATCTTCCTCTCTGCTCTCTCATTTCTTCCCCGTATCAACCTTGTTTTTGGTACTTTTCATTCTCACAGCTCACTCTGATTCTTACCTTCCTATTACTTCCGCCGGCTCGTACCTCTGTACGCTCCGTTCTGCTGTTCGCTCAGACTCTTACCTTTCTATCACCTTACTTGGGTCGTAACTCTGTACGCTCTGATCTGCTGTTCGCTCTGACTCTTACCTTTTTTTCACCTTACTTGGTTTGTACCTCTGTAGGCTCTGTTCTTCTGTTCGCGCTGACTCTTACCTTTCTATCGCTTTACCTGGTTCTTTCGCTACAACTGCTCCATACCTTGGTATGTTCTGACTCCTCCCTTTCTTCCATAGCTACAGGTTCGTATCTCGGTACGTTCCGCTCACGCTGCTCGCTCTGATTCTTACCTTAAATTCTTTGCTGGCGGTTCTGTTCCTTTGCTCCTCCAGTTAGGTATCGTTTCCTGTACATCCTTCCTTGTTTACTCCGTCTTTGGCCAAATCTTTTTTTCATACTCTTGGAAGTCTCTTCTAAACCATTTTCCCTTCTATAATATGAAGAACATTAACAGAAAGTTTAGGCTGTGTCAAAGACTTTGGAACCTGTACCTCCGAGATCTTTTTTTGGTCTACTGTGAATCTTCATCTCAGAAGAAGAAGATATCTTAAGAAGCATCTATATTCCTACAAATTCCTAATCTCCATCTTGACCAGGGTTTTTTCTGCCTTGATAGGCTTTTCCCCTGGATATTTATGGGAGCTTGCTCCTTGGGGTTCATCTTGGACCTGATACCTAACAGGGCAAGGTGGCCTCTGAGGGAGCTCGCCCTTACTTGCACACAAAGAAGGAGAAGAAGCCAAAGAAGACCAGGAAGGATCACAAGAAGAAGGTATCCGAAGAGGTGAAGTGGGAATCAGAAGATTCAGGTGAGGAGAGGGTCCAGGAGTGTACCTTAATCTTTGACAGTGTGTTTGGATTTATAGTACGCTTTAACTTTTGGCTTTAGGCTCGGTTGCCCCTTTGGACTTCCCTTTTTAATTTCTCCTATTACCTCTTGGTGAACTACTGTTTCTAAGAAGAAAAGTTGGGTTCCCATCCCCTTTACATTTATTTTAGTGAGACAGCACACCCCAATTTATGTGGAGTGCTGGGGAGTTACAATGTATTTCCTTGGTTATTTACCTGGTAACATTTATGTCACAATTAAAAGTTTACTTGAATGGCTGGTGGCAGTGAAACTACTTTTATGACTTTTAGTCATTATTACTCGCAGGCTGTCAAATCAGCCGCAGTAATAAACAGGTGGGTGATCATTATGCTAGACTTGTGGGCTCCTTCTTTTTTTGCCATTTCTCATTTGAATTTTGTTTCTTGCTAATTCTTCTGATTTTCTAGATAGGAACGACCCGGGTTCAAGTTTGATCTCTGACGAGAATCCTTTGCTTTTACCATAGAGGCTCCAGAGTGTGTGAGAAGGCAGGAAGCGAGGGAGGAGTCCAAAACTCTGCTGCCCTTTGTCTTTCAGCTTGCCTGAAATGAAACAGTTCTCACTGGGGGGCTGGCTGTCCTGATTAGAAAGCCTGACAGCCCCTTTCTTTAAACTGCAGGGAGATTTTGCAGAAGTTGTGGTGTAGTTCCTGATAAATACTCTGATCCTAGAAGCTGCTGGGAAGTTGATCACTAGAACCAAATTCTAAGAGGAAGATGAAGAAACAACAACTGTAACCATTTCCAGTGACCAGAGAGCTGTATAACAGGAGTCTGAAGTAACCATTTCTACCTATCAATTTGGGGGTCCCAAATGCAATGACTCCTACCCGGAGGTTGGTGTTATCCACTATACTTGAGAAGACCTGCAAAACAAGCATTCTCTTGACATTGTGTGCCCTGCGACATGCTGTGCCCTTGCTGGGCTGAGCAACACATATACCTGGAGACCCCAAGCCTGAGTGCAGTGCATTGTTTTCTGAAGTCTAATTTTGCCCAAAACTTTGGTGGACTCGATCTGGAGATTGGGAGACACAAATCTAATCCCTGACAGTCCCGCATCACAGTGCAGGACCAAGAGAGTGAAGAGAATCCGACCGGCGATATTTGTCCCTCATCATGCTCCAGCAAAAAAGCCCCAAATCCACAGAGCTACGAGAAGCTGCAAACACTCCTTTGTTGGAATCCTCCCCCACTGAGGACTGCTGCCAATTTTCATTCAAAGTCCATTTCTTCAGTCTCCAGACCAAGAACCCATGGCCCAGATCCAGTGCTGCTGCATCCTGATGGCATCCGCCCAGAAACTCTTCTTTTCTCCAAAAGTACTGTGTTTGCTTGAGTAATACTTACCTTAAGTCTGGTGTACATCCTGTGACCTCAGTGGGTGATTCGAGTGTTTGGAAGTTTGTCCATACTATTTGCCCAGACCTAATGCTGGAATGCATATAGGCAGACTTCTGTGAAGGCCCTAACCATTGTTCAACTAACTCTAAGGTGATACTTACTTGACTAAAGAGAAATCCTCTGAAACTCTAACTTTCCTGCAACTGAACCCTATCCTGACTTGCCTACCGCTGGCTCCTAAACCACTGGGGTCTCTCATCTGCTATTGTGAAATCGCATGCTCAAGAATAAGGAAAGGACTTTGTTGAGATGGTTTCTCTCATGGAATATTCAACAAGTGTTAAAAGTACCTACTTGTAAATGAGTTGTTGAGTAACTTTGGTTCTGTCATAGAGTAAGTTACAAAGTGTCTAAAAGTTGATACAAACTTTGAATTGCTTGGTGCTCCTTTAAAAACTATGCAAGATAACTTACTAGCTTTGCATTGTATTTCACATGCTAAAAGGTAATATTGTTGGTAGAGATGTATAATTTCTAAAGTGAATGAGTGTATAATCCACCTTGAAATAACTTGTGTCCTTCTAAATGTGTGTTATTGGGTTTTGCTTTCACCCATCTGCTTTAGTGTATTTCTAAAACAGTTTTGGAGTTAATACTTGTCTTTGAGTTGCTTGTAGTTCCTCTTAAAAGTATGTGGGACTTTACTGACCTTGAATAACTGCTGCTCTTCATAAACTGCGAGGTTGCTGAGTTAATTCAAATAAGTACTCTTACCTGCCTGACTGAAGTCACTCTGTGTGTGGTTAGAAGAGTAGATGGTTAATTACTCACCTATTGAGTCGTGCTTTCCCTGAACTACTTCTGGGCACTTCTAAAATAGTGTCACTGTGTTCATACTTATCTTTCTGTATCTTTAGGCCTCTAGGTAGTATATAAGTTAAGTTACTCCCTCTGAACTGTAACTGTCTTCCGAAAAGTAAAATTGGTGTTTTTCTCTATCGATTCTTGACTTAAGAAATGTATACGTGCTGCAAGGTAGACTTGTAACAGTATTGGCCTAATTGCATGTGTCTAAACTGAATAAAGCTGTATATTGGGACCAATAGGGACTACTACCCTTGAATTACTTATTGTAATCTAAAAGCACCTAACCTGGTTTAACTTCCCAAGAATAGCTTATGCCATTCTGAATGTATTATAGGTTCGACTCACCTTGACTGCTTTTTGTAATCGAAATAAAGTTATACTCGGGTTTTTATACCATAAGTATTGAGTTGGTTTTTATAATTGTGTTTATATAATATGTGATAGTACTTACCTTCCCCAAGATGTATCTTTGCCTACTGTATTTAGAATAAACCATAGACAGGCCGATTCATGGAATAATTAGCGCGGCGCAAGTGGCCAAAATCGTGCGATTCGCAGTGGAATAGCGAAAATCGCAGTGCAAGTGCGAAAATCGCACGAAAAGCAGCGCACATCGATTCATGGAAGGGCGTGCGCGAGAAAACCATCGGATGTGCGCTAAAAAAGTGTGCGGCGCACGTTGGCGCACAGGCCATCTAACGGCATGCGCCAGGTCACAAAAATCGCACAGGCCACAGCGAAAATCGCACATAGCACAGCGCACACAACAAAAGTAGGCGGAACACGGGGCATAACACTCGGAATGGGGAACAACTTGCCAAAATGTGGGCGTCACGGGGGAAGTACAGGGTGCAAGTGCGCGGAACGCCCACACGCTCGCCTACAAAATGTATTCATGGAATCGAATAGGGCAAAAAAGCACACGGTCAAACCAGCGCACAGGCACAAACACGACCGCCACAAGAAAGCAGGTGGTAGCGTCTCTGCACCTGTAATAAATGTGCACCAAAAGGTGCGCCAACAAATAGCACCTATATACAGCTATGATGAATGTCCTATACTGTGGCCCTCCAGGACAAATGACGTGCAAAGGGGTACCCACAAACATGGACACCCGCTGACTGAAAAATAACGTGTGCATGTATTGCGGGGTGCGCGGGAACTTTCACACGCGATTTGGCAGGGTAGGTGGATTTCAGGGGTGCGCGGGAAGTTCCACATGCGATTTGGCCGGGTACGTGCGCGGGAATTTCCACACGCGACTTTGCTGGGTACGTGGATCTCAGGGGTGCGCAGGAAGTCTCACACGCGATTTGGCAAGGTACGTGGATTTCAGGGGTATGCGGGAAATTCTACACGCGATTTGGCTGTGTGCTCCCAGGTGTTCCCTGTACACCCTCCACGGCCCCTGCAGGCAGCCGACACCACAGGGGACTACCCTGCACACCTGCTCATGTCACCCAGCACCCCCACCCCCCAGCAGTGTAGGGCACCCTCCACCAGGCCCCCACTAATTTCCCCTATCACCCCCACCCCCAGCATCCAGGGGCACCCTCCACCAGGCCCCCACTCATGGCCCCCTGCACCCCCACCCCCCAGCAGTGCAGGGCACCCTCCACCAGGCCCCCACTCATGTCCAACTCATGTCCCCCTGCACCCCCACCCCTCAGCATCCGGGGCACCCTCCACCAGGCCCCCACTCATGTACAACTCATGTCCCTCTGCACACCCACCCCCCAGCATCCAGGGGCACCCTCCACCAGGCCCCCACTCATGTCTCCCACCACCCCCAGCAGTGCAGGGCACGCTCCACCAGGCCCCCACTCATGTCCAACTCATGTCTCCCACCACCCCCACCCCCCAGCATCCAGGGGCACCCTCCACCAGGCCCCCACTCATGTCTCCCACCACCCCCACGCCACAGCAGTGCAGGGCACCCTCCACCAGGCCCCCACTCATGTCCAACTCATGTCTCCCACCACCCCCACCCCCCAGCATCCAGGGGCACCCTCCATCAGACCCCCACTCATGTCTCCCACCACCCCCACCCCCCAGCAGTGCAGGGCACCCTCCACCAGGCCCCCAGTCATGTCCAACTCATGTCTCCCACCACCCCCACCCCTCAGCAGTGCTGGGGCACCCTCCACCAGGCCCCCACTCATGTCCCCCTGCAACCCCACCCCCCAGCATCCAGGGGCACCCTCCACCAGGCCCCCACCCATGTCCCCCTGCACCCCCACCCCCAGCATCCAGGGGCACCCTCCACCAGGCCCCCACTCATGTCCAACTCATGTGTCCAACCACCCCCACCCCTCAGCAGTGCAGGGGCACCCTCCACCAGGCCCCCACTCATGTCCCCCTGCACCCCATCCCCCAGCATCCAGGGGCACCCTCCACCAGGCCCCCACTCATGTCTCCCACCACCCCCACCCCCCAGCCACCATGGGCAGCCCCCACCAAGCCCCCACTCATGTCTCCCACCACCCCCACCCCCCAGCATCCAGGGCACCCTCCACCAGGCCCCCACTCATGTCCCCTATCACCCCCACCCCCCTGCATCCAGGGGCACCCTCCACCAGGCCCCCACTCATGTCCCCCTGCACCCCCACCCCCCAGCCACCATGGGCATCCCCCACCAGGCCCCCACTCATGTCCCCTATCACCCCCACCCCCCAGCAGTGCAGGGGCAGCCTCCACCAGGCCCCCACTCATGTCTCCCACCACCCCCACTCCCCAGCCACCATGGGCAGCCCCCACCAGGCCCCCACTCATGTCCCCCTGCACCCCCACCCCCGAGCAGTGCAGGGCACCCTCCACCAGGCCCCCACCCATGTCCAACTGATGTCCCCCTGCACCCCACCCCCCAGCAGTGCAGGGCACCCTCCACCAGGCCCCCACTCATGTCCCCTATCACCCCCACCCCCCAGCATCCAGGGGCACCCTCCACCAGGCCCCCACTCATGTCCCCTATCACCCCCACCCCCCAGCATACAGGGGCACCATCCACCAGGCCCCCACTCATGTCCAACTCATGTCTCCCACCACCCCCACCCCCCAGCCACCATGGGCAGCCCCCACCAGGCCCCCACTCATGTCCCCCTGCACCCCCACCCCCAGCATCCAGGGGCACCCTCCACCAGGCCCCCACTCATGTCTCCCACCACCCCCACCCCCAGCAGTGCAGGGCACCCTCCACCAGGCCCCCACTCATGTCCCCCTGCACCCCCCAGCCACCATGGGCATACCCCACCAGGCCCCCACTCATGTCCCCCTGCACCCCCACCCCCCAGCATCCAGGGGCACCCTCCACCAGGCCCCCACTCATGTCTCCCACCACCCCCACCCCCCAGCAGTGCAGGGGCACCCTCCACCAAGCCCCCACTCATGTCCCCCTGCACCCCCACCCCCCAGCATCCAGGGGCACCCTCCACCAGGCCCCCACTCATGTCTCCCACCACCCCCACCCCCCAGCAGTGCAGGGCACCCTCCACCAGGCCCCCACTCATGTCCAACTCATGTCTCCCACCACCCCCACCACTCAGCAGTGCAGGGGCACCCTCCACCAGGCCCCCACTCATGTCCCCCTGCACCCCCACCCCCCAGCATCCAGGGGCACCCTCCACCAGGCCCCTACTCATGTCCCCCTGCACCCCCAGCCCCCAGCATCCAGGGGCACCCTCCACCAGGCCCCCACTCATGTCCAACTCATGTCCCCCTGCACCCCCACCCCCCAGCATTCAGGGGCACCCTCCACCAGACCCCCACTCATGTCCAACTTATGTCCCCCTGCACCCCCACCCCCCAGCATCTAGGGGCACCCTCCACCAGGCCCCCACACATTTCCCCCTGCACCCCCAGCCCTCAGCATCCAGGGGCACCCTCCACCAGGCCCCCACTCATGTCCCCCTGCACCCCCACCCCCCAGCCACCATGGGCATCCCCCACCAGGCCCCCACTCATGTCCCCTATCACCTCCACCCCCCAGCAGTGCAGGGGCAGCCTCCACCAGGCCCCCACTCATGTCTCCCACCACCCCTACCCCCCAGCCACCATGGGCAGCCCCCACCAGGCCCCCACTCATGTCCCCCTGCACCCCCATCCCCCAGCAGTGCAGGGCACCCTCCACCAGGCCCCCACTCATGTCTCCCACCACCCCCACCCACCAGCCACCATGGGCAGCCCCCACCAGGCCCCCACTCATGTCCCCTATCACCCCCACCCCCCAGCATCCAGGGGCACCCTCCACCAGGCCCCCACTCATGTCACCCTGCACCCCCACCCCCCAGCATCCAGAGGCACCCTCCACCAGGCCCCCACTCATGTCCCCCTGCACCCCCACCCCCAGCATCCAGGGGCACCCTCCACCAGGCCCCCACTCATGTCCCCCTGCACCCCCACCCCCAGCATCCAGGGGCACCCTCCACCAGGCCCCCACTCATGTCTCCCACCACCCCCACCCCCCAGCAGTGCAGGGCACCCTCCACCAGGCCCCCACTCATGTCCAACTCATGTCTCCCACCACCCCCACCCCTCAGCAGTGCAGGGGCACCCTCCACCAGGCCCCCACTCATGTCCCCTTGCACCCCCACCCCCCAGCATCCAGGGGCACCCTCCACCAGGCCCCCACGCATGTCCCCCTGTACCCCCACCCCCCAGCATCCAGGACACCCTCCACCAGGCCCCCACTCATGTCCCCCTGCACCCCCACCCCCACCCCCCAGCATCCAGGGGCACCCTCCACCAGGCCCCCACTCATTTCCAACTCATGTCCCCCTGCACCCCCACCCCCCAGCATCCAGGGGCACCCTCCACCAGGCCTCCACTCATGTCCCCCTGCACCCCACCCCCCAGCATCCAGGGGCACCCTCCACCAGGCCCCCACTCATGTCCAACTCATGTCCCCCTGCTCCCCCACCCCCCAGCATCCAGGGGCACCCTCCACCAGGCCCCCACTCATGTCCCCCTGCACCCAGGTCCTCACAATCTCCAATCATGTGTGTTATGGTCAGCCTCCACAGCCAAAAGGCCCTACCAAGTAACCCATTCACCCACATGGAAATGGAAATTACATGTTACACCCCCAATGTTCATAAAGCAAATGAACCCATGTCCGTCACACACAATGGTTGCAATTGAATGGGAAAACACCCGACATTACATGCATGAAACCAATGAGATGATACCACACAGTGAAGTATGAAAACAAAATTGTATTAAAAAAAATTGAATGCAAATGAAATGAAACAAACTACAATGGCAATGAAAAAAAATAAGTTGCATGTCCGTCCAAAAAAATCAAAACTACAAATCCAAATCCAAAAAAATGTTATCCAAAGTCACATCAAAAATAAAATCAACCAGAGAGAGAAAAATAAATGCAAAGACCATTGCTCCATGGTGAATAAATAAATAATAAAAAAAAAACAATCCAATGAAGAACTATGTACAAAACAACCAAGGGTCCATGAGCCCAACTGAACAAAGGAAACCTACAAAAAACCCTAACTAAAATGCAACTATATACAAAAAGTGGAGCAGTGTCTGTCGACTCCAAATCATAAGAAGAAACAAAGGAAACCTAAAACTAAAGAACTATATACAAAGGCGGCGGGCAAGTCCAGCGGCTCACTCCTTGGTGTTCCGGGCCATGGCATCATCAAACTCCTCGTCTATGTCCCGGAGGCGGTCCTGTTCCATGGCCCCGAGGGTACGCAGGGACGACGCCATCTGCTCCTCCAACCCCCTGCGGATTGCCTCGAGGCACTCGGCCCGCCTCAGGGCCCTCCGCATGGAGTTCCCCGCCCTGACCATCGTGAGCCACGCCTCTTCCGCCCGCTGCCGCTCCGCACCTATCTGCTGGCCCAACCGCAGCCTCACGGAAGACACTTCCTGTCCTGTGTCCTCCTGCCCTCCGGCCGATGCCTGCCCCTCCGATGTTGATGTCCCCGAGCCATGATGCCTCCCACGTTGACTCTGCTGCTGCCTCCGACGCAACTGCCTCTGCCAGCACAACGGCATCCAGGCTTATGGAATCCACCGACGCCGTCGTGCACGTGCCCTGCCTGATGATGCCGGCACATCCTCCATCTGCTGGGGTACAGTTGCTGTGGTGTCCACCCCTGCTGGACCTCCGACTCCCGACGGTGGCAGGGATGGGATCCCCACCAAGTTGGGTGCATTGGTCAGGGCAGGTCCACAGGGGGCCCTGGTGGCATCTGGGCCGGAAGACGGCAAGGAGAACGACCGGCTTATAGCCTCCACAGAGGAGGAGAGGGCCGCCAGATTGGCCGACACATGCAGGAAACCCCCGAACATGGAAGATCCCAATTGGGCCACGTCGGCACGGTGCTCTTCATGATGACGTGCGTGCTCCTCCCGGGAAGCACGCACGTCATCACGAATTGCACCCGTGCGCATCGCGACCCCAATCAGGACCTTCTCCATACAGCCACGGGTCCCCTCGTCCACAGGTGGAGGGGAGTCAGGTAACATGGACATCCCCTCTACCTGCGGACGGGCCTGGGACGGGGCATTCCTGCTGGTGCATGGTGGTGCACTCACAGGGTCAGGGACAGCGACATGCAGAGGCCCCTCCACGGTGACCTGTGCTGCCTCCTGCCCCTGCCCCTGGACTGCACCACTTGCACCAGCAGGGATGCCCCCACCAGGCCCCATGTGTGCCTCAGTGGCGGCCTCCTCCTCCTCTGTGGAAACCACCAACCTGGATGGCTCCTCACAGTCTTCCGCCGTAGAAGGCCCCTGTGGGGGCTCACCCACCCCTTCCGCTGCAGCCGTGGGGACATCCCCGCCGCCTTGCTCCACAGCGCCGTCTCCGCCCTCTTTTTCACTAGCCGCTGCGTAGAGGGAGACATAGAACACAAGCATCAGGGTACTGTACAATGGTCCCCTAGACAGGAAGCAATAGCAGATGAGTACCACTGTCAAAGTACACTTCCATCATGTCCCTCCACAACACATGGTTCAGTCCAGGCAAAACACACACAGTAACAGGCATGGTGCATGCCATGGACATTTCCATACATGTCCAATGGACTCTTGAAACATACAATGATATGGAACTCACATGCATCATGGGTCATGCCTATCACATGCACACACTTCACCTCAGTCACATCCATCTGGCCTCATACACCCCAAACACAGCGGATACAAGGATGACTAGGCTGCATCAGTGAATCTGTGCATTGTCACACACATGTGTCATGCATCCATGGCATTCACAAGTCACAGACACGCAGGTCAGGCACACAGACATGGCTACCATATATGTACCTGGCATCAGCACCGATCCCTCACCCCCACCCATGTCCAGGAACAGAGACTGGCATACTCTCATGTGTAAAATCTGCATAGGGCTCCCCATGTCGCATTTAAACACATGCAACAACCATGTGGTTCACACATCACTGGTCGCACATGCATTACCATGATGTCCCTGCACAGATACATGCATACATGGCCTATGTCACACATACAGGCAAGTATCAGACAACCAGCACACCGCAACATGCCCTGTCTCACACAGCAATGCTTGGCCACTTACCGCTCAACTCCAGACGGGTCTCCCTCTCAAGGATCTGGGCGTGGAGCGCTGGGCGTACGCGTTCCAGGACCCTCATCTGGATGGAACTCATGCGGCCCTGGCCCCCCTCCACGAGGCGCCGGGCCTTCACGAGGGTCCTGGACCTCAAGTCCTCCCAGCGCTTCTTGATCTTCTGGACGTCGCGGGTTGCCACCCCCTCCACGTTGATGGCAACCACACAGTCGGCCCAGATCCTCTCTCGTCCTTCCTTGCTGGCACGGGACGATCCAAAGAGGACATCATTCTGCCCCAGGACATGCTCCATCAGGACACCAACTTCGGTGGCAGTGAAGCTGGTGCCCCTCTGCCCCTCTGGCCTGGGGTTGCCACTGGTGCCAGATGTTGAAGTGCCCGACATGGCAACCCCAGAGGCAGGAGTGGGTGGGCAACTGGGTCCTGGGGCTGGGCTGTGGAGCGATGTTATCCCAGTGGGGAGTCTTCTGTTCCAGCAGGGGTGGACACAGCAACTGGACCCCTGCAGATGGCTGATGTGCAGGCACCAAATGGCAGAGCACGGTGGCAGCAGGCAGTCAGGCAGGCAGCAGCAGATGGCACGTGGGAGGCTGCTCGGGGGACTGGGGGCAGTAATTCGGCATTCTGGGCAGGAGCGTGGTCTTCCGTGTGTTTTCGCGTGGCCAGCTTGATACAGAGTGATTTGGCACGTGAAAATCCTGCACGTCAGCGTGAAATTCGAGGAAAGGCCCTTAGCGCGTAAGCGCATCAGCATGCATACGCGATTCTATTGGACCAAAGGCCCTCAGCGCGTAAGCGCGTCAGCACGCATACGCGATTCTAATGGACCAAAGGCCCTAAGCGTAAGCGCGTCTGTGACATGACCCGCACGGGTGTTTCCCTCATAGCACGTGATGCTGGAGCACACGTGGAAAGACTGCACGTCAGAGTGTCATCGCGTGTAATTGGACAAAAGTGCGCGTACACGCGATTGGCCTATGTACGTGTATTTCAGGGGTGCGCGGGCACTTACACACGCGAGTACATCAGCGCACGTGTATTCTGGGGTGCGCGGAAATTTCCACACGCTATTGGCCTGGGTACTGGATTTCAGGGGTGCGCGGGAAGTTTCACACGCTCGCCTACAACACGCGCAATGAAACACGTATGCAAGTAGGAAGCAGGCATACGTCGACCCGCGACACATAAATTTGCGCGCAAAAAACTAACAAGCTCAGACGCCAGGATGAATATACCGTTCCTAGCAGCAGTGGCCGTGGGCTACCAAAGGAGGAGGAGGAGGATAGTCAGGGCCAGAATCTTCACACCCAGAACCAGCCTTTTCGGGATGCCTGATGACCAGGTGTATGGGAGGTACAGGTTTCCACCACACATAATACTGGACCTGGTGAGTGAGTGGGAGGATGACCTCACATCACCCACCCTGTGCTCCCAAGCACTCAGCCCCCTGGAGAAGGTCCTCAATGTACTGCACTTCTGAGCCACTGGATAATTTCAGCGGACAAGTGCCATAGTGGGTGGGGTGTCACAGGCCACGCAGTCACGCTGCCTACACCAGGTCTTGAACATCATCACTGCACGCCCATCAGTCCGCAGGCACATATACCTGCCCAGAACACCTGCAGAAAGGCATGCTGCCGCCCTGGATTTTTACAGTGTGGCACGATTCCCCAAAGTGCTAGGTGCCATCGACTGCACCCATGTGGCTCTACGTTTCCCCAGGGCATCTGAGCACATCTATAGGAACCGCAAGCCCTGCATTCCATCAACGTGCAGGTAGTATGTAATGCCAAGGGAATCATCACCTCAGTATATGCCAACTATCCGGGGTCCACCCACGACAGCTTCATTTACCGAATGTCCACCCTAAGCCGTGACCTAGAAGCTGGGCGGCATGGCGATACATGGCTGCTTGGTGAGTATGAATGCCACTGCACATGCATGCATGTCAGATACTGAGCAAGGTCACAACCCCACCAATGATACCCACCACCACCTCCACAGGGGACATTGCCTACCCTCTCAGCCCCCACATGATGACGCCAATTCGGAACCCCACCACGCCACCCGAGGTAAGATATAACACAGCCCACATTGCAACCCGGGGCATAGTGGAGCGCACATTCGGAGTGCTTAAGTCACGCTTTCGCTCCCTTGACCGTTCTGGCGGGCAGCTGTTATACGCTCCCCCAGTAGTGTGCAGGATCATAGTGGCAGCATGTGTCCTGCACAACGTTGCAACATGCCGGGGCCTGGCCGTGGACATGGTGGTGCCCCCACATCCCGAACCACATGCACGCCCGCTGCGCATGGGAGGGGAAAGGGCACGGGGGGAGGCAGCCCGTACACAGCTAGTGGCTAATTACTTCACATAGAAATCACACCCCTGTGGGGTGTACACTGTGTCCAGTTCCGAGTCCACCTCCCCCTTCTCCTCACCTGTCTCCTCCGAGGCACGTACACTAGGCTCAGTATCAACTTTGCCTTGCTTCTTTATAGTCCTTGGAACCCTGACTTTCGGTGTTCTGGTCTTCTTTTCGTGAAGATAAGGTCTGGCCCCTCCGGAGGCCACCTTGACAGAAGAGTGAACCTATCACCGGGGAACCCCAGGGGGCCAGCCTCAGTTCTAGGGAAAAAGCCCGAAGGCAGAAAAAACCCTAGTCCCTAGATGGGTTCTTAGATGGTATGTTTCAATGATGTCAGAGTTGATGAAGTAGTCAACGTGTGAGATGGCAGGAACTCAAGAGGCCGGGAACCATGACACGGAGGGAAGGTATAGAAAAGTAACGGGATACTGTGAGTAGAAGACAAGAGAAGGAAAGAGAAGGACTGCCGAGAGAAGGCGTAGTCAGGAATAGCACTAACCCCCTGAATCCGGCGAGATGAAGGGAACCCTTCGCCGGCAGGTATACGCTGAAGGGAACGTTAAGGTAGGAAAGAGATAAAGGCTCTAGGAATCTCGGAGGCGACCGGTACCACAACCGGCACAGCGCTTCCGTGAGAGCGGAAGAAACAACCAGTCAGAAGGGCTGAAGGAACAGCAAGTCAAGTAAGAAAGCTCCTGCCTCCGGACGCGGAACACAGTGCGCGAGCACCTACGTGGCCGGAGAGCGAGGGTGAAGTTTTAAGGTTAGGAGGAAACAGAGAAGCGGAAGGGTACCGCAGCTGTAGTAACCGCGTAAAAAGGTGAGTGCAGAGCAGACCGTAGCGAACACGGGATAAAGGGAAGGTAGGGCAATAGAAGTAAAGAGAGGGAACCAGAGAGTAGGAGAAATACACAGGAAGGCAATAATCTGAGGTGGGAGCGATGAGAGCGTGAAATAACAGATACAACGCGCCAAAAAGTGGGCGGAGCCGGATATATATAAGCTCCATTGTCCTGTTGGGGGCCATGTTGGATGAGGACTAGACCGTTCACCGTCTGAACCGCCATAGATACCAATGCTTCCAATCTTGGTTCCTGACAGTATACCCCCTTCCTCTCGGGGAACCCCCCGGCTTGCCCGGGTGAAGGCGATGAAACTTCCTCAAGAGCCGAGGGGCATGAATATGACTTACTGGTTCCCAAGACCTCTCTTCCACGGGATAGCCCTTCCAGTGAACCAGGTATTGGAGTCGACCTCTGTGATATCTGGAGTCCACTAGGTATGCTACTTCATATTCTTCTGGACTGGAACGTACCTGGGTTCGACTCTTGTGGAAGGGTCTCAGGAACGGGTCTGCCTTGTACTCTTTGAGCAAAGAGACGTGAAACACCGGGTGAACCCTTTTGAGATAGTCCGGAAGTTTGAGTCGAAAAGCAACCGGGTTGACCTGTTGGAGAATGGAAAACGGTCCAAGATAACGGGGGGAGAATTTTCCAGCATGAACCTATCTGGGAAGAAACTTAGTAGATAACCAGACTAGTTGTCCAGGTTTCCACGTAGGGTTGGGAGCTCTGCTCCTATCTGCCCATCTCTTCTGTGATTGTTGACTGAGTTGGTGTGCCTTCTTGGCGAGTTCATGGACCTCCTGCAGTTCCTGTATCACTCCGTCCAGAGCTGGAATCTTAGTGGCTAGGGAGCCCAACCCCGGTAGGTGTTTGGGATGAAATCCGTACGTGCACAGAAAAGGGCTCATTTGGATAGTGGTATGCAGGGTATTATTATAAGCAAACTCTGCTTGAGAAAGGAAACTATGCCATCTCTCTTGTTGGTTGCTGCAGAAACACCTTAAGTACTGTTCCAGGTTTGCGTTTAACCTTTCGGTTTGTCCGTTGCTCTGGGGGTGGTATCCCGAAGAGAGGGCTCTGTTGATACCCAAGACCTGACAAAGCAAAGCCCAGAATTTGGACGTAAACTGAGGTCCTCGGTCGGATACAATGGTCTGGGGCAGACCGTGTAGACGGACTATATCTCGGAGGAAGATATCTGCTGTCTCAGAAGCTGAAGGGATTTGTTTAAAGGCCGAAAAATGGGCCAGTTTGCTAAATGAATCTATTGTGACCATAATCACCGTCATGCCATCAGACGGGGGAAGATCAACGATGAAATCTGTAGAGATATGTTCCCATGGTCGTGACGGTAAGGTATGTTGTTGTAAGAGTCCGAGTGGTTTACCGGTTCGGTATTTGTTAGAGGCACAGATTGAACAGGAGGTAACATACTGATATACATCAGTCTTTAATCTTGGCCACCAAAAGCCTCTTTGCAAGAGTTCATAGGTCTTTCTGATGCCTGGGTGACGCGACAAGGGGGTATCATGGCACCACGAAAGGACGAGCTTCTGGAGCTCTTTGGTGGGAATAAACAGGGCGTGACCATGATAGTACAGTCCATCCTTGCCTTGGATGACTGAGGCGGGTAGTCTTGCACCGCCCTGATAATGAGGTATCAGATCTCGGAAAAATGAGACAGTGGAAGCTACAATCTTGAGATTTGGGAAAAGGTAGTCGTGTTCATTGTAGGTTCCTGAGCCGTCTCCGATACTCCGGGATAAGGCATCTGCCTTCTTGTTTTCTGTGCCCGGGATATAAGTTAGTATGAAATCGAACTGTAGGAAGAAATATGCCCACCGGGCATGTCGGGCATTGGTGCACTCCATTTGTTGTAGTACTCGGAGATTGCGATGGTCAGTCCTGATCACGAAGGGATGGGATGCGCCTTGTAAGAGATGTCGCCATTCCTGGCAGGCGAACTTGATGGCTAAAAGTTCTCTCTCTAAGACGGAGTAGTTTCGTTCACTACTGGTGAGGGTCTTCGAGAAATACGCCACCGGGTGTTCAATGTCATCGGCTGTCTTCTGTAACAGGATAGCACCTACAGCTCCTATCGAAGCATCTGTCTCCAGGATGTATGGTATAGTCTGATCCGGCTGGATCAAAATGGGAGCGGAGGAAAAACATTCCTTAAGAGCCTGAATTGCTCTCCTTTGTTCATCTCCCAAAGTAAACTTGACTCCTTTCTTGAGCAGGGACGTGAGAGGAAGCACTAGATTGGAGAAGGTAGGTATAAATCTTCTGTAAAAGTTGGCTAACCCTAAGAAGCTTTGTAGTTCCTTGATAGTGCTGGGTTCTCTCCACTCCATGATAGCCTTAACCTTGGCTGGGTCCATCTCTATGCCTTCTCCTGACAAAACGAATCCCAGGTAGGATACGGAAGTGGACTCGAATATGCATTTTTCCGGTTTCACCAAAAGTTGGTGTTCAAGAAGACGTTGGAGTACCTTTCTCACTAGTGACCTGTGTTCGTTTAGTGATTGAGAGTATACTAGGATATCATCCAGATACACTACCACCGAGATAAATAACATGTCTGCGAACACCTTATCCATATACCTCTGAAAGACAGCGGGGGCGTTGACCAGGCCGAATGGCATCACCCGGTATTCGAACAATCCGAAAGGAGTGCGAAACGCGGTCTTCCATTCGTCGCCTTTTCTTATCCTTAGGAGATGGTAGGCCCCTCTTAGATCCAGTTTGGTAAAATATACGGCTCCTTGCACCGCCTCCAAGATGTCTCGGATTAATGGCATAGGATACCGGTCTCTAATGGTCACCTTGTTAAGCCCTCTATAGTCGATGCATGGACGCAGTTCGGAGCTGTCCTTCTTTGGTATAAAGAACACGGAGGCTCCACAGGCTGATTTCGACTCTTGGATGAGCCCGTTTTGGAGATTAGAGTCCAGATATTCTCGTAGAACCTTCCTTTCTGGGAGTGACAAAGGGTACATCCGCCCAAAAGGAATCACTGCATCAGGTACCAGGTCGATACCGCAATCCTCTGGTCGGTGAGGGGGAAGATCCCGAGGTTGGATGTCTATGAATACCTCAGAGAAGACGTGGTATTGAGGTGGAACTGAGGCTATGATGATCGAACTCGGTGTAGGAGGTGGTTCTGCTTCAGGATGAGTGGAGGAATCCATGTGGCCCATACAAGTAGACTTACAGAATAATGAGTTGAAGCTCACTCTATTTGCCTTCCAGTCAATGTGGGGATTGTGTTTCCTTAGCCATGGAATACCGATGACTAGAGGGAAATGGGCTGCTCTGATCTGATCAAAGACCAGATACTCCGAGTGATGACTCATCTCCATCTTTAGTGGTATCGTTTCTGTGGTGATGGGGCCGGATGACAGTGGTACACCGTCTACGCCCTCTACCGGAATGGGAGTTGTCTTACGTTTAGTAGCTATGTGATGTTCTGTCGCCCAGTTCGCATCCATGAAGTTACCTGCAGCTCCACAGTCTAACATAGCAAGTACCTCTATGGAACTCGAAGGAGACAACCATAACTTGACCTGGAACACCATCAGGTTGTTTTCCTCCGGGTTGTTCATGGTTCTTGAATGTTTGCAAGGGTACTTGGCACTTCCCCCGAGACTTCCCTTGCTGTAGATCGGGGGTTGAAGTTTTCCTTCCTCCGGGGTGGCACTTGGGGACAGCTTCTCAATAAGTGTTTGGCGGAACCACAGTACATACATAACCCGGTCTCTCTTCTTCGTTTACGTTCTCCCGGCGTAAGAGGTCCCCTAGTAGTTCCGACCTGCATGGGTTCTTCCGAAGGAGCGTAGATCCGGGTCGTTGGAGAATGGTTCGGTAGACTGAGGGAATGAGAATTACTCCTGTATCGTCTTCTTTCTTGCCGTCTCTCTGTTATTCGGTATTCAATCTGTAATGCTAAGGTCATCAATTCCTGACAAGATACTGGCCGGGCAACACGAGCCAACTCGTCCTTAAGCTCGTCGTGGAGTCCTCTCCGAAATATCGTTTGTTGGGCAGCATCAGGCCAGTCTGCCTTAGCTGCTAGTCTTTGAAATCTGGCGATGTAGGTCTGCACGTCTGTGTTACCTTGTTCGACATCCAGGATAGCTTCTAAAGAGGAGTATAGTACCTCTGGTCTGTCGAATCGTTCCTTGAAGCCCTCTATAAAACGATCATAATCAATCAAGGAAGGGTCGTTTCTGGCAACCAAGGGAGTTGCCCAAGCCAGAGCATTTCCTGTGAGATTGGCGATAATGAATCCAAACTTCGATCTTGCTGATTCATAGGCATGGGTACGGAAGGCAAAATACACACCACAGGCATCAAGGAATTCCTTCATTCCTCCCGGGTAACCGTTATATTTGCCAAAGGAAAGGGGCATCGCAGGTAGGTCTCCACGGTCGTCTCTATGCAGGACTACCTGCTGTCGGAGTGCTATGTTCTCTGTCCTCAGGGCTTGGACTTCAACTGTGAGATTCTGCATTGCCGCTACCAATTCCTGGTATTGTTCCAAGGAAGCCATGTTAGGATTCGGGCGTTGTATACTGTCCGGTTCCGAGTCCACCTCCCCCTTCTCCTCACCTGTCTCCTCCGAGGCACGTACACTAGGCTCAGTATCAACTTTGCCTTGCTTCTTTATAGTCCTTGGAACCCTGACTTTCGGTGTTCTGGTCTTCTTTTCGTGAAGATAAGGTCTGGCCCCTCCGGAGGCCACCTTGACAGAAGAGTGAACCTATCACCGGGGAACCCCAGGGGGCCAGCCTCAGTTCTAGGGAAAAAGCCCGAAGGCAGAAAAAACCCTAGTCCCTAGATGGGTTCTTAGATGGTATGTTTCAATGATGTCAGAGTTGATGAAGTAGTCAACGTGTGAGATGGCAGGAACTCAAGAGGCCGGGAACCATGACACGGAGGGAAGGTATAGAAAAGTAACGGGATAATGTGAGTAGAAGACAAGAGAAGGAAAGAGAAGGACTGCCGAGAGAAGGCGTAGTCAGGAATAGCACTAACCCCCTGAATCCGGCGAGATGAAGGGAACCCTTCGCCGGCAGGTATACGCTGAAGGGAACGTTAAGGTAGGAAAGAGATAAAGGCTCTAGGAATCTCGGAGGCGACCGGTACCACAACCGGCACAGCGCTTCCGTGAGAGCGGAAGAAACAACCAGTCAGAAGGGCTGAAGGAACAGCAAGTCAAGTAAGAAAGCTCCTGCCTCCGGACGCGGAACACAGTGCGCGAGCACCTACGTGGCCGGAGAGCGAGGGTGAAGTTTTAAGGTTAGGAGGAAACAGAGAAGCGGAAGGGTACCGCAGCTGTAGTAACCGCGTAAAAAGGTGAGTGCAGAGCAGACCGTAGCGAACACGGGATAAAGGGAAGGTAGGGCAATAGAAGTAAAGAGAGGGAACCAGAGAGTAGGAGAAATACACAGGAAGGCAATAATCCGAGGTGGGAGCGATGAGAGCGTGAAATAACAGATACAACGCGCCGAAAAGTGGGCGGAGCCGGATATATATAAGCTCCATTGTCCTGTTGGGGGCCATTTTGGATGAGGACTAGACCGTTCACCGTCTGAACCGCCATAGATACCAATGCTTCCAATCTTGGTTCCTGACACACTGCCCTGGCACATACCATCTTACAATCAATGATGAATCAACCTGACACTGATCCTGAATGTCTGGAGAATCAACCGTCAAAACCATATCAGCCTGAGATTGTTCACCTGGAAGTGTTACAATGTGTGCATCCCTACCTACACAGACACCACCAATGCAGTTTCGTGAAAAAACACATTCATGCAGCTAAAATGAATACCCACTTGCAAAATGCAACATGAGGACAGTGCCATGTCACCCAACCCATCCCCAGCACCGCCACACGACACACCGTGCCATGTTATGCTATGTGCAGGTAAACAAAGTAATCCCCACAACATGACACAAGTGTCACAAAGTACAGTGTCCCTAATTGAAACTCGCTACACCTGAAATGCTCACAGTAATGCAGGACCAACAACACACTTGAGCAGGTATTTAGCAATAACACTTATCAGCTACTGACCCTCAAAACTACCATTAACATGACATTACGAATGTAAGGAATCAGTAGTCTCACCACCTGGAAATGCCTGCACTCCCACCACTTCCAACTGTACAGTGTTGCCGCCATGTAGAGTTGTCGGTGCACTGCTGCCAACATGGACCCCATCTCCAAAGTAGAGGGCCTTGTGTAGACATGAGGAAAGGACCTGCAAATTAGGAGGTAGACATGGATGATGAGTTACACATCAATGCAACATGCAGTGTACAAGACAACAGCAATATGCACTAGGAATGTATACACAGTATTGACTAGACTACCCACACATGTAGTGGGAGTCCAATGTCACCATGTACGTCAATGTCACTTGGGCACACCCTTTGCAAGCCCATGGAAACGGGAAGCAGGAGGGGTGTGTGTGACAAAAACCCAAGCATCTGAACCAAATACATGACAAGCCTGCATGTGCCCAGCCACAATGCAGCGTATGCCCACGGGAGCCACACAAGGCAACACACTGTCCCAAAAAAAAAAAAAAGAAATAATCAGAAATGGCCATTAATGGGCCCGGGGGGGTTGGGGAGGCCACCCAGGAGGTCCGAGGACAGGGTGCACACCAAAACCCACCTGTGTGGATCTTGCGAAAAAAAAAACACCTCCATGGGCTCATGGCCCTCACGGCTACCCTATTGTGGGAGTATCACTGCTGTCGCTATTGTCACCCTGTGCAGCTGCATCCGGAGGTGGTGGCACTATGGGAGGCAGCCCACGCAAGGCCCTAGTCTGTTCCTCCATGGCTGCAAGCATGCGGGTGAGGTAGGTCTCGTTCTGGAGGATGAGTGTGCGGAGGTCCCCATGCAACAACTCATGGGATGCCCGGACCTCCGCCCTAGTTGCCTGCATCTCAGCTGAGAGCGTACGGGTGAGACGCTCCAGCTGCTGTTCTGTCCTTCGGTTTGTTGAAGCCTCAAGCTCAACAAGAGTCGTCCTGAGGTGAAGGAGTTCCAGTCTCAGGGCTACCCTGTGGCCCTGGGACTCTATGGAGATGGCTTCCTGCAGAGTCGCCAGTGCCGCCCGCCTGTCCCTGTTGGACGCCAACATGTCCTCCCTGTGTGACTGTATATACATTGGGTATTCCTGTCCTCTCTAATTCCGTACTGCAGTATTTTAGAGCAGTATATGTTTTAAACCTTCCAAAGAAACCCATGCATTAGTACTGAATCCTAATCATGTGGTGATGAAACAACCCTTAACAATGTTAGGTTTTTATGGTAGCCTCTTTATTGTTTTCATGGCTAGTCTTTTTAGTTATATTCTTAAAACAAGAACAAATCAAATGTTCAAATAAAACAAGGTGGCACAGAGAATCACCATGATTTTAACTTGACATAACTTGGTCAAAAACAGGTCAACAACTGTGCGTATGTAAAAGAGTAAAGACAAAGATGAACAAAGCAAAGAAGCAAAGATACAAAAAAAGACGTCTATTAAACAAATGGAGAGAATTCAGTGTGGTCCTAAAAGGTGGTATACAATAAATTTCCCACAAGGATCACTGACGTTTCGATTGTTCAAATTCACAATCTTCTTCTGGGGCCTTATATATGTAGGTCTCCCTAAAGATAGACAAAGACAAAGGTGTCCACTTAGAAGAGAGTACCAAGTGTTTCTATAAAAAATGAAATAATGCAAGTGAAAGGATAGAAAAGGGTTCATATTGCTGTAGCTGCAATGGAGAAGTGAAGGGCTGAGAGCCCACAGAGTTTAGAGACTGACCTGTCCTAGGAGCTGTGTGGAACCTCCTGTGGTTCCAGAGTTCTGTGGGGGTGATGAATCCTAGGCTGTGCATAAGAGTCGCAGTCTGGGCAGGCTGAATACAGAATTCAAATCATTGCCTGTGGATGTGGGTCCATTAAAGCGGCCCTGTGGATGAGAGTGAGAGGAAAGGCAAAGTAGAGCTGTATAAGTAAGTGGCTTTTCCCTCTGTAGAGTGCTTGCTCCGATCCTGACTGCGTATGAGGAAAGTCAGGTAGCTATCCTAGACAGGAGTTGTAGAGAGGCTAACAAGAGGCTAAAAAGGACTAAAAGGAGAGCTCACCTGTGTCATTATTAATGTGGGTGAGACTGGGATCGCTCCTTCGTGTGCATGTCATCCGGAGAGGAGCCGTTATTGAATGCGAGGGAGCTGCTCGTCTTGTGTATAAATGAGCAGGCACGTCCGAATAGTGTTCAGGCAAGTGCGCATGCGTTACACGGAGCAGGCGAATGTCTGCGGTGTACGCACGTGCACTGAGGAGCAAGCGGGCTCCGCGTCCAAATGTGGCGCGGGGCAGGAGCCACTGCCCTGCAAGGTGGAAGCGCATGCGCACATGGCTGTGTCGCGGCGCCACCGTGCCAGATACTGGAGAAATTCCAATATTGTATGTGAGTGTCTCAGGAGGAGACGCCAATTACGTCTACCAATGGTGCATACTGTCTTAGTTTCGACAGGGGTGCCCTCCCGGGGGGGTCGGGGGGGAGGGGAAATGGGGAAAATGATTGGACAAGGAAGGGACATTGATGAGGGAGCCTGCAAGGTGGAATGTGGAGTCCGCCCAATTGTCCGGGCCAGTTAAAAGGCTGCTGGTCCTGGCTGATAGGCCAGATCAGGATGGTAAAATACACCATAGGAAGTATTAGGACCACTATCAGGTTGTGGTCTGGTAGTCCAAGGGGGCTGCTTCATTGAGACCATTTGTTAGGGTCTGTAGTTTGAATATCCACCAGGATTCCTTGTGTTTAAGGGAGTTGGATATGTTGGTGGTCCCTATGACTCGGTCAATCACCCACCATTTAAACGAATCATGGGCATGTTGTAGTTCCATAAAGTGTGAAACCAGTGGTGCATTGTGTACTCTGCACCTTATCCTTGATTTGTGTTCACTTATTCTTTTATGCACAGGTCTGGACGTTTGACCCACATATCTGAGTCCGCAGGTGCACTCAATGAGATAGATCACATTAGTTGTTTTACAATTGGTAAATTGTCTGAGCTCCCATTCCTTGTCTCCTATAAGGAAAGATTTCATTTTTAGCGTCTCTTTGCAAGCCATACATGAGCCACATGGGTGATGCCCACGGATTTCCCGCATATTCCATAGTGTGGACCTTGATGTTTTTCTTCGGGACCTGGCATGGGTTAGTAGGTCCTTCAGGTTCTTGTTCCTTTTCAGGGCCATCCTAGGTAATGGTTCGTCCGGTAAATTAAGTTGGACGATGGGCCAGTATTTTTTGATCATGTGCCTGAATTGCGAGGTGTTTGAGCCGAATGTTGAGATACATGCCAGTATGTTGTCTGTATCGGAATCCTGAGTTTTGGTGGTGAGCAATGTTTCTCTAAGTGTGTAGAGGGCCCTCTTCATTGTGTTTTTAAGCAGTTTCTTGGGGTAGCCCCTAGTCACCAGTTTCTGTTGTAGCAGGTTCGCATGTATCTTGAATTCCCCCGTTTCAGTACAGTTTCTGCGTATTCTGAGGAATTGTCCGTATGGCAGGTTGTCACGTAGGTTTCTGGGATGATGGCTATTATAGTGTAAAATGGTATTTCTGTCTGTTTCTTTTTTATAGATGGAGCAAATCAGCTGGTTTTCCTTCGCTTTGATTATGAGATCCAAAAAGTTGACTTTTATATTACTATGTTCCATGGTGAATTGTATGTCTTCTGATCTACCATTAAGCCATGTAAAGAAACTTAATAGCTTGGCGTTCTCTCCTTCCCAAACGAAGATGATGTCATCAATGTACCTCCGCCACAGATGGATGTTGTTTTTAAATGGGTTGTTCACGTTCAAAATGAAGCTTTGCTCGTATTCAGCCATGAAGATAATCGCCATGCTCGGAGCAAATGCTGCGCCCATTGCAGTTCCACTGATTTGTAGATAGAATGACTCGTTAAAGCTGAAAAAGTTGTTGGTGAGTGCTAGTTCTAATAATTCCACGATGAAATTAATGGGCACTCTCCTTTGTGTCAAGTGTCTGGTAAGATGGTGTTGAATGCTTTCAATAGCTTGATCTTGCGGAATGCTCGTATAAAGGCTCTTGATGTCCATCGTGACAAGTTGATTTCTGGTATTGTCAAAGGGTTGATGTTCAAAGGTAGTGATGGTCATCATAGTATCTTTCAGGTATGAGGCTGTCTTTTGGCAGAGTGGTTTGAGGAAGTAGCCAATAAATTGACAGATGGGTTCCAGGATGGAGCCACATCCGGAGACTATAGGTCTTCCTGGAGGCGTGAGGCTGTTCTTATGGATTTTAGGTAAAGCATAGAAAGCAGGGGTGCGTCCCTCTGTGGTATTGAGGAACGCCTCCTCTTTCTCTGAAATCCAATTTCTTTCTTGAGCAAATTTAGTTATTTCTTGTATCTTAGCTCTAATGTTATTGGTAGGGTCCTTTTTCAGTTTTTTGTAGTTATTTTCATCGTCCAACAGGGTCATCACCATATAGTTGTATTGCTCTGTACTTTGTATTACTATTCCTCCTCCTTTGTCCGCCGCCTTGATGACCAAGGTGTCATTGTTAGCAAGATTTTTGAGAGCTTGTCGTTCACCATTAGTGAGGTTTTGTCTCCGATGTTCCTGATTTTTTTGAAGTTTCATGACCTCTGCTCTAATGCATTTTTCAAAGGTGAGTATGGAAGCGGGTAGTTGGTTATCTCTTGGGTTGAAGTTGGATTTCAGTCTCAGTCCTGTGTCTTCTTCCACCTGTGTGGCTTCATGGTTCAGGAAAAAGATTTTTCTTCGGATCGAACTGAAGAAATTTTGAAATTCCTCATCAATCTTGAACCAATCTGTATTATTCGTTGGTACAAAGGATAAACCTCTGGTGAGTAGTGTGGTTTCTTCCTGCGTGAGGAGGGTGCCTGATAAATTGAAAATGGGTATGTTATTTAGCGTCTCCTGTTGCCTCTCCGCCCCCGGCTGGGGTGGTTCCACTGTAGGTAATTGAAAAATGGTGTTTGAGGTGGTGGGGGTCCCCAGTAGCCTCCTCTGGGACCCCCTTGTCCTAAAAAAGGCATCATGGGGGGTGGTGGTTGAAACTGGCCCATGCCTGAGTTCCTGCCTCTGGTCTGGGGTTGGTCTTCTGATGATGAGTCGGAACCAGAGGTTCCTGAAAATGAAACTCCCTTTCGTCTACTCCTGTTGATGCCTCCTTGCCTGGCCGTTCTCTCCTTTTCCTTGTTGTCTTTATAATCGTCTGAGAGATATGGATACACCACTTCCAGTTTGAAGTTCTTAATATCTTTTGCCAGCTTTTTATGTTTTTTCTCTAAGGTAGCAGCCATGAAAGTATCTAATGTCTTATCAATTTCTTTAAGTTTTTCTCTGGCGTCTGTTATTGTGTCATCAGTGGTAAATTTGGTCTCTTCTGTTTTGAGGTTAGCAAGCATTTGGGTATGGATTCTTTTGGCTGTGGTTATTGTGAGTGCCATTAGATCTCTACTACATTTGGTGGCAATTTTGCTGAAATCCCTCATATATACTTTATCCTCCAGAAAGAGTGCCGGTTCGTTCCTGATTATAAGTCCTGCTGGCACCATATTGACTCTCAAATATTCGCATAGAAAGTGTCCGTGGACCTCCGTTCTAAAACACCTCTTTTTTAGGATGAGGAGGTCTTCACCCGTGGCTGTGGAGTAGAGGTGAGCTTGTGCTCCCTCCATATTAAATAGGCTAGGGCCCTGGATAATGTCATTTATTTGTTCTTCTGAAAAACTTAAAATGTGCTCCATATTAGGGGTGGGGTCAGAAAATCTGGGCTGTGAGGGCCCAAGTGCTGGGTAAACAAGCGATCAATCACTCAAAGAAATAGATCCTTAAGTATGTGTCCATAAAAAAGGGGAATAAAAGTGAAAAGAACATGGAGTGTGTTCAGTCCCTATTATAGCTGGGCTATATCTAGAGTATTTGTAACTGGAGGGACAGCCCTAGAATCGGACAGGAACTAATGGGCTGGAAAATCAAGATGTATATACATTGGGTATTCATGTCCTCTCTAATTCCGTACTGCAGTATTTTAGAGCAGTATATGTTTTAAACCTTCCAAAGAAACCCATGCATTAGTACTGAATCCTAATCATGTGGTGATGAAACAACCCTTAACAATGTTAGGTTTTTATGGTAGCCTCTTTATTGTTTTCATGGCTAGTCTTTTTAGTTATATTCTTAAAACAAGAACAAATCAAATGTTCAAATAAAACAAGGTGGCACAGAGAATCACCATGATTTTAACTTGACATAACTTGGTCAAAAACAGGTCAACAACTGTGCGTATGTAAAATAGTAAAGACAAAGATGAACAAAGCAAAGAAGCAAAGATACAAAAAAGACGTCTATTAAACAAATGGAGAGAATTCAGTGTGGTCCTAAAAGGTGGTATACAATACATTTCCCACAAGGATCACTGACGTTTCGATTGTTCAAATTCACAATCTTCTTCTGGGGCCTTATATATGTAGGTCTCCCTAAAGATAGACAAAGACAAAGGTGTCCACTTAGAAGAGAGTACCAAGTGTTTCTATAAAAAATGAAATAATGCAAGTGAAAGGATATAAAAGGGTTCATATTGCTGTAGCTGCAATGGAGAAGTGAAGGGCTGAGAGCCCTCAGAGTTCAGAGACTGACCTGTCCTAGGAGCTGTGTGGAACCTCCTGTGGTTCCAGAGTTCTGTGGGGGTGATGAATCCTAGGCTGTGCATAAGAGTCGCAGTCTGGTCAGGCTGAATACAGAATTCAAATCATTGCCTGTGGATGTGGGTCCATTAAAGCGGCCCTGTGGATGAGAGTGAGAGGAAAGGCAAAGTAGAGCTGTATAAGTAAGTGGCTTTTCCCTCTGTAGAGTGCTTGCTCCGATCCTGACTGCGTATGAGGAAAGTCAGGTAGCTATCCTAGACAGGAGTTGTAGAGAGGCTAACAAGAGGCTAAAAAGGACTAAAAGGAGAGCTCACCTGTGTCAATATTAATGTGGGTGAGACTGGGGTCGCTCCTTCGTGTGCATGTCATCCGGAGAGGAGCCGTTATTGAATGCGAGGGAGCTGTTCGTCTTGTGTATAAATGAGCAGGCGCGCCTCCCTCGCATTCAATAACGGCTCCTCTCCGGATGACATGCACACGAAGGAGCGACCCCAGTCTCACCCACATTAATATTGACACAGGTGAGCTCTCCTTTTAGTCCTTTTTAGCCTCTTGTTAGCCTCTCTACAACTCCTGTCTAGGATAGCTACCTGACTTTCCTCATACGCAGTCAGGATCGGAGCAAGCACTCTACAGAGGGAAAAGCCACTTACTTATACAGCTCTACTTTGCCTTTCCTCTCACTCTCATCCACAGGGCCGCTTTAATGGACCCACATCCACAGGCAATGATTTGAATTCTGTATTCAGCCTGCCCAGACTGCGACTCTTATGCACAGGCTAGGATTCATCACCCCCACAGAACTCTGGAACCACAGGAGGTTCCACACAGCTCGTAGGACAGGTCAGTCTCTGAACTCTGAGGGCTCTCAGCCCTTCACTTCTCCATTGCAGCTACAGCAATATGAACCCTTTTCTATCCTTTCACTTGCATTATTTCATTTTTTATAGAAACACTTGGTACTCTCTTCTAAGTGGACACCTTTGTCTTTGTCTATCTTTAGGGAGACCTACATATATAAGGCCCCAGAAGAAGATTGTGAATTTGAACAATCGAAACATCAGTGATCCTTGTGGGAAATGTATTGTATACCACCTTTTAGGACCACACTGAATTCTCTCCATTTGTTTAATAGACGTCTTTTTTTGTATCTTTGCTTCTTTGCTTTGTTCATCTTTGTCTTTACTCTTTTACATACGCACAGTTGTTGACCTGTTTTTGACCAAGTTATGTCAAGTTAAAATCATGGTGATTCTCTGTGCCACCTTGTTTTATTTGAACATTTGATTTGTTCTTGTTTTAAGAATATAACTAAAAAGACTAGCCATGAAAACAATAAAGAGGCTACCATAAAAACCTAACATTGTTAAGGGTTGTTTCATCACCACATGATTAGGATTCAGTACTAATGCATGGGTTTCTTTGGAAGGTTTAAAACATATACTGCTCTAAAATACTGCAGTACGGAATTAGAGAGGACAGGAATACCCAATGTATATACATCTTGATTTTCCAGCCCATTAGTTCCTGTCCGATTCTAGGGCTGTCCCTCCAGTTACAAAAACTCCCTGTGTGACTGGCAGATGGAGTCGGTTGCCTGCTGTAGTCGCTCCATCAGCCTTTCGGGCGGGACAATGGAAGTGGCCACCCTATCCATGGCCTGAGCCATCATCTCTGATGATGCTGCCTGTTGGGTTGCCATACCGTAAATGGATTGCTCCCATGCGGTATTGCCAGGTGGCGTACGGCCACCACGTCGGCGGGCACCACACCTGTCTGGGGCAAGGCGAACTGCGCCTTGCTGTGCCGGCACTGCCTAAAGCTGCAGGACTGCATTCCCCCTCTGATCTGCTGGCCCAGGAACAGGATCAGATGTCGCCCAGTGTGACCCTGCATCCGTAACCACCAAAGGCGTAGCTGCCAACACTGACATCCCCATTGAGGGTTCTGACCCTGGTGCAGGTGGGTGGGACAGAACAGAATCCCTCCCAGGAACACTCACCTGCGACGGCACGTAGGTCTCATCATCCGAATCAACACCTGAGTACAGCTCGGGGGAGGTGCAGCCAGAGACACCCCTTGAGAGCACGACCTGCAGCAGTTGTGGGTTCTCACCCACCACCACACCACGTCCCTCACTGGTGGTCGGTCGGCCCTCAGACCCTTCCTGGGTCTGCACCATCTCCACAACCCCAGCAGTATCAGGTGCATCTTCCCCTGCAAAGACATAAAAGCAAACAAATGGAAACAGGCATTAGCACCATGGCACACAATGAGGGCTGAGAAGCAACAGAACCAGTACTTGATTGACACATGTCCCACATGACTAAAACCCTCCCATGCATGCACCCTCACTGCGTATGAAGGGTAGGCAAATGGCACACACTGATGACACCAAGATGGAAGATGAACACATTTTCTGCATGCTGCCTTGCAGTGGCATCACACATTGGCCTTTGATTGCCAGGTGAAATACACATGCCATCACACAGATGGCATGTACCATTGCTATTGAGTGAAGATGGAGAGGAGGGCAGCACTTATTCATTCAGTCCAGTTCCCTCATGTAATAGCTTTTGTAATTCAAACAGGTCTGATTTTTCACCTGGAGCTGCCAGTCCAAAATGGTCCGATTGCACAGGGACATGTCTAAACAAATGATATCCAGGTAACAAAGTCACTCCACTTTACCATAGCCATGTCAGACATGTGACTAGAGGACTGAGAAATGCCTAGTAAAAGTGGTGGAATGCAAACAATCTGCCTGAATGAACAGAGAAAAATAAGCAACAATGTTGTGGCAAGGTGACACTTCAAGGGCAACTGGCGTGCTGTTGGGCTAGATGTCTACTGTTGGCAGATGGGATACTGCTATAGCCAAATGCTGCTGCGCAGAATGTATTGCATGAAGCACATGGGTGACCCAAACGACTCAGGAGCACACACCCTCACCTGGCACACAAACAGAAGCCCTCACACACACACCATGCACATGGATGACACACACATGCATGTGCACTCACCGGACAATGCCTCATAATCAGGCAGATCTCCCACGCCTTGGATCTGTTCCTCCGTGACGTAGGTCCCAGCGACTGACTCATGTGGAGTGAGTTCCATGTCTTCTACTGGAGACCCACCTCCAGTCACTAGAGTTGCGGCATGACTTGAGGCCAGCTTATTGTTTGCCCTGCGCTTTAGGTCATTCCAGCGCTTATAGCCATCATTGGCTGTGCGCCTCACGATTCCAAGGGCACTTACGATGTCCGCAATGGTCTGCCAGTGTGCCTGGCGTTGTGCAGGTGTGGTCTTGGATCCTGCAACAATGACCATTTTGTTATCATGTGCGGACACATACTCGACAAGTGCATTCAGTTCGGCATCCGTGAAGCTGGGCTTCCTCGACAGGCCGGACTGTGTAGCCGTGTCTGGGGCATCAGCCTGTGCCGGACGAGCACTCTTCCTCTTCTGCTTGGAAGGTGGTGGTGATCCTGAGTGTCCTACGCCGCTCTGGACACTAGGGGCAGGAGCCCTGGTGGACTCTGTATCAGGAGTGTGGGATTGCACACTCAGCATGGGAGTTGGTGCAGGCATTGGCTCAAGTGTAATGGTGTCAGGGGGAATGTCAGCAGGATGGACTAGGACCGACACTGTCGTGGCTGGGTGTGTGAGAGCTGGGGTGGATGGAGCCGCAGCTGCCCCTGCAGCCTCTCCACCCTGCCTACTTGGGGCAGCAGATGACCTTGCTGCCCCTCATCCATGTGGCCTGATGACATCAACGTGCACCAGCGCACGTGTCATAGGCCTGCTGACCTGGAAGTCAGCCATGGAGTCAGCCAGGTCTGGTGCCACAATGGGCTGGTCCAACAAGGGCTGAGCATGGATGGTGTCAGCCACATCAGCCTCAACCAGGGGGGGTGGGGGGTTATTATGGGTGCCCTTGACTGGTCCTCCACACATGGGGGGACAGGGTCACCCTGCAAGTAACGACCACGTCCCCTACCGGATCCACCACGGCCACCACTTGTGGCTCGTCCACCTTTGCCACCCTTACGGATTCCTCGCCTCCCAACCATGGCACTGATGTTAATGTGCGTATGGGAGTGGCTGTAAACTATTGTCCTGGGCAATTGGGGGTCAAAGGGGCTGGGTACCAGATGGTAATTGTACCCTAGTGCTCTAGCAAGGCTGAATGTGACCCCTGGGGAAAGATGACGGGTCACGCAACACACAGGAAGCCCAAAAAAGGGAGATGACGTGCACGCAACCCCTCCTAGACCACGTGTGCGGACAAAAAAAACCTGCACTACGCTGTGGCACCCAGTAACACAAGAATGAACGTATGCATGTCACACGCAGCCTAGATTGACCTCTGAAGGGGTAGGCTACACACGGGGCAAGCACAGATGTTAGATACGTGCGTGACTCACCGTCTGCCAGGAAAAAGAGCGTGAAAAAGAAGCGCGTGTGCGCGTTGGCAACACCCCCACCAAAAGAAGAATTGTACTCTGTCTGAGGAGACAGGACAACAGTAGAAGGGAACGCTGTTTGAGGGAACAGGCCCAGGAAAACCAGAAAAAGAGAAGAAAGAGAAAAAGCTGTCAGAGGTAACAAGGAGTACCAACTTGAAACGCCGTGAAGTAAATCGCATGTGAAACGACAAGAAGTACAGATTTCACCCACTCGCTCTCCACGAAAAGCACGTACAAGGAAATGGTGTTCTACACGTACCTTTTATGCAGGCCCACACGTCCAGCGTCACTTCCGCGTGTACGCGCTAGGGCCATTTCCACCAATTACACGCTTTGTCACTTCCGCGTGTACGCGCTAGGGCCATTTCCACCAATTACACGCTTTGTCACTTCCGCGTGTACGTGCTAGGGCCATTTCCACCAATTACATGCTTTGTCACTTCCGCGTGTACGCGCTAAGGCCATTTCCACCAATTACACGCTTTGACAGTCGGACGTGTCTTTCATTTTTTTAACACGCAACATTTCAAACGTGTGCCATATTCAACGTGCACGTGACTTCATAGACGCGCATACGCTGGTGGCCTTTGGGCCAATGAATGTACAGACGTGTGCTGACGCGCTTACGCGCTAAGGGCCTTTCCTCGAATTACACGCAGACGTGCTGGATTTTCACGTGCAAATTCACTCCGTATCAAGCTGGCCATGCGTTCACACACGGAAGACCACGCTCCTGCCCAGAAGGCCGAATTACTGCCCCCCAGAGCCCTGAGCACGCTCCCACCTGCCATCTGCTGCTGCCTGACTGCCTGCTGCCCACGTCCCCTGCCATTTGCTGCCTGCACATCAGCCAGGGGCGCTGTTGCTGTGACCACCCCTGCTGGAACCGAAGACTCCCGACTGATTTTCCATCGCCCCACAGCCCAGCCCCAGGACCCAGTTGCCCACCCACTCCTGCCTCTGGGGTTGCCATGTCGGGCACTGCAACATCTGGCACCAGTGGCAACCCCCGGCCAAGGAGGCAGAGGGGCACCAGCTTCACTGCCACCGAAGTTGGTGTCCTGGTGGAGCATGTCCTGGGGCAGTACGATGCCCTCTTCGGAAGGTTGCGCGCCGACAAGGAAGGACGGACTCGGATCTGGATGGATATTGTGACTGCCATCAACGCGGAGGAGGTAGCAGTCCGCGACTACGAACGTGTCAGGAAGCGCTGGGAGGACTTCAGGTCCAGGACCCTCAACAAGGCACGGCGCCTCCTGAAGGCAGCGGATGCTAAGGGGCGCCGGGGCCACTTGTCGGAAGATCAGATGAGGGTCCTGGAATGCATATCCCCAGCGCTCTACATCCAGGTCCTTGAGAGGCAGACCCGTCTGGAGTCGAGCGGTAAGTGTACATGCATACTGATTGTAAGCTGTGCGTGTGGTGTGCCAGGAGTGTGCAGGTTGAACATGTATTTTTATGTGGGCAAGTAGGGGGGGGTGTACAGGGCCGTGAGGGTGACACATGCGAGGGGTCTCATGTGTGACACATGGATGGTGCTTGTGTGTGTGGGCTTGCATGGCACAGGATGTGGAGGAATGATTGTCAGGTGTGACATGGATGTCGATCGGAACACTTCGACAGTTGGTGGAGGTGTACACATGCATGCAAGTTTGGTGGTGTGTGTGCATGTGTAGTGTACTCCCTATGTTGCATGTGATGTGTGGATGACCTTTGGCTGCTCATGCTGTTGTATGTGAATGGATGGTGCTGGCTGTTGCAATATGGCTGTGGTATGGCTCATGTGTGAAGGTTGAAATGACATGTGTGTTGGGGATTGTGATGCCATGTCTGAGGGTTACCAATGCCACTCATGTATGACTGTCATGTGTGTATGAGTCCATTGGACAGTGCCCTGATGGCTGTGTTTTCTTTCTCCCTGTCTGCAGCGTCAACTGATGAAGAGGGCGGAGAAGGTGCTGTGGAGCACAGCGGCAGGGGTCGCACCACCAGCCGGAGACGCAAGGCCCGGATCCCTCTCCCAGGTTCTGATCTCGTCGGGGAGTGAGGAGTCCGGTGCCGTGTCCCAGGCCGCAGCTGCCGAGGGGAGGTCCAAGAGGCGGAGGTTGGAGTTGGACTCCTGGGCAGCAGAAGGGGCAGCTGGGACCCCACAGGGCCCAACGGAGGATGATGGCACGGAGTCATCCAGGTTGGTGGGGGGTTTGGAGGAGGAGGAGGCCGTGCAAGCAACAGAGGCGGGGTCTGGAGGTGGGGATTCCACTGGTGCTAGTGTTGCAGTGCAGGATCTGGGACAGGAGGCAGCACAGGCCGCCGCGGAGGTGCCTGTGTGCAATCCTGTCCCTGCTCCTGTCACTGCATCATCTTGCACCAGCGGGGATGCCTACCTCGAGACCCGTTCCCAGGGAGGGGATTGGCTTACAACACCTGGCCTTCCTCTCCCTGCGGATGTGGCTATCCTGCACCAGGTTGAGCCTGTCCAGGGTGGGGTGGCGTTGCGTCAACGGGCCATGCAAGCTGACCTGCAGTCTTTTCATGATGAGTCTGCACATCTTCTCGCATGGCTCGTTGACTGCGTTGACCCACTGGGACAGCTCACCAGGGCTGGATTCCTCCGTTTCCTGGACCTTGTTCCGACCCCCTCCTCCACGGAACCCCCTATGCCCCAGTCGTCCTCCATGCCATCTTCCCACCCATGTGTCACCTGGGTGCCCTGTGGAGCTGCCTCCGACCGTGCGGCCAGGCTGGTGGACAACAGATCCCTGCCACAGTCGGGAGTCGGACGTCCAGCAGGGGTGGCCACATCAACGACTGCACCCCAGCTGGAGGAGGATGTGCAGGCACCATCGGACAGGGCACATGGACAGCAGCAGCTGCAGCAGCAGGAGGCTGTAGGTGGGAGCCCGATAGCTCGGGGCCTTCAACATCGCAGGGGCAGGCATCGGCCGGAGGGCAGGAGGACCCTGGACGGGAAGTGTCTTCCGTGTGGCAGCAGTTGGGCCACGCCGTAGATGCGGAGCGGCGGCGGGCGGAAGAGGCGCGGCTCATGATGGTCAGGGCGGAGAACTCCATGCGGAGGGCCCTGAGGCGGGCCGAGTGCCTCGAGGCAATCCGCAGGGAGTTGGAGGTGAACATGTCGGCGTCCCTGCGGACCCTCGGGGCCATGACACAGGACCGCCTCCGGGACATAGACGAGGAGTTCGATGATGCCCTGGCCTGGAACACCACTAAGTGAGCCGCTGGACTGGCCCACCGCCATTGTATATAGTTATTTAGTGATGATTTCCTTTATAGTTTATTTTTATTTGGAGTCGACGGACACTGCTCCACCTTTTGTATATAGTCCCATTTTAGATAGGTTTTTTGGTAGGTTTCATTTCTTCTGTTGGGATGATGGACCCTGAATAATTTGTACATAGTTGGACTTTGGATTTGGACATTTTTTTTACTATGAATATTTTTTCCCATGGAGCAATGGTTTTCTATTTCTTTTTTCCCTTCATTTCCTTTTTATGGAGTTGAACTTTGGAAGTAATTTTTTTGGATTATCATTTATTGATTTTAATTTGAAAAGGGACAGCCAGCTCAATTTTGTTTTTTTTTACTTGTGTATTTTGTTTAATTTTGTTAGCCATTACTGTTGTTATTAATACATTAGTTGGATTTTTTCATTCTTCAATGCTTGGTTTCATCTCATTGTTTTCATGCATGTCATGATATGGGTTTTCAGGTTCACTTGCAACCATTGTGTGTGTGTGAGACACATGTGTTGATTTACATTGTTTCCATTGGAGTAGTATCATGGGCGCATGTAAAACTTGGTTGTGTCTTTCGGCTGTGGTGGCTGGCCATGAGGCCCATGCTTGAGGATTGTCAGGGCCTGTAGGCGACATGAGTGGGGGCCTGGTGGAGGCTGCCCATGGTGGCTGGGGGTGGTGGGAGACATGAGTGGGGGCCTGGTGGAGGCTGCCCATGGTGGCTGGGGGGTGGGGGAGGGTGGGAGACATGAGTGGGGGCCTGGTGGAGGCTGCCCATGGTGGCTGGGGGGTGGGGGTGGTGGGAGACATGAGTGGGGGCCTGGTGGAGGCTGCCCATGGTGGCTGGGGGGTGGGGGTGGTGGGAGACATGAGTGGGGGCCTGGTGGAGGCTGCCCCTGCACTGCTGGGGGGTGGGGCTGATAGGGGACATGAGTGGGGGCCTGGTGGGGGCTGGCCATGGTGGCTGGGGGGTGGGGGTGATAGGGGACATGAGTGGGGGCCTAGTGGGGGCTTCCCATGGTGGCTGGGGGGTGGGGGTGATATTGGACATGAGTGGGAGCCTGGTGGGGACTGCGCATGGTGGCTGGGGGGTGGGGGTGGTGGGAGACATGGGTGGGGGCCTGGTGGAGGGTGCCCACACTGCTGAGGGGGTGGGGGGTGGGAGACATGAGCAGGTGTGCAGGGTAGTCCCCTGTTTTGTGGGCTGCCTGCAGGGGCCGTGGAGGGTGTACAGGGAACACCTGTGAGGACCCACCCAGCCTAATCGCGTGTGATTATTCCCGCGCACCCCTGTAATACACGTACCCAGCCAAATCGCGTGTGATAATTCCCGCGCACCCCTGTAATACACGTACCCAGCCAAATCGCGTGTGATTATTCCCGCGCACCCCTGTAATACACGTACCCTGGCTAATCGCGTGTAAAACTTCACGCGTACCCCTGTCATACACGTACCCAGCCAAATCGCGTGTGAAAATTCCTGCGTACCCCTGTAATACAAGTACCCTGGCTAATCGCGTGTTTAACTTCACGCGTACCCCTGTCATACACGTACCCTGGCTAATCGCATGTAAAACTTCCCGCGTACCCCTGATATGAACAATACCCGCTTTGCGTTCCTTGTTTGGCAGCCCTGTAAACTGGTCCAGGGTTAGCGCAGCCCTTTGCAATGATTTAGCGATTTTGATGGCTTTTCCTTGCGCGAGGGCGTTCTTGGGGGCGTTACTGGCGCTGCTGCAGGGTCGCTGCGATACTCTGAGCCATGGCTGGTTTGGGAGCCTGAAATCCATGAATACGCTGTGCGCGGTAATCGGTTTTTGCGCACGCGCCTGGCGCAGACAATCGCACGCGGACACTGCGCCAGCCGCTTGCAACACTTTTCTGCGAAATTCTATGAATTACCCTGTTATTTTTTACAATACTCACTGGCCCTAATTACAAGTCGGGCGGTACAGGGTTAACGGCGCCTGTAGAGGTGCCGGTGCCGTTAACCCCGTACCGTCCGATTCGAGTTCCCCTCGCGGGACCCGCTCTGCACGTCTGGTCTCAGTGTAAAATACAATATCCACCACCTTACAAGACACAGAGGGCGGTAATACATCCAGAGCACCACTCAGTCTGCCCATACCTTGGGGTAAGGTAATGTTCTATTCGGACAATAACTTTTCTTCTTCCTGATGACTAATATAGGTGTCTGGATGAACTTCTGTCTCAGCATTCTCTGCAATACACCCTTCCTTATGTATAAATACACTATCTTCTTGCTGGCGTTTTCAATACTAATACTATTAATCACATCTTCTACCATCTTTGTTCCTAGCCTTTCAGATAGTTCAAGTTCAAGAGGATATAAGTGCCTCTTTTCCTTTCCTGCATGTGCCGAAAAGAATTGTGTGATTTTTTGGTTTTGGAGGCTTTGTTGCTTTATTGGTGAGACCAGTTGAAGCCTTAATCACCCTTGGAGGACATACACAAGGTTGTTAATAATGGTCAGCTTCCCCAGGGTGTATGGGTTCAACACCGTCAGTTAACATAAAGACAGGAGGGGCCGGAGGAGCTGAGAGGTTGTTATTTTGTGCTTCCAGCAGACCACAGAAAATCATCAATTCTGCTGTATCCGTCTCCGTCTCCATTGCGTCACACTCCATTTTGTGTAACTCAGCGTTCAAGCAGTCAAGCGGTCAAGAATTCTGTATATGGCGTGTAGGCCAATAGCTCAAAGGACTTTGTCCCGCAGTCACTATCAGCAAAGCAGTCAGGAAGGTTTAACTAGATACAAATATTATTAGTGTATATTTGTATATGTTTGTGATCACTCCTGCAATGATTATGCTTCACCGTAGAAGTACTCCCCAGTCAAACAAGGACCACAATGGGCATGCTGCCGCAGCCAGCCAGCAAACAGCCAACCAAACAGCTAGCCAGAGAGACAGCACTCAGTGCGAACAGTCTCAGATATTTTAAATAGCACACTACAGGAATTACCTCAAGCAGTAGAGGATCCTCGCACTCTCCGAAGAGTTTAAGATAGAACTTAACAGCTCAAGGTTTTTTGCAAAAAAAAGTAACCCCCACTAGTTCGGAAGCCACTGCAAAACTTCAAAACCATTACAAATCTGATGGGGCACCACTTTAGCTGCTTTACCTGCTGTAACCAATAGCCCGCCCTTTGCACCCAGCCTTCGATAGAACCAGAGAGGCCATGGGTGGACTTCACTCCAGACCGGAGGTTGCCTAACGTTGCCTGAGATCATGTGAGGTTGCCGGTGATGCCTCACCCCTAGGCTTCCTTACTGACGCAGCGTGACCCCGAACACACCATTTCGCTAGACTCCATCAATCCCATAATTGACCCCCTCCACAGAATCACCCACTCCAGCACGGCAACTCGCTAGAGCAATTTACCTGGAGACCTGGAGATGAGAGATGTCAAGCCGCACTACCTGTACCACACCACAAACTAAGGACCAACACTCATGTAGACTGGCAGCCGCTTCCGACGTATATATGCATTATATATAAAAACACATGCAAAAGAGCATGCGATGAAACTAAACAATAAAGAAAAAGAAAACGAAATGCCATGTAAATTAAAAATACACTATTTACAGAAAGTCTTGACATGAACAATGGTAGAGCAGATTGAAAGCTGGAACCCAGTTGAGTTAAGTGTTACCCAGTTAATGAGGTGTTCGCCCAGTTAATGAGGCACACACCAGGTTGAAGCATGGCCCCCAAACAATCAAATGTACAGCAGGTAGGCATTAAACCAGGCATCCATCACTCCTCCAGAGCAAAATGCCTGCCTGAATGTCTATGTGTTAGAAATTACTCAGACGAGACACTCTCCTACCCATCACAGTGCTCCTGCGGGCATGGCATGAAGACGTGAGCACTTCCACCCCTCTTGAATTGCAAGGAGTCACCTAGCAATTAACCGATAAACAACATTTTGATAGGCTGTGCCTGGTATGTACCAAAGATACATTTGGGGCCAAAATAGAGTGGGGATGTGAAAGGATTTGTGGGTGAAGTGGTCAATTTGTCTATAAAAAAGGTGATTTTTACAAATGTCACTCTCAAGTACTGTTTTTGCAAATTCAGATTGGACTGCACATCAACTTTTGAGAATTAGACAAACTCATTTGAAAATGCGAACCTGTTTTTTTTTGTTTTAAATCTACGCAGTTACAACCAACAAAATATGAGAGTAACATGAAACTAGATCAACAATTTATTAGAGAATCTCAGATTAAGACAAGGCCAGCGGGTGGTGCAGTCTAGCCATTTCCCAGCTGATAGGAAGCTCAAAATGGGGTATTTACCTCATGGTACGGTGTACCTCTAGTCCCTGTTCCAAGACTCCTTGGAAGAAGGAGGCTGCCATCTTCTCCGCCGGGACAGTTAAGTGCGCCTCATGCTCACTCGATGCCCCCAATCCCCAATGTTCACATCCCTCACCCACCCCACCCCCACTCCACTTACCTGGTGCCCCCTTGTCCTGCGCCGGAACACTCATTGTTACTGGCGCATCCCTGTTGCGGTTCTGGCCTCCAAAGAAGGAGAGAAGGAACTTAATTTGTTCTCCCTTTCCACAGCAGCCATCTTGATTGGTAGTTTGTTCAAGTTGAGAAATGGCAAACACACTATTTCTCAACTTTAAACAAATCTATTAGCATGCCGGTAAAATATACCGGGATGTTAATAGCAATAAACCCTATGGGTGGGGGCATTACTGGATCTGGTAATGCCCCATGGGCAACGTTAAGGCCCTCACTTTGCATTGGCCTGTAGCTTGGCTTCAGTACTTTTACCTGAAAGTGGTTGCCCCACCAGTTAGGGTTTATTGCTTAAGTATCTTCTTCACTCCATGGATAGTTGTGGTCCTAGAATGGTGTTCAGGAATAAAAAGATACAGACAATATTCTGTGGTGGACTATTTTCGGATTGGAAACAGTTGACTGTATATGCATTTGAATAGATTGCTTGAGCAGAGGGAGCTAGTAATACCCATAGTTTCTCTTTGAAAACATTTTGCCTTCTGAAATCTCCATGCTTTCAATCTAAGGAATTCATTTCTATAGAAGTTCTGTTTCCTTGAAAACATTATTTCAACAATGTGTTTGGCCTTGACTATGAGGTAATGGGTTGCATAGACAAGGTTTAATGTAGAAATTACTTCGTAAGGAATTTTGACATGTTTTGTAATCCAAGTACTGCATTGTGTTGGTAGCATTACAATTGAGCTGAACACTGCTAAGGTGGTAAAAACCTCCCATTCTTGCAGTATGATTTAAATATCACATGCAAAAAAAGTTTACATAATGTGGTGTTTATTTATTTATTTGGTTTACGCATGTCTCGGTTCCCTAAAATTAAAAATAATGCATGACCAGCCCTTTGCATGTGATGTAAATGAGCAGGGGCGTTGCTGGGGGGGGGGCTAAGGGGGCTATAGCCCCTGATCATTTGGTTGTAGCCCCGGATAGAATCTCAGGAGCTACAGCCAAAAGACTAGCTAGCCCCCAGTCCCAACAGTTCCGACATCAGCTTAGCCCCGGGTCTTTTCCAGACCTAGCAACTCCCCTGCAAATGAGTGTATATCAATTCAGGTGCACGCCAGAGCTGTTAGTGGAAAACAAATGCATAACATGTTCTATAGTGTCTCTTAGGTGCATAGCACATTTCCCTGCACCCTGCATCTGTTTCATGGATCTTTAAATCCATGTATTCATCCATCTATATGTCCATTATTTCATGCAAACAACAACCTGCTCACCCATCTGTCCATGCATCTTCCCATTGACAATCATTTCAATTATCCATCCACTATCCACCCAGTCACCCACCCACCCACAATCCCATCCATCCATCCATCCATCCATCCATCCATCCATCCATCCATCCATCCATCCATCCATCCATCCATCCATCCATCCATCCATCCATCCATCCATCCATCCATCCATCCATCCATCCATCCATCCATCCATCCATCCATCCATCCATCCATCCATCCATCCATCCATCCATCCATCCATCCATCCATCCATCCATCCATCCATCCATCCCTTCTTTCCCCCAATGGAACACTCCAACATATTATTATTTGTATCGGTCTCTCTATTGTACACAGTTTTTATTTGCTTTTCATGTTCACTCAGTTTCAGTTTTGGAAAGTATATGGTAACAGTTCTGTGGAAGAGCACACGTCTCTATGCAAGGGGACACACACTTATATTGGTATTATTATCTTAGGTTGCCTTCGGGTGAGGTTGACGTATAAACAGTAAACAAAAAGAAATTAATGTATTTCTCTGTCTTCATGATTTCATTAACATTACCAACATTTTCCTATACTTAAATGTCAGCTTTTTTGCAAATGAATGTATTGACGTGAATGGTGTTGTCCAGTTTCTATGGCAGCATATGATGTAACCCTAATTACCTTCACAATCAGTTCTGTTTTTCAAGCCTAACTGGTGTTTCTGCCTTCTCCATTGTGCCCTGCATGGACCAGGCTTACATATTACTTCATTTTTCTGGAAGAACCAAAGAGGTAATTAGCGCTGGTGCCTTGTGACTGCACAGGTCTTTTTTTATATTTCCTTTGCTAATGCGAAATATTTCCCATTAGCTTCCTGTGTAAGTGGACTCAACAGTAATGAATTCATTGCGAGCAGCTATTAAACATAACCTGATGCTTGTCCGCCACTTCTCAGAGAGACATGGAGATGACACAAGCTCTTGCCCAACCACATGTTCTCATTTGAATGTAGATCTTAGAAGCAGATGTGACGCTGTCAAATCTGACCGGTTAATATAATTGTAAACAAAGTTTCACATGGAGTAAAAGAACAGTGCCTCAATTCACAAAAGGGAAGTAAAAAACGAGGTACCTGTGCCAAGTGTAATTCTGCCTGTACCGGATGTCAAAATGGTGTGTTTTGATGATTCTGAAAACGTTCCCTCTGTGCAATGAACACATACACATGGAGGAAAATGTGCAGGGAATATTTTGTGAATTAGGTTACAAAGGCATGCGAAAGGTCTTGGTAGCTGGTGTAAAGGCAAGTGTGAAAACAAGCACTGGCAATGCCAACAGTTTGGGTTTAGGTGTAGGTATGGGAAAGGCACTTGCCAGGCACTGCCGTAGTGGTATTAACTGGCCATTGGTGTCAAATAGTCAAATACCTAAGCATCTACCAGAAGGGTCTGTCAAATGCCTAATACTTATACACAAGCCAAAGCTATTGGATTTGTAAATGCTTGTTTTTAACAGGACTTCGGTAGGGGACACACATACTGCGTATGAATCGAGTGGCTGAAGGTAGACATGGTTAAGACCTTTTTATTACACCAGTGACAGGTTTCCAACTTCAACTAAGTCATTAACACTCAGAAGACTGCTTTGAAAAACACTGGCAGGCACTTTAAGTGCAAAGTTTGATGGTGAGGCTTAATTCAAGCAAGTTCAAAGAGTTCCCATTAGGAGGTGTTTTTGACGGTCAAGGGCAGGAACTGGGAACAATGGCCATAGGGATTAGCATGGCCTTGGGCAGTCAATAGATGGACAAAAAACCAAACAATTCCAACACGCTGTCTGACCCTCCTCATATGCCATTTCTCCACATTGTTAAGGATTTCAATCAGGCAGTACAACCAGGTCTTACTTATACTTATTTATTACGTCTATAGGTTCAATATTCTGAGTGATATACCACTCATATCACACCCGTCTCAAAATACCCCCAAGGTCACAATGAACCAGGAATCAGGCTGGTTGATAAAGATACATATTTTTTATTTTTTTTATTTATTTATAATAATTCAAATCAAACACAAATTTTAATATATAATATATGGGCCAGCAATCACCAATGTGGTTACAAAAAAATTCAGAAAGTAAGTAAAGCAATTGAATTCACTTATAGTAATACAGAATATAAAACTCAGGAAAAAGAACAGTTTTGGCTTTTGAAAAGATAGCGCTTATGTTAAAGTTTGCCCCTGCAAAGTTCTCAATTCACAAATGAGCAATTCTTCACAGATGTAAGTAATCAGCAGGTATTCAGGAATAAGAACTGAGTACAGTGTTTGAATATAATCTTCCCTCCCCAAACAAGAGAGGAAAGCATTTTTGGGAAATTTACACTTTTTAAAATGACAGTTAAAAATGGCTTTGTAAAACAAGGAAAAGTGTGCAAAAACCTTACATTTATAGAAATTCCTATGGGAGCAACACTGAACAGGTTCTAACCAACATAAGCTACAATATGATCAACGGTACACACTTTAGATGAGAATAGAAGTTAAGAAACACTTTGAAGGGGAAAAGACACGTGTAAAACCTTTGCAAAAATGGAAATATGTGCCTAAATTTCACAATGCGATTTTTAATAAAAACGGGTCAAATATACTGTTGCGCTTTTTGGTTGTGGATGTAGCTACAGATCTTAGGTATAACTAAGAGTTGAAATTAAGTCTCTAGCTATAACATTGAAGAAGTTATGTAGGTTTTAATGAGAGGCATTTTTAAAAAAATAGAACAGAGAAAAACAGAAATTTGGTTTTAAAATGGTTTTATTTAAACTATATTAATGACTAAGAAAAATTGAATGCCGCCCGGAAATCTCCATAGTTACGCACGGCCACTTGTAACTCTTCATGTGGCAGATACTACGTTTCTGTATGGGAATTACTTTATTTAATCCAAATCATTAATGGCTTATGCTCTAATGAAACAAAGGAGAAAATCAATGCTACACTATGGATTACAACAGGGTTGCAAGAATGGTTCTGACAAGGTCAAAGGTTCTTAAGTTAAAGATGGGATGGGTTGAGATTGGGATAGGACAAGACAAATATACTATGGGTTACCATGATTCCTGTTGATGTTTTCAGTGCACTGTAAATTAAGATTGGACTGTCAGGGTTCTGGTCATCACGGGTTGGGTCTGCCGGCAGCAGGGCACTTCTGGAGGGATCGGTCAGCTGGGCGATTCTGGTCAATTCGACTACACCTCATATTTGGGTTAGATTGAATTGGCCCTCTGGTCACTGGACACGGTAGATTAGCAGGATTGCGCATTCAGTAGGCAAGCTTGAATGGTAGCAAGCCAGACTGGATCAGAATTATTCTTTCCTGAAGTTTAGGATGGTTCAGGATTAGGGCCTAGCTGAAAGAAAGCTCAGCAATTGCTGGGCCTTGGTTTTGCAAAGTAGCCTAGATCAGGACAAGATGAAAAGTTCTGGAACAGGACAAGATGAAGTATTCTGGAACAAGGCGTCACGTGGAAATCAGGATGGAGTCAGGAATCTGTGTGTGTGTGGTGAAGTTCCTATATTTATCATGCCAAGTGACATCACAAAGTGTATAGCAGGGGCAGAATTTCAAACCACACCCCCACGGCTGTGATAGGTCAAAGGCACTTGCCTTTTTCTAGTTGGAAGTCAGAAAGAGCTGTCATTTTTTATGATGTGATTTGGAAACTCCCACATTGATTTGAACCACAATTTAACTTTCCCACAAATGCACATTTCTATAATTATTCCCTCTACTAAAATCAGACACATGCATTACATATTTTATGGGTTATCTGTTACATCCAATTCCCACTCAGTGAGAGCTGTCTTTGTCATTCTGTGGAATTTTGTCAATTTTAATCATACAGATTTGGCCTAACAATTCAAAATCCAGTACATAACCCCTAGAAAATGGGTATACAATATTATATTTGCAGCATCAATAGTTTTGCCATACTTATTCTTTTTGTGTAACTTTGGTTCCTTATGTAGTACAGGGTTCACTCACGTCCTCACAGAAAGAGCATAAAATTAGATTTACAACTACCAACTTTTAGATTTGTCCTCCTTTATGTGGCACAGATAAAGATATGTAAAGCTTAATTACAGATAGGCATTTAAACACCAAAAGTTCTTGTCAGTTTTTTTTTTTTTTAACTTTCATTCAACTGTCAACAGCTGTCAAATTTCCTTGATCAGGGTGGGGTCCAGAGGGAAGTTTCCTGCCCCTCCCCGGGGGTGGGGGAGGGTGAGTGTTCAAGGCTCGCTATTGTTTTTAGCTTGAGTTGTCTTTGTTCAAGTATGCAAGAACCTCCAGCATCAATTAAGCCTTCCTGCTACCAGGTGAGTGTCAACCTGAAGTATCATCGTTCCCAGGCTGGACACTGTCAAGTCCGAATTAATCATTTAACTCCAAACTGGGTTTTGACTTTAAGATTCACTTTAAGATCTTTCATTTAAAACATAGAAAAATGAACAAGGTTTATAAGGGATTTCAACATTTAAAGAATTTTGGCGTTCACAAAAACATGCTTTTAATTAGGCTATTTTGCCCTTCTTCATGGGAAAAGCACATTTAAACTGAAACCTTTACATCAGAGTTTCCTCTGCACCGCTGAAATGGTTACATGTTTAGCCATTTTAAGCCGCATTTTTCCTGTGGAACTGAAAGAAATGTTGCTGGTCTGCCTTTTTCAAGAGATACATTTCTTAGGTGCTGTCAGTCAATGAGGCCCGGCTTCTCTGGCCACACTGGATGATCTGTAATTCTTTTACTCTCAATGATTCACTGAAAAATGAATGGATCTAGCGCCAAACAGCACTTTGAAGGTTGTAAAGCTGCATTTTAAAAGGCATTTTCAGTTTTTAGCCCAATTCTGTTGCCTTGCTTCATCTGAAATGTAACAGCACCCACTGGCATTCTCCTGCAGTGAGTTCTGTTTTGCTCCCACTTTGGCTGTGTGTGGCAGGGGTGTGCAGTCTTTGGTGGGTGTGACCCATGTGCAGTTTTGCTGATTTTTGCGTACGCAGGGGTTAGCGTACGCAGGGGTTTTGGCTGTTTCTTTCCCCATTTGTACAGGGGTGCAGTGGGGCGCAACGGCATGGGTAACAATATCCCACAATATCTGTACACTAATGCAATAGGTTAGGCTTATAGGTGGTGTAAGTGCCACCTAATGGACCAAATTCAAATCTAGGGCTGTGGGTTCAAACCAGATTGGGAGTGCAAAAGAACCCAGAAAGCATTAACACAAACTCAAAGGGCCTTAAGTGCTGTACGAACAGCATGAATCTGGATTTGGCAGATGAAATGCAATGAAATCACTCAATAGCGGTGCAACTACATTTAAAGGAAAGGTTTTGTGAACCAACAACTGCGACCGCCACACCAAATGTAATAAACATGAAGAACTAGCCTAACCATTTTATTAGTGGAGATATTAGTGCCAATTCTGAGGAGGAGCAATACCTAAGTAAATAAATGAATGGATAAATAAGTAAATACATAAATAACATGAAACCACAATTGAAAGCCAAGCATCAGGGTGCTGTTCTCACCAATCATTCAATCATATGGGCCACATGAAGACACCATGCAAGAGAGTCTACTTTGGCTTTAACATGTCACTACTTTAGGGATCATTTTTGGAATTCCTGGGGTGTTACTTCAGGGGTAAAAATAATGTCTCATAGGTTTAAACATGGTTTTACTCATGCTTTAAAATTCAGGCAGATTTTCTTCATGTTGGCAGGTGGAGAGTTGGCACAGAATGAAACACAGAAAATTGCACTGAGGATACTGCAGAACACTTAAGTGTGCAAGTTGACAGTCGCCAGCCTACATTTAGAAAATGAGGGCATCCTTTTTGGCCAGGTTGTACGAACACATGGAAGAGCAGAACAGTAACAGAGTAGGGCGTGGGTGAAAGAGGTTGAGGGAGAGGGTCTTCCATTCAAAATAATATTTTTTTTAGAAAGAATGATGATGAAACATTCAGCATTCCCTATTAGTTTGCATATCGGCTAGACACCAGAATGGAAAGGGCAGAGAGCATTTAAGAATTCTGGAATTCTGTGTCACTTGTGTAGGTATTGCTACTGTTGTACCTCCCAACCTGCAGGAGTTACCATTCAATGGGGGTCATATTAGAATAAATGAAAATTGCATGCAGTGTACCACCAACGTTAGCAGTTACTTGCTGTTGGGTTCCCTCACTGCACTTTTATACATTTGCAAAGCATGGAGTAAACGTGAGGAGTAATATGTGCACTCATTATGAGTATGGCGGTGCAGGAAAAAAGTGGGAATAACAGAATTACCACCATTTCCACGCACCACCATACTACGAGTTTGGCCCTGGAATGGCAACATTGTGCTGGAGGTAAATTCATTATGTTGAGAAAACTGAAACATCTGTGTAATTGCCATGGCAGTAATTCTGCCGAAATTCCTGTGGACTCCAAATTAATTGGGACTAACACTACCATCACCACTTGTAATCTGGCAGTAAATCCAACGGACTAAGTGGCAGTAAGAGTAATGGCGTTGGCTGGCATTCCGGCAGATTTACTACTGGAATGCCGCTCAACTTGTAATGAGGCCCAATATTGTTTTTACTCTTAACTTTTACACTCCACTTGTTAAAAAGTACAAGTCTCCTGCAAATGCTACTTTGCATATCACATTTACTAATTGATTCCTATGGAATCTGCCTGCTCATTAGCAGGTGCAAATGCAAACTGGATTCCATTGGACAATCACAGAAAATCTCATGCAGGTGCTCTTCCAAGATGGAGGAGGAACGCAAAGTGGAGATGCAAAAACTGCTTTGTTCCCCTACTAGAACTTGAAAGGGCACTAAAATGAGCTGCTGCTCGATATGTCTAACTTTGACCTTTTCATTTTGCACCCCACTGTGTCAATGTTTTTATGAGTACCACTGAGTGCAGTGTCACTCTGCAACCAGCCCTTCCTATGAATGCTCTCTCAAGTGGGGGAACAGATTAATGATCCACAAAGACAGACAAAACATCAGTAAATAAAAGCAGATTTGTATGCACTAATTAACTTTTTTAATAGCATACATGCTATACGTTGGACACATTTACAAATCTCTCCACCAGATGACGCAAATCATGTGTACTAGATTAGACTGGGAGAGCACTCCGTCAATGTTCAGAACATAGGAGATGCCAACATGTAATTTGGAGTCAGTAGCCAATTCTAAGGCTGTGCCCAATTTCTGACAAATTGGTCACAAAGCAACCGGGCCAATTGTGATTTAGGAGTTGGATTGTTGCCATATCTGATTCCTGCACACATTCAGAACCCAGCTGCACAAACCAATGGCCCTCTGCCAAATCATGTTAACATTGCTATGCATGCCTAGAGGTCTGCTAACAGGTATGACGTTTTTACACACCAGGCTTTTTTTTAACAAAGTTGTTTGGCAAAGATTTTCGGCCAAAAAAGTCAATCAAATAATATGGAGTCGGTTGGAAAGGGTATATTAGGGGTAGGGGGTGTGGGGAATAGGGACTAGATAATAGGGAAAGGGGTTTTGGGGTGTACCACTACATATACAGAAAATTGATGAGTTTTCTCGGCCAAAAATATTCAGCAGAAAACTCAGCAAAAAGAAACCTGGCAATCTAAGAACATAGAATTCTGCTGACATACATGGAACACACATGGAAACTGCTAGTTTGCGCTGTAGAAATCGTCTTGCTCATGAGTAATATATGGGAATATAACAGTATTCCATATATAATAAAACACTGTCCAATGATAAAGTGTATTCCATAGGCTGAATTGGACCCTCGATCATTCATTGCAATTTGATTTGAGAGCAATGGCCCTGTAAGAAATGTTTATTGCCACCTCTTTGTTACTACACTTTTATTATGGGTTCCTTGGCTATGTCTCAGAGTGCCTAATACTGTACCAGGCACACACCAAATTGTCACACTGTATATTATAGATTGACCAGGCCACACAATAACAGACTACCACACAGGCCTACACCTCCATAACTTTCTATGTACACTTCAAATTCCATCAGCATAATGATATACATTTACATACATAACATATTTCCAAATCCATCAGCAAAACATACATTTAACCATGCACTTTGTTATGAAGAGACATCAGAACATGCAATTTCACACTGACAGTTTCATTTGGGTTCTAAAATATATTTAGTATTCATTGATAATGTATGTACCACAGACTAACACCCTTTACCATTTCCCCCTTTTATGCTATTAGCGGATTGGGGATGAAGTTAAAACACACCTTGGTAAGCATTTCAGTTGGTTATGAAAGCAGTTGCACTTTAGAAACCAGCATCACCTCGTATTTACACCTTGCCCTTTTAACCACATGCCAGATTAGTTTGATGTTAGAGAGAATTATTCCCATAATCAATTTAATTCCAGGCATCTTCCTTGTTCTTCGGGCACCCTGAAAAAAAAGGAAATTGCCCTTCAGGTCAGTCTCACCCGGCCAAATAAATACACCCTTGGAAGAAATTCCAATTATAATTCTTCGGTGATCCCTATTGAAACTCATTTCAACTTTTCTTGGACTTTCTGCAGCTCTGTCTGTCTCAGCGCTAGTCACAGCAGCATGCACTCAACAACCCCCACCGTTCAGCCCTCTTCTGAACACTGCCTTGGAATCCTGTCGCAGAGCCAGGCACACAGATATCGAGTTTGCCCACAGCCTTCAATGCAACTTCAGCCAGGCTTGAAAACATGCATTGATGTTCGAAAAGCACACTCAAGGAAAGCCTTCCAAAATTTAACAAAAACACAGCAACAGTGCTTTTTCGCAAACAGTTCTTGTGAATTCAAAACCATGTTCTTTTAAAAATCTCAGCAATGTGATGGACAGAGAAGACTCTATCAAAACCCAAACCACAGACTCATTTGGAATGTCTGGGTCAAAAGCGCCCCATGCAAAATTTATCGGTTCAAAAGCCTTGATGAATCAGCAACAGGCAAAAAGCGATGCCTCCTATCTCACAGTCCCTTATAATGCTTTCTCTCAAATGCAGCCCAGGACTTATGGATCCTGCACATTTCTGTCCACCTCCCAGGCTTTTTAATTTTCTACCACAGCCCCTTGTGTCACTAAACACGTGACAGGAATATTCCAGAATCTTCTAGGACAGGCAGGACAAGAAGTGGGGAAGCGGCTCTCGAGCCCACGAGGGTCCCGCAGCACTAGGCGGCCCAAAAGATGGTATTAGAGGGATGCAGGGGGACCACACACCCGCCGCTCACCTGTTTGCCAGCTGGAAATGGCACAGGGAGCGCATGTACCGAGGGATAGTCCCTCTGCATAGACTGTGTTTTGGCCAGTAGCAGCCACGGGAAGGCCTGGGAAGGCGGGAAAAGAAGTGGGGAAGCGGCTCTCGAGCCTGTGAGGGTCCCGCAGCACTAGACGGCCCAAAAGACGGTAGTGCGAGGGTGCAGGGGGACCAAACACACGCCGCTCACCTGTTTGCCAGCTGGTAATGGCACAGGGAGCGTGTGTACTGAGGGATAGGCCCTCTCCTTACACTGTGTTTTGGCCAGTAGTGGCCAGGGGGAGTGCTGGGAAGGCGGGACAAAAAGTGGGGAAGCGGCTCTCGAGCCTGCAAGGGTCCTGCAGGACTAGGCGGCCCAAAAGATGGTATTGGGGGATGCAGGGGGACCACACACACGCCGCTCACCTGTTTACCAGCTGGAAATGGCACAGGGAGCATGTGTACCGAGGGATAGGCCTTCTGCATACAATGTGTTTTGGCCAATAGCGGCCAGGGGGTGGCTGGAGTAAAGCTGGGAAGGCAGGACAAGAAGTGGGGAAGCGGCTCTCGAGCCGGAGAGGATCCCGCAGCACTAGGTGGCCCAAAAGATGGTATTGGGGTGCAGGGGTACCACACACATGCCGCTCACCTGTTTGCCAGCTGGAAATAGCACAGGGAGCGGGTGTACTGAGGGATAGGCCCTCTGCTTACACTGTGTTTTGGCCAGTAGCGGTCAGGGAGAGGGCTGGGGGAGGGCTGCGAAGGCGGGACAAGAAGTGGGGAAGTGGCTCTCGGGCCCGGGAGGGTCCCGCAGCACTAGTTGGCCCAAAAAGATGGTATTGGGAGTGCAGGGGGACCACACACACGTTGCTCACCTGTTTGCCAGCTGGAAATGCTGGGTATCTCCTGGACTGATAGCGTAGTAGTGCAACAAGAAAAAAGTTGGTTTTGGTACTGCTTGGCTGGACTGCTGTTAAGTTACTAACTATATTTCAGCTAATATCGTGATGGTGCTTGATTGTGGAAACAATGTTCATTACTACTTAAGAAAACAGTGCAAGGTGTACATAGGAATGCTGAAATTACTGTCCTGGCATTTGCCTGGAGCAAGCCTCAATGAAATTCAATGGTCACAGGGACTGCCTGGTGTGCATCCTGGTCTCTGCTACTGTACAAGAAAAAGCTGCACCTTCAATTAATCAGAGGAACTGGAGGCAAGGTGCCCAGTGTGGCACTTCATGGTGTGTGGATGTTGTCCCCTTTGTGGAAACCGTCGTTACGAAGCGACGATGCCGGGTACGGGATGATCAAACAATGTCTGGAATCAACTATGTCACTTTGCTAGATTTGGGGAAGTGTTGGCATGAAGAGCACTGTCAAGCAAGCACTCTGGGTGCGGTTGACACAGAACACCTGTAAGTTAATGGCGTCTACCGCCCTGTATGTTACTGCACCAATATATTGCTGCGTGCATGAGATCTAAGGGCATGAGGCATTATAATGAAGGGCTTTTGGTAGGAGCGTGATCATTATTGGAAAAAGGCTCTGTAACAGTATGTACGCTGTCTTTTGGTCCAACGACAAGGGTTTATGTAAAAAGAAACGGTGGGGAAGTGCATATTCATGCTTTGTGTGCCTCTGTTTAGAGCTAGGTGTTTAGAGGTGGTTGCAGCGAGTGTGGGGATAATTATGTATACTTTAATGCACCAATATGTTTAAAAGACATGTTTAGTATTAGTAATGCTTTCGCACAGGTGTAACGTTAGGTTTGGACCATGGACTTGATTTGTGCTCACTCATATGCCCATGATTACCTTGTCTTTAAATGCCCACTGTTGGCATTTTCAGTTGTGTTGCTGGAAGAGTGTGCTAAGGTATATATTATATGTAGTGTAGGTTTGGGACAGTTTTCTAAATCTCATTTCTATAAACTGGGGTCATAGCCTAGCAACCCACAGGTCCAGCCGGGGGAAGTGGCGAATGTATATGTAGGTGTGTACTCGCCGGTATGACAGTATTTATAGTGAGATGTCATGTTAATCCTCACTTGCCCTAAAGTTTCCCTTGATTTATGTGTTTAACTTTTGTGGGGATACTATATTCATTGCAGCCATCGGACACTCACATCCTGCTGGCTAGCGTTTGCCTTCACTTTCCAAGTGAACGGTCACGTGACTCTTGGCACGACTTAAATGTGCCGCCAAACCAAACAGCGCAGCCGATGTGCCAAAGACTCGCAAAAGGCAAGTCTGTGCTTGTCCATGCTATGGATGGGCTCGGAGTGGTAACTGGCGCCAGGCTTATTCATAAGGATATATCATTTGTAAGGAGATATTGGACCTGGTTCCTCATGACACCTTGTCTTGTTCCCTGATAATTGGAAAGATATTTTGGACAGCTGTCCTACCCGCAGGAAGGAGGTTTGATCATCTATTAAGGTTATTTTATCCAACACACGTTCTCTGGTAGCCCATGCATGGTTTGTCAAGGATGTATTGGATAAAAAGTCCCCCCGATTTTATGTGCCTTACTGAGACATTGCTCACAGAGGTTTCTACGCCTGTGCTGCTGCAGTCGCTTTCTGGGGAACATAAAATAATCCACTTGGATCGAATGCCGACCCATCCGGGAGGAGGTGTTGCAATTGTTTTTAAGTCTAGATTCCAACTATCACATATTTTTTTATGGCATGAAGTAAATATGGAGGCCTTATTTGTCTGACAAGCTGAGTCAGCTACATACTCTGTACATTTTCGGATTGTATACAGGCCACCTGGCCCCCATGCAGGGCTTTTAAACCGTTTCTGGATTTGAAACCATAGTTTCAGGTAAAGTACTCTTACCTGGTTGTTCTGGGAGATTTTAACACCAAGCTCAATCTCCCACGTGCCCCTATTGTGTCCCAATTGTTTGAGGCTTTGGCTGATTTGGGCCTGCATCAGTCTGTGTTTGAGCCCACTCATGTGTTAGGAAGCACTCTTGATTTGGTATTTTGTGACTAATCCAGAATTGATGTCCTCCCTCTGGAGCCGGTGGTCTGGTCATATTACCACTTAGTTTCTTTCGTGCTGAGGCTTTCTGTACCTCCCTAAAAACAAAAAAAAGAAGATATTTTTCGGCTATTCAGTGGAATTGCTGCTCAGCTGATTGGATTGCCCTTCTTTCCAATGTTGAAAAAGAGCATACTGCTAGTACTATGGTTAATCTAGCCTCTCTGACGGAATGGTTGAGAGTCACTGCTGATGTTGTCGCACCCTGCAAAATCCCTCAACTTCATAGTCGCCGATCTGAACCCTGGTTTTCTGAGAAACTTAAAACGGTTTGTCTTAGGGTGAGACAGGCCAAACACAAATGTCGTTACACGTATTGGGTGGCTGAAAAGGTGGTATACTGTCAGCTTGCTAAGGATTATTATGGAGCCATCTTTGAAGCCAAACAGGTTTTTTTACACATAAAATTGAAAATGCTTTAAATCCACCACCTAGAGAACAGTTCTCGGTGGTCAAATCACTGTCTTCAACTGCTAATCTTACCCCTACAGTTACCCCTTTGCAACTGTGCTGTGATTAACTGGCCAAATTGTTCATCACTGAAATTGAAAACATTTGTTCTAATATCCATGTTGCATATCAGGTTGACACCAATGTAGACCCTGTCGAGGCTAAATTAGCCTCCTCCCTCATTTGGTCAAATTTTCCCATGTTCACTAACGAAACAAGACCACGCTGAGCAACACAGGTTTTGATCCCAGATCTGCGCTTAAAACCGATCCTAATAGAATTGTTCCCACCCCACAACCACCTTCCCTTTTTGCACCTTGAGACACAAGTGTATAGGCTCATAATGAAGGATCAATAAAATAAATGAATCGGCCACCCCCTCTGACTATGTTCCACTAGATGTCCTCAATGACATCATGCCGAGCATGTACTCCTGGGTGGCTAAAGCAGTTAATCTCTCGTGCCAATCTGGCTGTATTCCAACTGAGTTTAAACAGACCACTGTGATCCTGCTCTCAAAGAAGTCATCACTGGATCCTTCTGTCTTTTCCAACTACCACCCTATCGCTCTCCTCAATTTTTGTATGAAACTTCTGGATGTTCTGGTATCTCTTCATTCTTCTTTCTTGGAATCCTCTTGGTTACTTGACCCTATCAGTCTGGATTCCATCTGGGGTTGTCACGGAAAATGGAGGATGGTGGGGAGTGGGTGCCCTGATATTGTTAGACCATTCGGTGGCCTTCGGCATTGTCAACCATTCCATCCTGCTGTGCCGCCTGGCGCTGGCCGGTCTCCCTGGGCCAATCCTGGCATGGTTTACCTCCTTCCTGACTGGAAGGGAGCAATTTCTGTCTCTCTCCTTCCTTTTCTCTCACCTTCCCACTCACTGAACTGTGGTGTTTCGCAAGGCTCCGCCTTCTCCCGTATCTTTTTTAACATCTATATTCAGCCTCTTGTCTGTCTTTTCTGCTCTTTTGGTCTCCAATGTTTCTCATATGCAGATTACACCCAAATCCTGGTTCGATTAGATCTTGGCCATGCCACGGTGTGTTTGTGCTTGTGTCAGTGCCTGGCAGCTGTGGGCGGGGGGTGGATGAACAGCGATTGGCTGAAGCTGAATGGCGACAAGACAGAAGTCTTGGTGGTGGGTTCCCCTCCTAACCCCACCCTTTGGACTCCTTCTTTCTGGCTCTCTACACTTGGTGATTTTCCTATGCCAGTGATGGTGGTTAGGAATTTAGGGGATGTCCTGTCTTCGACTCTTTCTACGGCCTCTGTGGTTGGTGCAGTCTGCAAGGCTGGTCACTTCCATCTGAGGATATTGTGTAAGGTTTTACCATTTCCACTTAGTCACATGTGCCCTTTAGGCATGGCCTCATTAGACTTCTGCAGAATAGATTAGTGCAATGCCTTGTTCTTGGACCAGCCTTCTTGCCTGATTCATCAATTGCAGGTACTGTAGAATCTAGCATCCCAAGCGGCCTCCAATTCACCTTAGGGAGCTCATATTACCCCTATCCCACGATCCCTTTACTGGCTTCCATTGCCTAGGCGAGAGGAGTTTAAAGCACTCTGCCTTGTCCATCGGGCTTTCTACCAGCAGGGGGCAGACTATCTTTGTAATAAATGAATTCCTTAGGTTCCAGGCCATGCTCTCGGTTCTGGGAATGCTTATTTGATTGTGGTTCCTAAGTTTGGTCTTACCAGGGTGCAGGGCCGAGCATTCTTGATTGTGGCTGGCAAACTATGGAATGCCCTACCACCAAGACACACCAAGAATCACCTGGAATTTAGACATCTTATGAAAACTCTGCTCTTCTAGGTCAAATTGCTTGCTAGTCTTCTGAGTGTTTTTGTGCCAAGATGCCTTAGCTAACACAACATAACATGTTGCTATTGGGGACTATGCATTGCCTACTTGCCACTTTGGGGTGTTGAACACCCATGGTAATGGGAATTGGTGTTGGACACCAGTGACAGAAGAGGTGTTGGACACCTGTGTTTATTTGTGGGGTGGTGGACAGCATAAGTTATGAGGAGAGGTATAAGGTTTTGGGTGCTGGACATCTGTGTTTGGTCTGTGAGGTGTGGACACCAATGTTGTTGGATGCTTGTTGATTTAAAAATTTGTTGGACACTATATTAGTTATGTGGTATTTGATGTCACTCAGTGTTATGGAGAGGCGTCGGACAGCTGTTGGTTTAGGGTGTTGGGCATCAATTGAAAAAACAAACCACAGTTGTGGGAACATGTCAAGTGACTGGGAACATTTAAGGTTTTCCACTCACACAGTGGATGGGTGTAGTGTGAATGCCTTGGAGATATATTTGGCATGCAACATTGAAAATTTAAGATCTGAGTCGTGTGCACGGACCATGTGCATGTTTCAGTTACGCATGATCTGTCTGCAGTCATGGGGTTTTTATGGGCCAATTAGCATTTTAGTTAGATGTTCTAACTGTGTTAAGAGATTTTGGTTATGGTATCCTTTTTCTTTGTTGTAGGTTATCACCTCTCTCCTCATATTGTGTAGTTTGTGGGGTAGCAGGGTTTGGTGCCTTTTGTGCCACTGTCATGTAGGCATGTGTTATGTATGACAGACAAGGATGGCCTCAGGGTGTCCGTTTCTGGGTGGTGTAAAAGCTAAGGTGTAAGCATCACCCAGTGGTGCAGTGGTTTGAGGAATACCCCAGGTGTGGGTGGTGATCACCACATGCACTGTGGAGGTAGGTTGTGGGACTATGGTTCATGTAGAGGTGGTGGTATTGGAACTGTAAGTTGTAGAGTGATGCTTGTTTTTCCCAGTGCTTTCTCTTATGTATAAGTCTCTATTAATGTGGTTCAGATTCTGATTTCTCATAACGGGGGGAGATGTGATGCCATATACATTCTTCCTGCCTTGTCTGTTCTAGAAGCATGTGATGTCATGAATGTTCTAAGAGTAGAATGTGGCGTGAGTGTTCCCTGCTGAATGTTCCATGGATGACAGTTGGATTGAAGCTGGCTGAGAGAGAGGGTTGCTGGTGGAAGTTCCCTAAATGTACCTGTGTCCTGTAACCTGTGGGCTGATCTTATCTATGCTGTAACCAATAAAAAATATTCCTTATCAACATGGAAGCTCCAGGTATGTGTGTACTAAGCCACCTCGCAACAGGTTACGTCGCCCCTTTCAGGTGTTTTGGGCTTTAGGGTGACCCAAACACTTATTCGTTGGTCTGAACTTGATGACGGCTTAATGGAGTCCCATATTCTACTACTCGGTCTGCAATTAAGTCTCATCAGCAGATGCCTTAGGGGATGTAGCCAGCAGGGAGGGCTCCATGTATGTCCCCAACAAATGTATGCATGTGTAGTTGTGGACGCTGAAGGTGTGCCTTGAGCTGCGAACGTTCTGATAAGAAAAGGCTTTGCTATCTGTGGCCAGCAGCATTGCGAGCAGGAGCTCTTGCTGCTCCCTGCTTCCTGGAGGAGGCGGGGCTCATACCGCTCACGTGACTGATCACGTGACCACAGCCGGGTACTAATTGCCGGCCCAACCGCCCGAGTGGCGTGTAGTTGTGGACGCTGAAGGTGTGCCTTGAGCTGCGAACGTTCTGATAAGAAAAGGCTTTGTTATCTGTGGCCAGCAGCATTGCGAGCAGGAGCTCTTGCTGCTCCCTGCTTCCTGGAGGAGGCGGGGCTCATACCGCTCACGTGACTGATCACGTGACCACAGCCGGGTACTAATTGCCGGCCCAACCGCCCGAGTGGCGTGTAGTTGTGGACGCTGAAGGTGTGCCTTGAGCTGCGAACGTTCTGATAAGAAAAGGCTTTGTTATCTGTGGCCAGCAGCATTGCGAGCAGGAGCTCTTGCTGCTCCCTGCTTCCTGGAGGAGGCGGGGCTCATACCGCTCACGTGACTGATCACGTGACCACAGCCGGGTACTAATTGCCGGCCCAACCGCCCGAGTGGCGTGTAGTTGTGGACGCTGAAGGTGTGCCTTGAGCTGCGAACGTTCTGATAAGAAAAGGCTTTGTTATCTGTGGCCAGCAGCATTGCGAGCAGGAGCTCTTGCTGCTCCCTGCTTCCTGGAGGAGGCGGGGCTCATACCGCTCACGTGACTGATCACGTGACCACAGCCGGGTACTAATTGCCGGCCCAACCGCCCGAGTGGCGTGTAGTTGTGGACGCTGAAGGTGTGCCTTGAGCTGCGAACGTTCTGATAAGAAAAGGCTTTGTTATCTGTGGCCAGCAGCATTGCGAGCAGGAGCTCTTGCTGCTCCCTGCTTCCTGGAGGAGGCGGGGCTCATACCGCTCACGTGACTGATCACGTGACCACAGCCGGGTACTAATTGCCGGCCCAACCACCCTCGCGGCGTAAGCCCTGGTGGCAGAAGGGCTGGTGCTGTTAGGCTGTTCGGCGTGTGCGGCTGCCGGATGCCAGTAAGTTCCACTACCTTCGTGCGACTAGAGATATCTTGAGAGGAGAAAAGGCTTGAACTTGCCGGCTGCGGTAAGAAGTTACATCGTGCCACGTCTGACTCGGACAACACGGCCACCCACCTCTATATATACGCTGGTAAGTGGAAGCGGGAGCTGGTGTGTATGCCCTTGCTGTGGACGTGTCCTAATCTTCTACTGACAATACATTTTTCTGTAAAGCCTAACATTCGCTCTTAAATAGTATTGCAGTAAACTTCAAACAGGCTCCCACAATGCGAGAAACACGTGCCCAGCGCAAATTAGAATCTACGTCGACCATGGAGCCGCCGCAGTACATAAATGATCAGCAGAAAGACGCTAGTGCAGCAGGATCAAATATGGAGCGGCCTGCTGAGCTAATAAACACTGTCATCCACCCAGCTGAGGTACTACCACTAAATATTACAGTACCATCGCCCACACCATCTAGAGGTTCACCTCATATGGAACAAATAAGTGGTAATTTGCACTGTGCAATACTGAAACCACCTAATTGCCTTGCCCGAGTCATGGATCGGGAGATCTGCCCTCAGACACTGCCCTCTACTGTGTTATCAGTGGACGTACAGGAGCAGGAAACTTGGCTGCCTGAGGAGCTGCATGCAATAAATGACATGAGCGACAGTGGTGGGGCTACCCTTGCTGAAGAGATAAATAAAGAAGGATCCTACCTTAGATACCATGTTGCCGGGGCAGGGGGGCCTACCGCTGTGGACGCGGTAGGTGGAGGGTCCCATCCAAGGATTATGGAGCAGACAAGCTCCCCTGCTGAAGCAACTACGGAAACAACTTTAGTGGTTTTGACGGACGATGTTCACAAATTGCCATGTAAACACAGTGTACTTGCTGGTGACTGGGCCAAGCATCAGATATCCATGGATGGTGCGACTTTATATCTGAACTTGTCCACTAATCAATCGCCCAATCCCACTGGAAATCCAATGTCCCCACAGCCTAGGTTCTATAGTGCTGTAGATACAGCACCCTTCATTGGCAATACCAACCATCCGGCAGAGGATACCAGCGATGACGTTTTCAAGGGTAAAAATGTCTCAGAGTCAAGTGGGGAAGATGTTGTGTTAATAAAGAGTGTGACACCAGCACGAGTGGGAAGGGTGGTTAGCCAAGATCAAAATCAAGAGTCAACTAATCAAGATCGCCCTACCCCCTTCATTGACCTGAAACCCGGATCGGAAAGAAGAAATTCTTTGGAAGTAGTTAACAAACTTTTAAACGCCCTCACACGCCTTAATGCGGAAAGAGCTTCTAAAAAATTAGCAAATTGTGGAGTGTCCATGTCGGAGTGTGAAAACATTGGTCCAGGTGTTGATGAAGTACCAACGATACCACAGCCCATACTACAATCACGAGAAGAAAGCTCCGGATTGAAACGTAGGAGGCTAATCGAGAGCATATCACCTAGCGTCAGCTGCTCACAGAATAAAAAACTGAAAATGGTAACTATTCCACTAAACCTCTCTTCACCACTCTTAAAAACTAACACAACACAGCCAGAACCAATTAAACCCTTAGCCGCTACTGTTTCCTCAACAGACGATGACTCCACTGACTCATCGATAATGGAACGCCCATACCCAAAGATTAGAAGACCTGTGAATCGTGATAGGATACATCCACGATCTATTAATAACGTGTTAGAAGAGAGGGACACTGCTTACCATGCCAAAGATTTACAAGCAACTATAATTTCATCCATGACATTATCAATGGCTCCATTTATCAAAATGTATGAAAATCTTAACGAGAATATAAAAGAGCTTTCATCAGTGGTTGCTACAATAAATAACAAGTTGCTTAGCATGGAAAACAAAAATTTCCACTGTAAAGAAGTGCTTCATGAAATCCATCGAAAAACCGACTGGGCCATAGAAACCCTTGTTGAACATGCCAAAAATGCAAGTTTAGATAAAAGATTGCTGGCCGAAGTCGCAAAAGAGGCATTGGGGATTTTTCAACAACAGAAAAAAAAAAACGACCAGCAAACGGACGGGACTGGTTGTCCAGCTAATGGCCGGTTACCTAAAACAGCTAATCCAACAAATGTAGAACGCCTCACTGAACAAGCCTGTGTTAATGCTACACGGAACACTCAAAAACACCTTACCGGCCCAGCACAAGACGCTACCTTAAGCTCACCGTCACAAATGGAAAATGCACTGAACCGTTTGAGCCCTGTTGACAGCGAGGTACGCTTATTACAAACACTGAAGAATCCTGGTGGTGTACCAGCATCGGTGGCTGCTGCAAATAGCACACTTGCAGTTGACTGCCACCCTGTGAACGTGCCTTTAAAAGAACTAAACAAGGTCAGCAGTGGTTTCGCAAACGCTATTAAGGAGTCCCAAGCGGCCTCGAATTTGGCTCATTTAAATCCGCAAGTGCCATCGACCTCAACACTACCAGCCATTAGGGAAGCAACAAGCACCCAAATGCCAGCTACGCCCCTCAATGGGGAGGCTATTGCCATGCCCGAATTATATAGCATTTTCAAAGGCCCATTGGACACCCAAAAGACCACTGCAAGCAGTGCACAGCCTAAGAGCGGCTTGACTAAAAAAAGTAAAAATCAGCCTCAAAGGAAAGCCAAACGCAATGCTGACTCAAGAAAATTCCTGCGTCATCTTAAAACAGTTAACGTAACGGTTAACGGACCCTTCCATGGGGCCGAAAATGCTGGAACAAAGGAAGGAGTACACGTAGTACCAGCTGGCCCAATCCTCTTAGAAGAATCTATAAGTAACAGCAGTGATGGCACCGATCCCCTAATAAACCTTTCAACATATAATGATGAAGAATTGGTAGAGAAGGAATCTGCCGCGCCACACCCCTCGAGTGTGCTCGATGCACCTATCATGATGCAATCTGTGATTGCTCCAGAGGGATCTATTGCGCCGGCGATCCAGGATGACACAAAAGCATGTGATACGGTGACACTGGCCGTAACAAAGGATCAAATTACAGCGAGCTCCTTGACTCTTCCACACAGAAAGTGCAAACTTCTCCAACCTCTATCCTCGCTACAAAATGCGAAGAATCACTTGGAACCTATATTTACGACACTAGAGGCCAAACGAAGATTAATTGTTGCCAAGTCGCAAATCAAAGGCCGGGTGCCAAATCCACAAGAGGACTGGGAGGTGTTGCATGACACTGTTAACGCGCAAGATCAAAACAGAGAAATCTTCTCTGTGAATAATGGTCATCCGATACCGCACAGAAATAGACAAACTTCATGCCTTAAGACAGGAATCGATCTAAAGACGCAAACAATGAGGCAGAGTTACAAAAATGTGTACACGCCAAAAGTCGACAACAAGGAAAGGAACTCACAAGCACACACAACTCAAATGCCACACCGACTCCTCTTGGAACGAATTGAAACATCTGACGATTTAATTTTAAATCGACATAATGTGTTGTGGCTGTGCCATTTAATTCCAAGTTTAAGAGCAATCGAATCCACGGATCTAAAAATCGTTGAATTTTTCGACGAGAAAAAAAATGATGCTGTGATTTTACACCTAGAGTCTAAACTCATAGTGGAAGCCCTGTTGGACGCCGGCCCCGTATTAATATCACTGGGGTTTGACATAGCGAAAATCAAAGAAGACAGACAGTCTGGTTCATCCGAAGACAAGACAGATTTGCAAACAGTTGCGGCGACAAACCATCCTCTGACTGAAGAAATAGAAATAAACCGGGTTGAAACCAAAGCTGGCAAGGCGCCGTTGGGTTCGCATCAGGTATCTTACATAAAGGATCCGATAAGAATAACGATTAACGGAATGACAAGCCCTCAGCGCACAGGGGTTGATACAAAGAACCAGGAATGTTCAAGCAACAGTGATGACGACTGGACATGGTTGGCTGCAACCATAAATAATCAATCGGAGAAGTAACGCCAGGAACCAGAGAACCCTGAAGGATGCACTCTGGGCTCATGGAATACCCGCGGCTTCTTGCACCTCTTTGAAACATTGTGGGCCAGTGGATTGGACATAATATGCTTACAAGAAACTTGGTTATCGCAAACTCCGCTGCTGGAAGGCTTTGAGGTGGCATTTAATCCAGCCATAAAACAGGCAAAAGGCAGACCGATGGCTGGCCTGCTTGTGGCCACAAAAAAAGCATCCGGCCTTCAGATTGTGAACTCTTTTAATCCATCCCCTTTTATCCAGGTTGTTACCATCACTACACACCAAAATGGATGTAAGGCACCTTGTCTGTTTATCATTAACATATATTGGAATCATCTGGCCAAGGACGACTCACTTTTTATTGATCAAATTACAACACTGATCGATGATCTCCTAACAAAGGAGCTGCCACTGGACCTAATTGTATGTGGAGATCTAAATATTATTTGCGCCCAAAACGGAGATAGAACCGAGCTAAAAGATAAGAAGGCGCACAAACATGAAAGAACAGCAGCGCAGTGGTGCTTAGAAATGGAGTTTCGTGGTCTATCAATGCTCAACGGCCACACTATTGGGGACATTCCTGCATGCCCTACTTGGAGAAGACTTGATCAGGCATCAGTACTTGACTATATATTCGTTTCTGAAAACATCCACAAACGGACAAAAAAAATGGAAGTCATCAAAATGAAGCATAGTGACCACGATATGGTTCAATTCATATTTGAACTGCCTCTTCCGTGTAACAAGGAAAATTGGGGCTTTGCGGTTACTGCTGGTTCCAATAGGATTCGTTTAAATTTGTTGGATACAGAAGTTATTGCCATTACACACAATTTCCAACATGGCTCAAAAGCTCTTGAATACCGAGACCTCCTGTGCGACTACGAAGAACAGAAACGTAACACACATCGCAAGGGGTTTCGAGCAAAACACAAATTTGATATGGCTGTTATGCAACGAAAAAGAGCCATGCGACAAGAACTAAGGGCCATAAAAAACACAAGCAGTTTAACTAAAATGGAGTGTAAACGAATGATTAAACAAAGATATCGGAATTGGCACAAATCACATGCCGCAATTCTGGTGCAAAATGACTCCGAAATTATGTTACAGAAAATGTCTGGTAAAAAATCGGCTGAGTACTGGAGATTGATAAACAACAGCTTGGCGCCTCAACATGCACTACAAGCCAACGCAGTCTTGGAAGAAAAGTGGATCGAATTCTACTCGAATCTATATGCTAAAGATCCATCTTCCACAGTCTGGGTATACACAGCGCTAAAGAAATGGGATTTGGTGTTTGAGCGTCTTGACATACTTAATGTAATTAAAAATGTGCATGACTCTAGAGCACCCGGGCCAGATGGCTTAACCAACTTCACACTCAAGAAAAACCCAGAACTATGGACAGACTTCTGTGTAACACTGTTCGAAAGGGTTATTAAGAACTGTTCAACCCCGAAGTCATGGAAAAATGCGGTGGTGGTACCTATCTTTAAAAAAGGGGACCGAACTAATCCTCGAAACTATAGGCCTATAGCGCTACTTGATGTTTTGGGGAAAGTCTATGCAAGCCTTCTACAACAAAAACTCCTTAAATGGGCCATATCCTCAAAACACGTAGATCCCAGACAAGCGGGCTTTGTAAAAGGAGTAGGATGTGGGTTAAATTTGCTACTGCTAAATCTGCTAAAAATTGATGCATTGAAGTCAAACACAAAAATATACACGGCACTAATAGACCTGTCACAGGCGTTTGACAGCATAGACAGGGAACTGCTGTGGGAAAAACTTAAGAGGTGGAACTGTCCTTCGAGTCTAGTGGATGCAATCCGTGAGTTACACACAGGCACTTCTATTAAGATTCGGTTGGATGAGAAAGGCACGTTGTCTGCTGATATTGCTACATATAAGGGCGTGAAGCAAGGCTGCCCATTAGCAGCAATTATTTTCAATCTCTTTATCTCAGATATAAAGCAAGCGTTCAACGGTGTAGTTACCTTTCCTCCAAAACTTTATGGAACCCCAATAGAATATTTGGCCTATGCTGATGATCTCATTTTGGTGGACTTAACGCCGATTGGGCTCCAGCGAAAACTCAATTGTCTTGAGCATTATACAACAGAAAACGGCCTTAAAATCAACAAAGAAAAAAGTGAAATTCTGATTTTGGAAAAGCTACAGGGAAACAAAGGTAAAAAAGGAAAATTTTGCTGGCGAATTGCAAATGAGGACCTACAAATCGTAAAGAGCTCGACCTACCTGGGCATGAAAATTAGCGCCAGCAGAAGAGACGAACCGTGGTCCATTGCTGCAAAAAGCAAGTGTCGGCAGCTGGCGTGCCAGGCGCAATTAATTAATAAGAAATTTGGCAAATTTTCGTTAAAACCAGTCATCTTATTTTATGAGCAAAAAGCGGTACCTATACTTATATACGGCGGAGAAAACGCATTTGGTTGCGCAGAGGACTTGTGGAAATCCCTAGAAAACATTTTTTGGTCCCGTGTCTTGCAGCTTCCAAAGGGTACATCAACAACATGCCTACGGTATGAGCTAGGGCTCATATCAATCAAAGCAAGAGTTACATGGAACCTCCTAAGTATATATAGAAAAACGATGGTCAAAACTCCGGTGCCGCAATTTGAATTACTACATAAGTCTGACAAAGACAGAATCACTTCCACCTTGTTTGATTGGAATGTCCTCTGCAAGGCTCTACTAGAGGAGTATGGCATTAATCTCTCATTGTTAATAGAGAATCCAGTCATGGCTAAAACGACAATCTGGAGAACTGACTGGATATCAACCTGTGATTTAAGAGCGAACTCAACTCTAATGTGTGAGGTACCGGGGGAAGCAAAAGCCTACGGTCAGCGACACACATATCTAACCTGCTTACCGGATCAATACTCAAGAGCTTTGTATATGAAATTCAGAATGAATTTGTTCTTAACGAAAGAACGTTTGGCTACATGGACAAAGTATGCTAACATTGATCCAGTATGCAGATTCTGTAAAAAGAGCAAAGAATCCATCAAACATTTAGTCATGAGTTGTCTTGCTTTTGAACACCAAAGAGAAAGACAATTTGGAAAACTGATCAACGAGCATCAATTCATGAATACAGAGGATTGGTGGAAGGCACTGTTTGAGGGGAACAACAGAGCAGTTCTATTTGCTCTAATAAATTTCCTTCGATTGTTGAAAAATATTTTAGATATAGAGAATGAGAAACTGGGTTTACAAAAGTAAGAAAATTGTTACGGAGTAGGAACCTGGCTTATGTGTGTGAAATTAAGAGGTTTCAAATTGATGAAGGGAACTAGTAATTGAAAGGAGAGACTGGAAGATTGTAATGTGTGTGTTTTTTTTAAAGGTTTGAATAAACCAAATAAAAATAAAAAAAAAATAAAAAAATGTATGCATGCAGAGTACCCCCCTGCAAGACCAAATCCATTCACTCATGGTACAAGTGTATGGATTTTAGGACTAAAAGCAATTTGTAAAAATATGTACATACTTCAAGCATGTATTGCTCTTTAGCTGACCAGCCAAAACGCGGCACTGCAAGTTTACACAAGTGATCCCACTAGATGGTCATGGATATGTTTATGCCCATGTGATGGAAAGTGCAATTTTCATCTGGTGTCGTGCTGTTGTTAGAAAATTGCACCCCAAACTATCCAACAGTTTAAAGGCAGGTTAATAATCACTCCTAACATGCTTGTTATACACCAGGAAAATGTATCAAATGCCTTTTATTTGCAAAGGCAGCAGTACCCACATAGACAGGTTTTCTGAATGCAAGTCCCTATCTATCAACGTCTGGAAGTACCATGGAGCTTTTGTCATCCATTGTGGTATGCATTGATAATGATGGGACCCTTCTTGTTATGTTATGTTAACATTATTTATAAAGGGCAACGTTCACCACAAGAGGCACGTTTTCAGCGAATGCCGTAAAAAAGACATTCTTAGATGTAACCATGAGCTCAAGGGGGAGAGAGTTCTACAAAGAGGCAGCTGTAACTGAAAATGAACATCCACCAATCCTGCTAATTTTAAACCTTGGGATAGGGACAAGGCAAGCATGCATCAGGAGAGCGCAGTGCTCGGCCAGGAACATACGGGTGGAACTTCACCTGGAGGCACGGACACCATAAAAGGCACAACGCACTAAGCATAATGCCCTGCATGGAGACACTAAAGAATTGTCACACCACTTTCGTCTTCCACCATAATTGTACGGGAGCCATGTTCACCAGATAGCCATGTTAGAGATTTAATAATGGATTTACAATTAAATCATCTTTTCTCTACAAAGGAGCTTGGCTGAGCGGAGATCCCGAGTGGTCACTGTGAATGGGTGAACTGAACCAGAGCGTCTCACCAACCAGTGGGGACCGGAGGAGCTGTTAAGTATCGGCAAAGAGGCAGTGCAGGGGCGGGACTGAGAGTGGGCGCCAGAGCTGTGTTCTGGGAAAGTTGGCAAGAGTGTCCCCACCCTGTACTCAGCCCCAATCCACTGGGCTATCGACCCATGAGCACGAGACTACACAGAGGTGCGGACCCACCTGGTGCTTTGTGGAATTTTGGCGCAGGTGTCCCCACTGGGCTTTTCATCAGCTTCCTGATGAACGGGCCTCCTCATGGCCCAGGACTGGTGGTGCACTTTGTGGGTAGTGGTCCTTGAGGTCTCTGACAGAGGAATCAATTGGTGGATCGCACTGAGGTGACTGGCGACCTCCAGTAGGGCACCGGGGACCATAGCTCTTCGGCTGAGTTTCACATCAGTGCTCTGTCTTGAGTCTTCTGAATGTCGGGCGTGGGAGTGTGATCCTGGAAATGCATCGGAGGGACAGGGCCTCCGTATCCTTGTCCTTTACTGCTTTTTATTGTGTATTCTGTCGTGTTTTCCGCGCAGGAGTTTATGTGGGACTCCTGGCAGTGCAGCTCTTCCTGTTTTTGGTTTGGTGTTCAGACCCATGGGATACCCTTATGGCACCCATGGGTGGGGGTACAACCCTGTGCCCCTAGAGTATGTGGTGGCAGCTCCATGCTGAATTTGAAAAGTGCTCTGAGTAGCCTACATTTTGGGATATCCAGGCCCTGCCATTGGAATCAGTTGATTCATGATAGGAAACAAGATGGCCCCTGTGGCCTCTTGCTTTCAATTCCCTGTTACCTTCCTTTCCCAAAGTCCTGGGAAGCCTGGACTCTGTCCCTTCCCCCTGACTGGCTGTTGGGTGGAAGTTCCATATATGGTGTTGTTGTGAAGTCCAGGCCAGACTGGCTGGAGCCTTCCCAGTGACTCTATGTTGTGGGTAAACCCTGTGGGTGGGACCTGGGTGAATGGAGTGTGTGATCAATATGCACTTCTTTTTATAGATGTCTGGGTTCTGGTGTTTGACACAATGACTGAGACAGCCCTGCTCGAAACTCGCATGAATGCAGTGTGTAGTGTTGAATGGCTGGGTACTTGTCCCAATACACATTCCTTGTTGTGAGTGTCTGAGAGGGAGGAGTATGGCCTGAATGCACTGTATGCCTGATTGGCTGACTGACTGCATGAATGCTCTTCTGTATGATTGGCTGCTGAGTGTGACCCAGCAGTGTGGATGAGAGACAGAATAGTATATCTGGGGACCTCTCACCACTGGAAAGTGTTCAGAAGCTGAAGTTGAAAATGATGCTTAACCTCGAAGCCGAGCCTGAAGGTGAAGGTTGATTGCTGTCTCCCTTCGCCGAAATCTGAAAGCCGAAAGCCGTCGAGACTGATCCAAGAGAGGGCCTTGTAAGACGCCCACTTCCTGTGCTCCGAGGGACCATCAAGGACCGCTAACCTTCGCCGAAGCACCCTGGAAGTCAGACCCTCGAAAGGCTGCCGACCGGAGACTGGGAACGCCGAGAACGAAGATCAGTTCCGGACATTCCATCCACCGTTGTCGATTAGGGTTTGCAAGTCTGCTGTAACCACTGGAGGCCCGTCAAAGCCGTGTTGCTCAGAAGAGGGGACCGCTTGACGCCGTGCCACCAACGACCAGAGGGGCACACTCCTTTGCCTAAGACTTTGATTCACAGACGCGCTCGTCCGCACCGCCTCCCACCTTATCCCGCCGGAGAAGGCCAAGCTGTCGACGCACTGAGGAGCATCGCCGGTGGGTTTCCCACCACCCAACGACTTTAGAGGTGCCCCGCACGCCTCTTCCTTGCAGGATGACTTTGCTCCGTCGCCGACAAGCACCGCTAGGAACGAAGCTGCCACTTCACAGCCATAGTCCACCCTGTTCATGCCGGACGTTCGACAACCCGTGGCTCCTGCCTTAAAGGGAGTGCACTCAAGAACGGCTGTCTATTTCCCGACAAGGAACTATACAACACTAGGTACTTTGGGGTTGCTGAACTATTGGAAAGACTCTTGTGAACAATATATGGACTGGGCTTGTGATATATCTTTACTTTACAGTTGCCCAGGTGGGGGGATCTCCACACAGAGCTGTGTCTTGGTAGCAGGGACACTATTCTGCCTATTGTTCTAACCAACTGCTTTCCTCTTATATTTATTGTTGGTTTCCTTTACAAACTGATTTGTGTGACATTTAACCGTACAGTTGATACACTTTAATGAGATCTAATAGTAAGAGTGCTACCACGTAGAACGTATATTTGCCTTTGTAGATAACCCAGTACAAAGTGAGTTATTGTGATATTGTACATAACCTTGACCATTAATTATATAAAGACTGTATTTTAGCTAATACAGTGTGTGGACATTCCTTTGTGGGGGCTTGGGGACTACACTGTACTTACGAACCAGCCTGCATCACCTCCATAGAAGCTAGGCCTTGATTGCTCGACCACGTACCAATAATAGAGAGTCTTGGCTGGGGTCCTCTGTGCCTCTCCTCTCCCATATAGAGAGCATAAGAACAGACACCCCCCTCCAGTCTTTACAGGGAGGGAGCTGCAACCTGGATGGGGATGGCCTAGAGGACTTCACAGTCAGAGCACCACTGGAAGAGCCCCAGTGGAGTGCTCATTTTGCTACTAACACCCTGAACTGCCAAGTCCTAACATCAGTCCCTTTTTCCGTGCTCTTTGTGCTGACTGTCGGATGGTTAGCAACCTTACCACACAATCTCCAGGCTGAGACTGTGCTGGTGTACTTCACTTGGCTCAGTGTCTCAGGATGGTTGGAAAAACACTCAAGAGTGAAAAAGAGGGTGATGTGCTCACACTTATGCATATCCGGGAGAAGTCCAAGAACTGGCAGCTCCAGATGGAGGCTCAGGTGCAAGTCGATGGCACAACAGGCATAGGGGTTGACCAGGCAGTTCTTGCCATAAGAGCAGACTTGTGGCAAATGCTTATGGGCATCAAGAAAGATATTCAAGGGGCTGTGGGAGAGCTTGTCGACAAGGTGTCGGTGATAGATAAGCAAATGGAGTTGGTGGAGTCTTGCATTGATGAACTGGAGACACAGGCTTTTGAATACTCCCATGACTTACCACAACTAATGGGAAGGGTGCAGGAGCTTGAAGTTACTAACAAACACCTGCAATTGCGGCAGGAGGACCTGGGAACTGATCAAGAAAAATAATGTTTGGCTTCGAGGGATTCCATCGCAGGTCTTGGAAGCAGGGCTGGTTCCCTATGTAAGTGCTATGTTCAGAGCTCTCCTGGCATGGATGTGGACACGGAAGTGGAATTTATGAGGGGACTCATCAGGGTTGCCCCTTATCCCCTCTCATTTTCACACTGGTAATGGAGCCTTGTTCTCTTGCATTCGTTCCAATCCACTTATCAGAGGAGTATGCATGGGCTGACAGAGTAAAACCATCAGGGGAATTGGAGGGGTTCAGAGCTGCACCAGGATTTACAGTCAATCTGGAGAAGTCTAGGTGCTTGAATGTTTCAGAAACACTGGGGAATTCGGCACTTTTCAAGCGGTATTATCAGTTTAGATGGGGCGACACTGAACATGACCCCTTTGCACGTGCACCTGTATAATGCAAACTTCATACGTCTATTTACTTTGGCAGATGATCTTGCAATTGAGAGTCGCAGGAGATATCTTGGCTGGGCCGAGGGACATGGTCAAAATGAACATAGTTCCTAGACTTCTTTATCCTGCTTCAGCTTTGCCGGTCCCCATACATAAGAGTCCTCTCCAAACACTAGTCCGGGACGTCATGAAATTTATATCGGCGAGACACGAACACAGAGTCAGTAGACTGGTCTTTCACACAAATAAGTACTGCAGGGGCCTGGGTCTTCTTTTTATACAGTACTATATAATGGCAGCCAAGATCGCTAGAATATTTTCGTGGTCTATGGATGAGGTGGGTGTCCTCTGTTTGGGCATTTAGCAATTGGTTACTCTCCTTTCATGACTTCCACACATAGCTTCCTCAGGCAGGTTGCATCATATCTCTCTCTCATCAACGACCCGGTCCTCACAATGATATTGGGATAGGGTGGTCAGGCGCTGGGGAGTTCGCTGTGGGTTGTGTCCCTTTTTACCAGCTTTAGGTAACCCTCATTTTGTTTCAGACCTATTGGCAGGCACCTTCGTGCATTGGTGGGAGGGGGACCATAGAATGCATCAATTGTATCGAGATGGAATACCCCTGACTTTTGAGATAGAGCGCTTTCATTAATGCCAGTTCCGGCATTGGATCACTAATCCTGAGACACAGGTGGCCATTACAAGGACTCTAATGTTGTGGGAACTCATGCTGCAGGATGGCTGTCCTCAGGGGGAGATTTCTAGGGTCTACAAACTCCTGGACAGGTTCCACCCTTCTTCTAAACTTGCATACATGAAATAATGGGGACAGGAACTGAGCTGACCGGTCTCAGAGGAGTCCTGGGGCGGATTTGGCAGAGGATGGTGACCTCATCTCACTGTGTCACGAAATAAGAAAATGCCTTCACAGTGTTGTATTACTGGTACCTATGTCCCACTCTGTTTCATAGGATCGACCCTTTGTTCTCACCCCTCTTTTGGAGGGGTTGAGGCCAGATTGGAGATTTTCTACATTTGTAGTGGTCCTGTAGGGAGGCTCAAAGTTTTTGGCAAGAGGTCTTGGCCCTTGTACGAAACTTCACATGGTCCTCACTACCAATGGATCGGGTGTTGTTATCGATGAGCCACATGATTCACTGTACCCGGTGTGGGGCCTCATAGCGTTCCTTAATACGCATTAATAGCACTCACCAAGAATAGGAAAGGGAAATGGGGGCCACAGTTGAATGTCTCGTGGCATACAATTTGGGAGATTGCTGCTGCAGAAAAGGTCTGTGATGTGGTTCAGGGTTGTCTGCCTAGGCACATCAACATTTGTCTCCATCTTCAGGAATGTTGCGAGAAATACCCAGGACAGACGGTTAAGCCACAATGGTTATGGCACTTCTGATTGATCTAGTATATCATACACAATGGGCCTCATTACGACCCTGGCGCTATCGTAATGAAGGGTGCCGGTACAGGACCGGCACCATTCATTACGGGATGCCCTATTACGAGGTCCCCTAGTGGGACCCACTCAGGACGTCTGGTCACACCAGACGTCCTTAGCGGGTCCCGCAAGGGGACCAGGGAGCTAACAACGGGCCCATTATTAACAGGCCCGTTATTAGCTCCCTTCCCATTCCCATTGAGCCCTATGGGGGCTCAAATGGGAATGGGGATGGGTTTTTTCAATGAGGAATTACCGGGTCCTCCAATGTTGGAATGGCCCGGTTATTCCTCATTGAAGGAAGGGCATGGCTGCCTCCATACTCGTAATGAGGCCCAATGAATTCATTGGATCCAGGGGAGGCGACTGGCAATTTGTTGCTATAGTCTGTCGTCACAGTCTGTCTTCACTGTGAAGCATTTAATCCCTGTAATTCATATGAATCATTGCTACACCCTTTTAAGATTGTTCTTTATTGTTTTACTGTTAACAACAAACATGACAAATACATTCTTTCAAAAAACATCTTCTCTCCTTCGGTGTTGTGACCACAGGAGGGAAGGAGACATACATAACATATGCAACATTCATATAAATACCTGTTAGGATCCTTCGCATAGGTATATTACAGAAGCTATTGCAAATGATAACTTCTGTAATGATGCATAATGCTATTTTTGGATGGCGGTCAGGCTGGAGCATTGTCTTCATTTCCATCTATAATGTTCAAAAATGTTGCTCCCTGGCAATAAATAGAAAACACTGAGGAGCTCCTTTTGGGCTCCGCGTAACGGGAATTAGCGGCGTAAAAGCCTTGTGTAAGGCTTTTAAGCTGCTGATTCCCGTCACAGCCCATTTTCTTCTGTTTGTATGGCGGAGAGGAGAGATGGAACACAACTTGGCTTTCGCCGCCTCCCTTCCTCTCTGCCATACAAATGCACTAGCATTTGTGCCAGCATGCATTTTCATGATGGCACAAATGATGGGGATCCCAAAGGGGTCCTCCAGCTTTATGCACCAGCCCCTCAGGGGCTCACTTTATTGAGCTGCATAATTCGGCAGCGGGGACTCATTACTCACAGAACTTTGGTCATTTGCATGGTGGAGTGCATAAGTTCAGGGCAAAAGGTGGCATGCAAGTGTGTATTCTACCTGTAACCTGCCCTTTTGCACTTCAATGTGCAAATTCAAGTAAATGCCACCTGCTGTGTACACGTGTGTGCAATGGATCCCTATGTGGTCCGCCTGGTTTTCACCGGTGCACAAAGCCAGCGAACACATAGGGATCCCCAGCATTTATTTTAGAGGTAAGGAGACGGTGGAAATGCAAGTTGTGTTCCACTCCTCCTGTCAGCCACACGAATGGAAGAAAGTGAGCCGTGGCGGGAATCAGCAGCATAAACGTCTTATGCAAGGTTTGGGAACTGCGGATTCCTGTTCTGTGGAGCCCAAATGGAGCTCCTCGTCGTGTTAGACATGGAAAGGAAGGTGATAAGAATGTTGTTTTAAGTCAGATGATGCTCATTCTAGTAAGAAGTATTAGAAGCATTGGAAATGAGTTCAATTTTATGGATCATTTGTCTCCCATTTAGGGTGCCGTACTGTCGTAAGGCGAATAAGCTGCGCCATGTGGCCGCGATCATCAGATTTCACCCTGGATCCCAACAAATGCAACATTGATTGCAAGACTTTGAACGTAGCATCGCCTAAAGCAGGAGAACCAGTGCACTACATACAACATCTGTTCCTATTGCATTTATTAACGTTATCCTGTCATGCTCCTCCTGCTTCTACGAGGGTTTAAAATCAAACCTCCAAAATGGTTCATGCATAATACCAAAGAGCTCACTATTGGAATTAGATGTAAACTCATTTTGAATAGGTTAACATTGTAGGAAAAAACTACAAAAACAAGACACCTCCTGTATTCGGGGATCTTTATAGCCAACTACTTTCCAAGACACTGGTCTTTTGCCCTTGTCTCCTTTCCATGATACTAGTCTTCGTTAGGTCTTATTTGCAATAACAACCTTTTTTTATGGCGTCTTTTCATTTGACCCTTTTTTCCGAAAAGGGTGGGCACTCTTTCCAATCATTTATTTATGATATCCGAACATTACCAAGGCTGCTCCTGCCACAGAGCTGATACGACATGGGGGGGGGGTGCATTCCTGGCTCCTTTTCTTCTGAAGAGTGGAGACAATCCCCGAAGCCCCTTTTCTGTCCTTGGCCGAATAACAAACGAAAGGGCAGGTGATATAACTTTAGTGCTTTCTGAGAAACAAAATTATCGGGTTTTTTGTTTTCACGGCAATCCCAAAAGCCAGTAATAGAAATGAAAATACTGCTCTTTTTCAGAAACAAGTAACTTCTGTTCCCTGATAATCCTATTGCCACTTCTCGAATCCCTGCAGAAAGTGGTGCAACACTGTGACCTGATTTTTACTGAACCCATTTAGCTGGGCCCATTCCTTTCGCAGGGGGAGCTGCTTGGAAGAGACACCCAAAGACCAGATGGGGATCCCTGTGTTCCCGATCTGCCTAGGATCAATTGTGGTCTGATTCACTACGGTATGAAAAGTGACCAATAAACCTTGAAATGCAAATCAGTTTCACTGACAACTAGATCTCTCTTTTAGGAGAAGAAACTAACCACATACCACTACATAAGATTGTGATATGCCGCCATTAAAGATCACACCTAGAAATAAAAGTATACACATCTAAAATGGTCATTACGTATCCATCTTTAAAACATGAACAGCTTGACTGTGCATGTGAAATAAACCTTGGATTTTTTTTTAAGAGTGTTTGTTTACTGCTGCTTTCCTTGTCGATTAATTATTAATAGGTGGGCTGAGGCTGCTGCTGGGTTCTTTGAGTGAATATTACCGATGATATGCATGTGTTGGTCGACAGAGGTCTGTCACCAATTAGGATGGATGGTGTATAGGGTGCATACTAGTGCCCTGGGTTATGGCCTGCAAGAAGGTGAGTGGTGAGTTGGGGCCTGGAAAATGGGGCAACATGAGGGAGCAGGATGGGCAGCACCAACTGGGTGCTCCAAAAAGCATAAACCTACAACATCTAGGATCAAATTATGACTTAATGAATGCTCAACTCCACCCAGCAGGAGTGGGGCATGAAGAAACCTCAAGCAATTATCAAATGTAGTCATCAGGAGCATCAGTTGAGTCTCAAATACAGTGGACTATAGTTGAAGGTGAGCAATCCTATGCAAAACTGAATATATCTACCAGAACCACTAGGCAGGAGTGTAGCGCATCTAATGCTCAAATATAGATCTGGAGTGAAGAACAACTGAGGCACAATTAATGAGGCTCACTCAAGGCTCAACTTTAGTGAGTGCTGGCTGAAGCTGAACAATCTAATTTGTATGTGAACGTTTCTGCCAGCACTCGTCATGAGTCTCAATGTCACCAGGGTTGAGCAGTAGTTGAATGCTCCTGACTGGGCAGGTGATTAGTCTTTTGGTAGGGATGAGGCTGAATTATCCACTTTAAATGCTTCTCTTGGCCACAAACAAAGCAGTAAATAGTCATGCAGTTTTGTCATCACTCTGCCTTCTTGCATCAGAGAGGACACGTGTAATAAAGACTGTTTCTGGAACTGGATGTATGGTATTTTCCAAAATGATTTTCAGATTGTGCTACAGCATAGCTAAAATGCTGAGCATTGCCATTGCATTTGGTCAATGTCTAATACCATGAGTACACATCTCGCGCATCTGGTATCATCAGTGAGCCTTGTCTCACCCTTGTCGCCATATCTGTGGCAACCAATTCAATCAATTACAGACCTTGAAGTGTGAATGTGTCCCTTCAACAAGCCCGCTCATGATTCGTCCTCAAGACAGTAGTGATGCAAGGCCTCCCAGTTTGATGTTATACCTCCTGGGGTTCCTCAATGAAAGCCTTCCACATTTTTTAAAGGGCTATGCCGGTGGGTGAGCTCTTACTCATTTTCGAAAGCTTGGACAGCAGGGCATCCAAACAACTCACTATTGAAACACTGTTCAAATGGGTGCAAGCTAATTGCTACCTGTCGGTCTCAGGCACTGCAGTTTACATTCTCTATTGTTGGCTCCTCCCACATTCTCCAGTCTCATGGCGCAGAGCTACACAGGTTCGATCTGCTAATAAACCTCTGGGTATTAAGTGTGTTATAAATAATCAATTATAATTATTAGCTTCTCTCACATGAAGAGTGGTTGTGTTTTCCCAGATCAGTGCTTGAACATGCATGTTTCTTTCGACTGTCAGCATTGCATGTTTCATAGGCAATGCAATTCATCTTTGGTATTGAATGATCAATCATGCAACCTGGGCAGCCATGAATGAACAGTGTGTGCTCTCTTCCCCCTGACTTCTAGTCAGCTCTTGCTCGTTGAGACTTATCGGCATAGTGTGCTGCTAATTTCTATTGGCAATGGGATAAATAGTACAGGATAATGTTTAGGAAAATCAGTGCATAGGCCCTCAGATCTGCTTAGCCATCTTATGTTTTCCATTTGATTTGACAATGATCTTTGCTGTGCAATATTCAAATGTGTATCCAATTGAAGCATGCTGAAAACATATGCAGTTTTGGGGTTTGCATGATTTCATTATTTGCTATATTTACATAAGGATGTATTAATCTAAAGCCACCTGTTGAGGTCTTCCTATTTTCCGTTTGACACAAAGGAAGGAAATGTTCTTCATTCAGATTGCATAGGCTGTGATTATTGAGTCTGAACTATTTCAAGCATTATGTCACTCTGCAAAATTTGCCATTTCTCAAATTGCTTATACAAGTGTACTTTTTTAACGTGAATATGCACCCGTGCTTAATTTATCTTGAAAGCATAGAGGCATGAGCAATTATCTATTATGTTACAAGTTGCCTTACCAATCTCCATAGGTTGCAAAGTGCAACAATTACTTTGTGATCATAAACCAGGGTCATAACCAAATATGCAAATATGTCATTATATGTATAGGTCGTATCTGTGCGTTTGATAATATGTGACAGGAAAGGCTTGCCAGCACCATCGAAATTGTAAGAGTGACAGAAGTAAGTTGTTGTGTGGCTTTTCTGATGTTTACCATTTTTAAGAAGGCCTATATTTGAAACATGCTAATAGGTTTCTTTAACCCCTTAATTGCAGAAAGTTTTTCCTCCCGGTGCTGAGCCCTTTTCGTAGATTTCAGTATGTCGGCATTCAATCCCTTGTAACATTTTTGTTAAATGAAATACCTCAGACAAATTTGGCCCCTTTTCTTCACACATGTAGCTGGTCATAACGCCACCAAGGAATCCTAGTTTGCTGTAGGGGGTGAGAGAATATAAGAAAAAGGGGAGCACGTTTTGTGTTTTTTCAGAAAATGCCAATACAATGATGTACAAAGAAGCCTGTGTTTTTTTTTCTTGTAAGAGCTAGAAACAAACGGTTTGCAATTCTGAATTCATCATTTTCCACCAAGCATTCAAGAACAGGTTGAGTGGAAACAAAAAGACATGTTTTTAATAAGTTTACCATCAGTTGTGTGCGAGGTACGTAATTATTCCTTTTTTTTAATAGGAACTACTTGGAAGGTATAGAAGGGACGGGTAGGAAAGCTCGATGCGAACCCAGAAAGGTATACATTTCTGAAAAGTAGACACAATTCTAAGTTCAGAAAGAAGTGATATGTGAAGGTCAGGCAGCAACTATGTACCAAAAATGTCTATTATTTGGGAAGAAATTGGAAAAGTGAGTGAAAAAATGTATGTGCTGGATATGTTTGGAATGGTAATGTAATGGCTTCTTTCAATATTGAGAAAAGCAATGCAAGGCTAGATTTCCCTGACTCTTCTAGTTAGGAAATCACACATTTTTGGTAATGTTTCACAAAACAAGCAATACCACAAGCCAAAAACAGAGCCATGGTACACTGGATTTTTATGCTGATGGACTAAACAGACGTATTTAGCATTTGTAAATAAGAAAAATTAATATGGTGAAGAATGGCAAGCATACATTTTTTGAAAGAGCACAGGAAGACCTTTTGAAGGATAGGTGACTTGTGCGGGTTACAAAATCGCAGTGTGCCTAAAGCAGCAACTAAATGTAGGTCACATTTGGGAAATGAAACGATTGTGTAACAACGTGCAGTAGGAAATGTGGGAAGACGTTAAGAGAAAATATCACATGTCCCACCTTCCCACAGGTGTTCTGATGAAAACGATACCTCACATGTGTCAATTCACTGATTGGGGCACAAAGGTACAAAACCACTGGTACATCAGACGTCCTGGGGAATACTGGTTTTGGCTGTCTGGAAAACCCAAAGATTTGGGCCTGGTGTCACAGTCACAGAGGAAAATGGGAAAACCCATACATTTCTGAAAAGAAGACTCCCGGGGCAATCCAAAGAGGTTTGACTTTTGACAATCGCCCTAGAATTTATTACCCAAAAGGCCTGGCAAACTCCAAAAATTGGAGAAGAAAACACAATTTTCAGACATTTCCCACCAGAAAACCACTGAAACACATGAGCAACAACGCATATCCTAACTTCCCACGTTCCCAAAGGTGTCCCTATAGACGGTACATAACTTGTGTGGGTGCACTTACATGGGCACAAAGGGAAAAGGCTAAACCACTGGTACATCAAACGCATTGGGGAAGACTGGATTTTGCTATCTGGACAACCCACAGATTTGGGCCTGTTGTGTCGCAGCCACAAAGGAAAACAGGGAACCCCATGCATTTCTGAAAAGAAGACACCCCTGGGAATCCAAAGAGGTCCCAACGAAAATGGTACCTCTCATGTGTGTGTGCACTCACCTGGGCGCAAAGGGAAAAGGCTAAACCACTTGGATACCAAAGGGTCTGGAAAGAGGACATTTTTAGGATGTTGGTCTTGTGGGACAACCCACAGATTTGGCCATTGGGTGTAAAAGTGGTGAAAACACTCAATTTTCAGACATTTGTCACCAGGAAACCACCGAAACACACTGGCAACAACCCATATCCTACCTTCCCACATTTCCACAGGTGTCCCAGCGAAAATGGTACCTCACATGTGTGGGTGCACTTACCTGGGCGCAAAGGGAAAAGGCTAAACCACTTGAATACCAAAGGGTCTGGGATGAGGACATTTTTAGGATTTTGGTCGTGTGGACAACCCACAGACTTGCCCATGGGTGTCACAGCCACTAAGGAAAACAGGGAACCCCATACATTCCTGAAAAGAAGACACCTGGGGGAATCCAAAGAGGTCCGACTTTTGCCAATCACCCCAGAATATATTATCCATAAGGCCTGACAAACTCCAAAAAGTGGTGAAAAAAACAATTTTCATACATTTGCCTCCAGGAAACCACCGAAACACGTCGGCAACAAAACATGTCCTACCATCCCACGTTTCCACAGGTGTCCCAATTAAAACAGTACCTCACATGTGTGGGTGCACTTACCTGGGCGCAAAGGGAAAAGGCTAAACTACTGGTATACCAAAGGTTATGGGAAGAGGCCATTTTTTAGGATTTTGATCTTGTGGACAACCTACAGATTAGGGCCTGGGTTGCCGCAGCCACCAAGGAAAACAGGGAACCCCATACATTTTGGAAAAGAAGACACCCGGGGGAATCCAAAGAAGTGTGACTTTTGCCATTTGCCCTAGAATGTATTACACACAAGGCCTGGCAAACTACCAAAAGTGGAGAGAAAAACACAATTTCCAGACATGTGGCATCAGGAAGCCACCGGAACAAATGGTCACCACCACATGTCCTACCCTCCCACGTTCCCACAGCGTCTTGATAAAAACGGTACCTGACATGTGTCGGGGCACTTACCTGGGTGAAAAGGGAAAAGGCTAAACCACTGGTATACCAAAGGGCTTAGGAAGAGGAAATGTTTATGGTTGGGGGTGATGTCCCTCGCATTGGAGGGCCCACTCCCACGTGGGTCGACCATCCCTAAGGCCAGCCTGGAGCTCTGGCTGGGCTACGCTCCAGAATTTCCCTCTGGGAAAGGAGGCGGGAAATGCTGGGTCTCCCTGGGACTGCTGCTGCACTTGGGGATGGTTGACTCACATTGGAGACAGCCGTCCAAGGCCACGGACATCGCCCCAACTATCCTGGAGTTCAGGCTCACCTGAATTACAGATTTTACCTCTGTGAGAGGACAGTGATCTTGCTGGGGCTCACTGGGACTGCTGCTGTGCTTGGGTATGGTAGACCCCCAAGGGAGACAGATTCCCAAGGCCGGGGACATCACCTACAACCGTCCTGGAGTTCTGGCTGGGCTGCATTACAGCTTTTGCCTCAGGGGAGGTATTGGCACACTGATGGGCCTCCATGGTAGGGAAAAGCTATAACACAGGCTAGCCAGCGCTCCAGGATGGTGGGAGGTGAAGTCTCTGGCTTCTGGCGGCTGTGTCCTATGCGGGTTCACCGTCCCAAAGTCCAGAAGTGGTACCATGGAGCCCCAGCAGGGGCCCCGTCCTTTCACACAGGGAGAAGCTGTAATGCAGGACAGCCAGAACTCCAGCAGGATGGTCAGCGGTCGTGTCCCTGGCCTTGAACGGCTGTCTGCCATGTGGGTCAACCATGCCCAAGTTCAGCGGCGGTCCGAGGGAACCCCTGCAGGGTCCTCATCCCTCCCTGCAAGGAAATCCTGCAATTCAGCCAGGCCAGAGCTCCAGGACGGTCAAGGGTGATGTCCACATCTTTGGGCACCTGTCTCCCATGTGGGTCGACCATCCACAAATCCAGCAGCAGTCCCAGGGAATTTACCTCTATTTTATTGAAAAAATGTAAACCATTCTGATCAAACATTCTTTATACTTCACTCCTTTGCATTCAACATAACATGAATATGAATCTCATAGCAATAAAATAAGGTGATGAACTGTGGTGCTTCATTTAAATGATATATCAAAATCTTTTATTTATAGGATTACAGGAGAATGCATAGATCAGTTTATTTCCAAACATTCATAATGTTTTGCTGGTTTGCAACTGACACTTGTTTTCTTTACCTATCAGTACATCCTTCACACGTGGAAACGTTGTGTCATTTGTTGGGTGTTGTCTCTCATGGAAGCAACTAACTGGTGAGAAATGTTAATGACCAAAGCAATGCATTATTTTGGTGCCTCTCGCTTTACATTGAGGGGTTGTCCATGGATTATCTAAGTGCTGTCATTTACATAAGGTTGGACCTATTTCCTTGCTTTGTTGGCACAATATTTGTCCATACAATTGAATTCTTTGTTTCACACTTGAAGGAACAAAGCAGCCTTTCAGGGACCCTTGCTTTAGTTGATTTTGTCTGGGTTCCATGCATGGTGATAGGATGTATGGCAGATGATGGTGAGACAAGCCCGAAAGAGCCATATCTTGATTTTACACTGGCTTGTCGCATTGTTGTGCAAATCATTCATTACAGAGATACAACTCAATTATGCTTATTTATTCTGTTTAATTTTCTAAGGGGGTTGCAATTGTGTTGGGGGTTCTTTTGTCAGATCATTTCTTTTGTGCCTTAGAACCTGAGTCTCTGGCAGCAGTTGATTCACATTGGTCCATTCATCTTCAATTCTGTCCAGTCTTCAACGGTGAGATTCTGGTACGTCCGTTGCAGCTTTGTGCATAACACTTTTTGAGGGATTTTCTGACAATTAGATGGTCTTCCTCTGTGTGATATTGCCCAATGATTGAGTGTAAAGCCTTGGTATCGAGCTATGAGAAGGAATATCCTTTGTAACATGTCCTATTGCAACTTTGCACTGCAAAGAACGATGTGTTGCAGGATCAAAGCACTCTGTTTGGTTTATGACTATCCTATTGGAGGATACTGAGCCCTGACTTGAATGGCATCTGTAGAGTTGTGAAATGCATAATACATTTGACTGGGAACCAATCACGTTTTTTGAAAAATTGGGTAATCTGTTCATGTATTTGCTGTCATTGAAGGTGTCTAGCTGCAGCTTTTTGGGTTCATTCTAGTTCATTGAGTAAGTATTCTGAGAGCCACAGGTAGAGTTTGTTGGTGTTAGCTTTGCTAGAGATTACTAGGGCAATGGCCACCATGGTTCTTTGCAAAAAGAGTCAGATATGACATGTTGCAACACATAGTTCTGTGGACATTGTAGGCAGGCCAAAATGGGGAAGGCTGTGTCGGAGACGCCAGACAGAGCAACATTTTTGGGCCAGGGATTAACAGACCCAGTGGGGGTGTGTTGTATAGGCAGATGGACTGGGTCCCTCCTCTGGCAATAGCAGGCAGGATACACTGAAAAGTGAGAACACTAACAAATGCAACAAAGACTTTGCAGAATAGATCTATTACAGGAGAAGCAGACTTACTGCCAGCAGAGTAGTTAGGCACACTGAACACAGATGGTTGTCTGCAATGGGCTGTGGGCACAAGTCAGGGCATTGATGGCAGGCATACAAGCTAGGCACCCCCCTTTAATTGGACTCAGGGGCCTTGGCAGTACCCTTGGATGTAGGGGGGGTGACACCAAAGGAGGAAGGGAAGAGTTGGAGAGGGAAGGGTTTGAGTGGGGAGGCTGCTTGGAAGGAGGAGAGAGGGCAAGAGACAGTGAGAAGGGTGAGAGAGAAAAAAGAATGGGCATCTTTGGAGCATGAGAGAGCAGGAAAATAGCCAGTGGGGAGATAATGGTATAGGGAAGAGAAGGGGCATGTAGAGAGGATGAGGGCTGAGAGAAGGGTGAGAAACTTGGGCCCAGGGCAGCCAAAGGAGGGGGCAACAGATCTGCACCAGGATGAAAAGAGAGAGAGAGAGAGAGAGAGAGAGAGAGAGAGAGATACAGAGAGAGAGAGAGAGAGAGAGAGAGAGAGCGAACCAGAGAAAGAAGGGAGTAAAGGAAAAAGAGAGAGAGCAAGACAGAGAAAGAGGAGGAAAGAGACAGAAAGAGAGAAAAGCGAGAGTGAGAGAGTAATAAAAGGAGAGAGGGAGAAAGTGAAAGAGAAAGAGAAAAAGAGCAAGGGGCAGAGGCAGCTGGGAGGCTCTGGTAAGAAAATAGAGCAATTTGCGGAGGAAGAGAAACCCAGGGGAGAAGGATAAGGCCAGACAGGGGGAATGCTATCTTCTGCTAGAAGGGCCTCTGCAGCTTCTCTCTGCCGCCACCCATGTGCCCAGCACCCCAATGCCAGCAACCAAAAAGAAACCTAGGTCATCTATCTACATGTTTATAAGTCTGTCTCTCCAACCCACCCACACCCACACCCATGATGAAAACAACAGGTGGACAGGGCAGGCCCCCTCTCTACTTATGTTGCCCCCCCCTAGGGCCTTCTGGGCTGTTGCCAGCGAAAGGAGGTCACAGGGTGTGGGACATGTGGGCAAACACAGGCCTGGGGAGGGAAGGAGGTTTCTCAGGAAACGGCCAGCCTGCAGTCTGCAGATTTTACAATGGCTACAGCTGTGACCTGGGAACAGGTGGCAGGGGAAAGGAGGTCCCAGGGCGTGGGACAGGTGGGCAAACACAGGCCTGGGGAGGGGGGGAGATTTCTCAGGAAAGGGCAACCCCCCCACGCCCCACACAATATACAGTCACTTACAGTGCAGTCAGATACAATGCAAGATGAAAAATATATTTGGGAAAATGAAGTCATGCAATACATTGAAAATGAAAATACAGAACACCCACAGTAAAAACACAAGTGAAGGCTGTTAAGGGGCCACACATGGAGACTTCCCTTTCCACAGTTCAGAGTTGAAAGAAGTGACTTCCTACAATGGATTTCAACTGTGGTTTCAGTGTGAGGGTACTCTCTAGGAGGAGCCCAGGGCCTCTGGACACTGCAGTCCCATGGGGATGTTCCCATTGCTTCGGGACCAGGCCCAATGTGTGCTTGATAGTGGTGGTAGCACAAATCATCATTTTGCTTTTGCTATGGTTAAGTCTGAGTTAATTTGCAATCATGCATGAGACAACTTGTACAAGGCAGGTGCTAAGATATGGTTTATTTGCAGATGAGCAGGTTGTACGTTTGTAGCTGATGTCAGTATTATTTGCAAAAATGGTCCATGTGAGGCTGAGTTGTCAACGAGTTACTAAAGATGATCCATGCAAATGCTGAAGGGCAATTGTGAAACGCTTTAGGACAAGACATAAAGAGGCAGTTAGTGTGATCCCTGCACTGTCCATGAGAAATTAAATAAACCAGCCTAATGTTTTTCCCTCTAGTGCGAGATCCCTAATTTGTGTTTGCAGAAATTGGTGGCCGATAGTCTTACATGCTGCTGAGATAACCAGGTAGATGAGTGCACTTGTTGTGTTTGCATTTGTGTCATATTTGAGTTTATTAGATGCAGCATGCGCCACACTTAGATGAAACTGTGAATGATGACAATCATGATCACTAGCCTTCCAAACATCTAGACAGAATTCTGAAAATAGCAAGCGCCACACACTCAGAAAGAATAGTGAATGATAGCAAACATCACACCTAGACACAATTTCAAGGACTGAAAGGCCAACTAAACAATCCATTAACAATCTCTTCTCTCTGCATACACTGCTCAAACTCTAACCAAACACAACCACAACTCTAATACGCTGCAATCCGCACAAACTTCAATACACTGTACCAACAAAACAAACCGCACATAGACTTGCACAACAGCACACGACGACTACGAACCGCAAACACCCCAAACCCAACCAACGGAACCACCGGGCTGAGGCTGCCAACAGCAAATCACTGCTCTCTTGCACTTTTCCACTTATCCCCACTAACTCACCCCGCCCTCTCCCTCTTTCAGAGCCACCAGAGAGCCAGGGGACCACTCCGGTGGTGATAGTGTGCGGTATAAATATCCTTTAACATTAGCATTAACATTAACAGGAGTGTGTAGGTCACATTCCTGTCAGACTTGTGAATCCATGTTTTGTCGTTTGTAAGAGATTATTGGTTTCCACATGATACAGAGGTGTTTGATAGATTTCTCTGGTAGTGAAAGGTGTGTCATGTATGGTTATGGTAGCTTGCTGTTTTGTTGGGATAAGCTGTTTGTTTTATGCACAGAGGGTTAATGAAGTCTTCTAATAGCTCTTATGACAACTCCTTGTACATTTAATTTTAATTGTATTGAATTTATAGAGCGCTGAGCAAAAATTTATCAAAAGCAGTACAATCATCATAATAAAATATCAACTTTAGTAAAGGTATACTCAGAAGAGGGGGAAGCCAAATAGTTAGGAGGCAAGAGAAGATAAGAGATGGGTTTTGAGGTTTGATTTAAAGAAGTGATGAGGCAGAACAAAGTGAAAGGGGAAGGGAATTCCAGTGTTTTAGAGCCAGCAGAGTAAAAGAATGGAAAAAAGAAGTAGCACCGGGAGGTTAAGGAACAGTTCAAAGACGTTCTGTTATCTTAAGGGGTGAGAAGGGACATAGAACAAGAGTAGGCAGAGAGATAAAGGTGGGGGGGGGGCAGACCATGAGTACATTTGAAGACAACCAAGAGAAAGTGGTAAAGTAGATGAGATTCAAAAGGGAGCAATGGCATTGAAAGTAGGGAGGGTGTAATGGCAGACTGAGAGGGTAAAGTGAACAGAAGACAAATGGAGGAGTTATTGTGAAGAAGTTATTTTGAATATTGTGAAGAAGCTGGTAGAGGTGACGAGGGTGGTTGAATAGAGAGAGTGGGTGTTCAGAAAAATAGGATTTATTAGCAATAAGTAAAGCAGACGCAAAAGAGGAGTGCAACATAGAGAGCGTAACAAGATCAAGAGGGGAGCGAGAATTTTTCCATTGCCATTTGGCTTTACGCTGACTGCGGTGGACGGAGACAGTGGGCCTCATCACGAGTTTGGCGGTAACCCTTAAATCCGGCGGTCGCGCTATTACTGCCGGATTTAAGGGTCCGCCAAATCAGGGCTTCGGTGGATTTCTCCCCAGCTCTGAGCTGGGGGGAAATCCGCCCAAAATTTGCGCTCATACCGCCGGCGGGAAATCTGCCGGCGGTATGAGCGTGAAAATTCCCCATTGAGCCCAATGGGGAATGGGGCATTCCCGAATGGGCTCAGTGGGGAATGGGGAATTTCATTACCGCCAAACCCGTGATCCGGTGCTAATAGCGCCGGGGGGTTTGGCGGTAGGGCAGATAGCACCCCGTTACCGCCCAACTCGTGATGAGGCCCAATAACTGGAGAGAGCCAGGGCTGTGGAGTTTTACGAGTCGGAGAAAAAGGGTGCATAGGAAAATTGAGTCAAGCACAGACATTAAAGGATTAGAAAAGGAGGAAAAGTGATATTCAAAAGAAGGGAAAAGAAGGGAAACTTGGGAGATTGGGACAGCGAGGTAGAAGAGTCCAGGAGGAATTATAGAGAATTCCCATGTCTCCCCACACCTGTTTGGGCAGGGGGTATGAGAGAACGAAGTGGAAGCAGAATGAAGGGAAGCTGGATTAAAAGAATTGTCAGGGGTAATCCAGGATTCAGTTAGACAGAGAAAATGAAAATCAGAGCAAGGAAATAAATCAAGAATAGATTGAGATTTATTGCAAACTGAGAGAACGTTTAGAAGACCAAAATGGAATTGTGGGAGGGTGTCTGAAGAAATTGAGTGATAGGAAAAATGAGAATTATCGCACAAGTGAGCAGAGGATAACAGGGGAAAAGTGTGATGGGGTATCCTTGATGGGATAGGACAGGGCAGGAAGACAGAGAGGAAGATAATGAGCATATAAGTAAATGAGTAAATGACTAGTCAGCACATGATCTGCCATGAGCTGGAGTAAATGACAAAATTCAAAGCCTTTTAAAAGGTTGCCCTTTGAATGGGGTGCCCAGGGCTAAAGATGTCCACAGGGCACTTCCTAATATAGCAGTCACGTGGCATCACATTGCTGTACCAGTCACCAAGCATGGGAAGAGGGACAAGGCTGGAGAGCTCACTGCCGTGGCAGTGTAGTGGCCATGGTGGAAGACAGTTTGAAATTCCCAGACAGAGGCATGGGCATAGGCAACAGATGACTGCGGGGGCGGGGGGGCAGTGTGTGTACACACTGCAGCCTGCAAGTAATGGGAGCGATCTCATTTTATTATTACTTGTTTTCATTGAAAATCCATTTTTACAAGGATTGACAGTTTGTCATTTTCTGTAGTCTGGTAAAAACTTTTAAAGAAAGAAAGTTGAGGTCCTAAGAAGATAATGATGAAAAACATGCAGTACTCCACGTAACTAGTTAGTTACTTTAGATGATCAAAAACCCCAAAAGGTTCTCCTTTCTTTTTCCAAATGCAGTTTCAGCTAGAGAGTTTAAGAGACTCATCCCCCCAATATGTTTTGTGCAGTTTTTCATTTCGACTTTCAGTATGAGTTTATAGTCTGTAGTTTCAAACTCTCAAAACATCTTGTAACAGTGATCACCCACGTTGTTCTTTCTCCACTCAAGAGGCATGACCACCATTTCATTTTCATCATAACAGTGGAGATCAAAGAGAATGTGACCAAAGTAAGTCTTTCGTTTTTGATCGAGGGCTTGACAGTTTAATAATAGATGTCGTACTTTTTCGATTGAGTCCTTGTCTTGACAGAAACGGCAGGCATTTTCACTTTGTTTACTCCTTATGGCTGCTACCTCTTTGGTCATTAATAAATTCAATCTTATTATCATAATTAGCAGGTTGATTGACTTTATTTATCAGCAGAGGTATATTCTTTGTCAGTTTATTTCGTTCAGCCTGATCTTGTGTTAATGTCCAGTCCTGAAGTAGTAACTTTTTTGTTTATTTTTGTTGGATTTTTCAGCAGATCCTCCTCTGTGCAGTTAATTTGACCAAGACTCATCTGAATATCCTTGACCCATCTTGACATGATCTTAGTGCTGTTTTCCTGGAGTTCCTTATTTATTAGGCCGAATATATGGGGAATTGCAGGGTCGATTATTTTTCTATATAGCATGATTCTGTTGCGAGTCACTATCGATGAGATGGATTGCAGACTTAGCTCCCTCCGGATCGATGCTATTGGTGTTGATTGTGGGAGTAACAAGACCCTTCACCAAAACTTTCCTTCTAGCTTGTCCCACAGAGTTTCTGGAAGGTTTGGCATTGCTTCCAAGCCATATGTTAAGCTTGGTATGATCTTGGCCTTATAGAAGTTTTGGACCGGTATAAATGAGAATCTCCCGTATTTCCTGTTTACAGCTTTTGTTTGTGCGATCAAGGATTTCAATTTTCCTTAGAGGGCTTCTTGCATGGGTAAGTCCTTTCTGTTTGAACTGAGAGTCATGCCGAGATATTTAAAGCTGATAACTATGTCTAGTTTTTTCCCCTCGATGTACCACTTTGGGTTTTCAATTTTCTTTGTTGCAGATTCAAAAGACAGAATCCAGCGCACAAGTAGCGCACGCGGCTGGCGCACAGCGTGCGCCTGCGATAGTCTGCGCCAGGCACGTGCGCTAAAACAGATTTCCGCGCACAGCGTATTCATGGATTTCAAGCTCCCAAACCAGCCGTGGCGCAGAGAATCGCAGCGAGCCTGCAGCAGCGCCAGTAACGCCCCCAAGAACGCCCTCGCGCAAGGAAAAGCCATCAAAATCGCTAAATCATCGCTAAGGGCTGCGCTAACCCTGGACCACTTCACAGGGCAGGCAAACAAGGAAAGCAAAGCGGGCAATCTTCAAATCAGGAGTACGCGGGAAGTACTACACGCGACTAGGCAGGGAACGTGAATTACAGGGGTACGCGGGAATCATCACACGCGAACAGGCAGGGTGCGTGTATAACAGGGGTAGCGGGAAGTTCAACACGCGATTGGCCAGGGTACGTGTATTACAGGGGTACGCGTGAAGTAGAACACGCGATAGGCCAGGGAACGTGTATTACAGGGGTACGCGGGAATTATCACACGCGAACAGCCAGGGTGCGTGTATTACAGGGGTAGCGGGAAGTTCAACACGCGATTGGCCAGGGAACGTGTATTACAGGGGGACGCGTGAAGTAGAACACGCGATAGGCCAGGGAACGTGTATCACAGGGGTACGCGGGAATTGTCACACGCGAACAGCCAGGGTGCGTGTATTACAGGGGTAGCGGGAAGTTCAACACGCGATTGGCCAGGGTACGTGTATCACAGGGGTGCGTGGGAATTATCACATGCGAATAGGCTGGGTGGGCCCTCACAGGTGTACCCTGTACACCCTCCACGGCCCCTGCAGGCAGCCCACAAAACAGTGGACTACCCTGCACACCTGATCATGTCCCCCTGCACCCCCATCCACCAGGGGCACCCTCCACCAGGCCCCCACCCATGTCTCCCACCACCCCCACCCCCCAACAGTGCAGGGGCACCTGCCATCAGGCCCCCACCCATGTCTCCCACCACCCCCACCCCCCATCCACCAGGGGCACCCTCCACCAGGCCCCCACCCATGTCTCCCACCACCCCCACCCACCAGCACTGTGGGGCACGTGGCCAGCAGGCAGTCAGGCAGCAGCAGATGGCAGGTGGGAGCGTGCTCAGGGCTCTGGGGGACTTTAATTTGGCCTCCTGGCCAGGAGCGTGGTCTTTCGTGTTTGAACGCATGGACAGCCTGATAGGGAGTGATTTTGCACGTGAAAACCCCACACTCAGCGAATCGCGCGAAAACCCGTCACCAGCATATGTGCGTCAATAGTTACCTGCACGTGCAGTGTCAAAGCGTGTGATTGGTGAAAATGGATCTACACGCAGGAGTGACAAAGCGTGTGATTGGTGAAAAGTGAGCTACACGCAGGAGTGTCAAAGCGTGTGATTGGTGAAAAAGGATCCACACGCAGGAGTGACAAAGCGTGTGATTGGTGAAAAGTGAGCTACACGCAGGAGTGTCAAAGCGTGTGATTGGTGAAAAAGGATCCACACGCAGAAGTGACAAAGCATGTGATTGGTGAACATGGGCCAAGCACGTACACGCCGTAAGAGACGCTGTACGTGTGGGCCTGTATAAAAGGTAGTGTTGAACACCATTTCCTTGTACGTGCTTTTCGTGGAGAGCGAGTGGGTGAATTCTGTACTTCTTGTCGTTTCACACGCGATTTACTTCACAGCGTTTCCAGTTCGTACTCCCTGTTACCTCTGACAGCTTTTTCTCTTTTTCCTCCTGTACTGGTTTACCTGGGCCTGTTCCCTCAAACAGTGTCCCCTTCTACTGTTGTCCTGTCTCCTCAGACAGCGTACACATCTTCTTTTGGCGGGGGTGTTGCCAACCAAACGCGCTCATTTTTCACGCTCTTTTACCTGGCAGACGGTGAGTCACGCACGTATCTAACTTCTGTGCTTGCCCCGTGTGTAGCCTACCCCTTCAGAGGTCATTCTAGGCTGCGTGTGACACGCATACGTTCATTGTGTTACTGGATGCCACAGCGTAGTGCAGGGTTTTCCATCAGCACACGTGGTCTAGGAGGGGTATTGTGCACGTTCCTTAACTTTTTTGGGGTGCCTGTGCGTTGCGTGACCCGTCATCTTTCCCCAGGGGTGTCATATAGCCTTGCCACTGCACTAGGGTACGAATACCATCTGGTACCCAACCCCTTTGACACCCAATTGCCCAGGACAATTGTGCACACCGACTCCCATACGCACAATACCATCAGTGCCATGGTTGGGAGGCGTGCAAGCCGTAAGGGTGGCAAAGGTGGCCGAGCCACACGTGGTGGCCGTGGAGGATCCACTAGGGGACGTGGTTGTGACTTGCAGGGTGCCCCTGTCCCCCCCAGTCTGGAGGACCAGTCAGGGACACCCATGCCCCCCCCCCCCCAGTTGAGAGTCATGTGGCTGATACCAACCCTGATCAGCCCTTGTCGGACCAGGCCATTGTGGCACCAGACCTGTCCGAGGGTGATCCCATCGCTGACATCCAGGTCAGCAGGTCCACTGCACGTGCACCGGTGCACATTGGTGTCATCAGGGCACGCGCATCTATGCCAGATAGGTCATCTGCTGGCCCCCGTAGCCAGGGTGTGGCTCCATCCACCCCACCTCTCATACACCCTGCCAAGACTGTGTCGGTCCTAGTTCATGCACCTCAGATCAGGCCTGACCCCATCCCACTACCCCAATGCCTGCACCTACTCCCATGCTGAGTGGGCAATCCCACACACCCAGTACTGAGTCCACCACGGCTCCTGCCCCTAGTGTCCACAGCGGCGTAGGACACTCTGGATCCCCACCCCCTTCCAAGCGCAAGAGGAAGAGTGCACGTCCGGCACAGGCTGATGCCCCAGGCACGGCTGCACAGTCCGGCCCATCAAGGAAGCCAAGCTTCACAGACGCCGAACTGAATGCACTTGTTCAGTATGTGTCAGATCATGATAGGGAAATGGTCATCGTTGCAGGGTCCAAGACCACACATGCCAGACGCCAGGCACACTGGCAGACCATTGCTGACAGAATAAGTGCCCTTGGAGTAGTGAGGCGCACAGCTAGTGATTGCCAGAAGCGCTGGAATTACCTTAAGCGCAGGGCAAAGGATAAGCTGGCCTCAAGTCATGCCGCAACCTTGGTGACTGGAGGTGGGTCCCCAGCACAGGAAATCGAACTCACACCACACGAGTCCGTAGCTGGATCCTACGTCACCGAGGGACAACTCCAAGGTGTGGGAGACCTCCCTGATTACGAGGCATCATCCGGTGAGTGCACATGCATGTGTGTATTATCCATGTGCATGGTGTGTGTGTGAAGCATTCATGTTGGGTGCCTGTCAAGGGGGTGTGTGGCAGAGTTGATAGTGGCACCCATGTGCCTCATCCAGTATGTTCAGTGCAACACCATCTGCCCACAGCACTATCCCTACTGGCAACAGTGCAGATATGGCCCGACACCATGGAAGTTGCCCTTGAATTGTCATTTTGTCACTACATTGTTGCTCATACTCCCCTGTCTATTCATCTGATGTCTTACATACCATTCCTATACTTTCCCCCAGCCATTCAAGTTTCATCTTCACATGCCTGACATGCAATGATACCACATGCTAATGCGTCCTCTGTATATAAATGCCAACCAACATGCTGTCATACTGTGGATGTTGCCTTGACATCCACCTCCTACCTGTGGGCTTTGGTACCGTCTTGTTTCGAGCCCCATTCCCTCACACTCCATGCTGCTCTTCATGGTCTATCTTCCATGACTTCTACAGTTCAGACCATCGTGCCCTACTCACGACACCTGCTTGCCAAAAGTCAAATGAGGGCACCCTGCCCTCCAATGCGACCCACCCTATTGCTGACCAGTGCATCTGAGCCTACTCAAAGCTAACTCTCACTGACATCTGCTCATACATGCCTTTGCCTGTCCCATAGACCCTTCACATGGTCCCTGTCCTCTCTCCTTGCTCCTCTTCCACCATCAATGGTGGGACCCGTTGGGGTGTACTCCTGGCCTCCTTCCAATCCTCAGAGGCCACTATTGATGTGCATGGTAATGGGAGCGTCTCAGTCCAAGGCCCTTAGGCCAACCTCAATCTCCTTGAGAAATGCTACCCACATCTCATCAACTTCCTTACCTCTCCTGCTGTCCCCCCTCCTCTCTCCTCATCAATCCTGCACTGCCTCCCTGCACCCTCCCATGAACCTTCTCCGCCTCCCACTCCAACTCCTACACATGCTGCACCTCTGATCTCTAGCACTCCCCGTAAGTCCTACAAGGCTGTCAACCTCCTCCACAATTACACTCCTTTCACTGCGGCTGCATCAGGCATTCCTCCGATATCTGTCACTTACATGAGGTTATGCACCTTGACATCCTTGGTCTCATGGAAACATGTCTGACGGCCAGCTCTGTCTGCATCCTTCACACACTCCTACCTGATGTTCAGGAGACCCTCTCCTTGGCCCGCCACTACTGTGCAGGGGGGGTGTGCCCTTGGCTTCCCTGAGGGTATTCCTGCCACTGTCACTCCTACTTAGACCTACTCCACTCAGGAATGGCTTGTGTGACATCTCTCTCCACCACACCTTGACATTCTCAAACAGTGCGTACTGTGTCTGGGAAAACTGGTCAAATGTACTACTTCCTTTCTGAGTGTCCTCACCTCTCCTCCTCACTCATGTCCCCAGACACAGAAATCCTCATCCTTGGTGCTGTACGCATCCACCTGCATGCTTGTTGACGCCCCCACGTGACCTTTCTGTGACCTCAGCAACTCCCTCTCACCCTCTAGACTCCCGTCTGTCCCTACTCATTCTGCAGGGCACACTCTTGATGCTCTGATCTCATCTGACTTTCCCCTCTCCGTCCATCTCTGCACTCCTCTCTCCTGGAGTGATCACATTCTCCTCTCCTCCCAGCTCACCCTCACCACCCCACAGGCAAAGCCACCCTCACCACTGTCACACACCTTCTTGGTATTCCGACCCATGAAGTGTGTGTCAGTCGAGGCTCATGCTGCCAAAATCTCCCCCCCATCCAGCTCCCCCTTAGGCTCACTCCCATCCTGACAGGGCCCACTCCATGCTCCACTCCATGTCAGGTACACTGGATGTCTTTGCCACGGTCATGACCACCTGTCTGAAGCCCCATGCCAATGCAGAGTCCTGGCATGACTCGGATCTTGTGAACCCAAACCACAGGTGCCGGGTGGCAGAGAGGGAATGTCCTGCATCATGGCCATCCTCTGGCAAACTGGCCTGCCACATGCTCCAAAGGCAATAGCGCCTCACCCTTTTCACCAAGATGAGATCCCCAATCCAAGGGCACATATCTGCGGCATGTGACAACTCTGCAGGACACATATAAATCTGCAAGGACCTTGCCGAGCCAGATGCAGTGTGTACCTCCCCTGTCCCCTCCGAGCCCACAGCACTGCATGATTGTCTCTGTACCCCTATAGGCCACCCCCCCAGCACTTGTCTGCGCCTAACACCATCTGCCCTTGACGTCAAGTCCTACTTACCTTGTACAGCACTTCCAGCCGCCACTTCCCCTTGCACTTCATTTTGCCACCCACCCCTGCACTTGCGTGACATGAATGACACCAGCACCAGTAGGATTGTTGACTGGCATCCCCTTCTGCCCCACCACCCCTCAGTGCTCCGCTGTACCTTCATACATTTCTGGACCGGTGCTTCACGAATGCAATATGAATCCTTTACAGGTGATGGGGAGGTGGAATCACATTGTTTACTGCATTCTGTTGATGTAGACAAGGCACTGTGCATCGTGGCCAATTTGGACTAGCAGATCCATGTACAACATGTATACTTATTGATGTGACGATGCAATGTCATGACCAGAGTGGTTGAAATCCAAAAAAGTAGCCCTCCTCTCCCTCTTCACTTGGTGGCTATGTCACATGCCATGTGTGTGATGGCATGTGCCTTTGACATGGCAATCACCGGCCAATGTGTGATGGCAGTGCTAGGCAGCATGGTGAGCAGGCGTTGCTCTCCAATCTGTACATTGTATGCCCTGAGCCTCCCCTACAGACCCAGTGATGGTGAATGCATAGGAGGTCTCCCAGTCATGTGGGACATGTGTCGTAGAACTACTGCCTCTGTTGTTCATCAGCCCTTGTTGCATGCCATGGTGCTAATGCCTGTTTCCATTTTTCTCTTTCATGTCTTTGCAGGGGACGAAGCACTTGTTGATGCTGGGGATGTGGTGGTTGAGCCGTCCCAGGAGGGCAACCCGGGCCGACCTACCACAAGTGAGGGACGTGGTGTGTTTGTGGGTGAAAACCCACAAGTGCTGCAGGTCGTGCTGTCGAGGGGTGTCTCTGGGGGTTCCTCCCCCGAGCAGTATTCAGGTGTAGACTCGGAGGATGACACCTATGTGCAGTCGCAGGTGAGTGTTCTTGGGAGAGAATCTCCTCTGTCCGACCCACCTGCAGCCGGGCCATTGCCCTCAATGGGGATGTCAGTGTCGGCAGATCAGCCTCCGGTGGTTACGGATGCAGGGCCACACCACACAATCTCTGATCCTGTTCCTGGGGCTGCAGATCAGAGAGGGAATGCAGTCCTGCAGCCTGAGGCCTTGCCGGCACAGCAAGGCGCAGTCCGCCTTGCCCCAGGCAGGTGTGGTGCCCGTCAACGTGGTGGCCGTATGCCACCTGGCAATACCGTTTGGGAGCAATCCATCTACGGTATGGCCACCCAACAGGCAGCATCATCCGAGATGATTGCACAGGCCATGGATAGGGTGGCCACTTCCATTGTCCCCCCAGAAAGGCTGATGGAGCGACTGGAGCAGGCTACAGAGTCCATCTGCCAGGCACACAGGGAGGATATGTTGGCGTCCAACATGGACAGGCGGGCGGCACTGGCGACTCTGCGGGAATCACTTTCCATGGAGTCCCAGCGCCACAGGGAAGGCCTGAGGGAAGAACTCCGTCACCTCAGGTCGACCCTGTTAGAGCTTGAGGCTTCATCCCATAGAAGGACAGAGGAGCAGCTGGAGCGTCTGACACGGACGCTCTCGGCCGAGATGCAGGCAACTCGTGCGGTGGTCAGGTCATCCCGGGAGTTACTGCATGGGGACCTCCGCATGATTATAACCCAGAACCAGAACTACCAGACCCGCCTGCTTGCAGCCATGGAGGAGCAAACTCGTGCTTTGCGTGGGCTGCCTCCCATTGTCACACCATCTTCTGAGGCAGCTCCCCCACCTCCAGAGTCAGCTGCAGGGTCTGGCCAGAGCCATAGCGACTCATCTCCCACAACAGAGTAGCCGTGTGGGCCACGAGCCTATGGGGTGTTTTCGTTTCCCATGATCCACACAGGTGGATTGTGGCGTGCATCCTGACCTCATAGGTGGCCACCCCCCCCCCCCCGCCGGCCCTTTCATGGCCATTTTTTCTCAATTTTATTTTTATTTTGCAAGAGTGTTGCCTTGTGTGGGTACCTGGGCATACACTGTATTGTGGCTGGGCACATGCAGGCTTGTCCTGAGTTTGGTTTCGATGCTTGGGTAGCAGACATCCACACCCCTCCTGCTTCCGTTTCCATGGGCTTGCAAAGGGTGTGCCCAAGTGACAGCAAATTACACGGTGACATTGGACTCCCATGAGCTGTTGGCCAGTCCATAGTCAATACTGTGTAGACATTCATAGTGTTCATTGTTGTTGCACCTAACTATGCATGATGGTTTGATATGTGCCTCTACTTACATATGTTGCTCATGTTTTGCAGGTATTTCACACAGATCTTCACAAGGGCATACTCTCTGGAGTCAGACTACATGTCGGTAGATGTGCACTGACACTTTTGCATGGCGCCATCACTGTACATCTGGACGGTGAGGACATACCAGCAGAATCAGGTAATGAGACTACCATTGATTACATGCATTGTGTCTTGTTTGGGTGGGCTTCAGGGTGGGTTGGTGTGTAATTTGATTGAAATTACTCTTACACAGGTGTGTAGTAGTGGCTCCAGGGCGGTTAGCTGCTCAAGTGCGGCTATGTTCCATTTGGGGCACTGCTATTTGTGACACTGGTGTCATGTTGTGATGGCCAGTTTGTTTGCTGTCACATACCATGACATGGTGTCCTCAGTGGCGGGACTGTGAAGGGAATGGGTGACATGGCAATGTTGTCATGTAGTGAATCGCCTGTGGCAATGCATATTTGATTGATGGAGTTGTGTCTTTGCGTTGTGATGCATTGCTGGTGTATGTGTAGCTAGGGGTGCACACATATTGGCACTTCCATGTTAACAATCTCAGGCTGATGTGTATCTGACAGTTTATTGTCAAGTAATTTTCAGACATTGTCAGGTAGTGTCATCATTGATTGTCAGATGGTATGTGCCAGAGCAGTGTGCACTAGCCAGCACTGTGATTCCTAGGTGAAGAAGTTGGCCACCAGTTGCGTACGGGCTGCCTCCCCCCGTGCCCTTTCCCCTCCCATGCGCAGCGGGCGTGCATGTGGTTGTGGATGTGGGGGCACCACCATGTCCACGGGCAGGCCCCGGCGTGTTGCAACGTTGTGCAGGACACATGCTGCCACTATGATCCTGCACACTATTCGGGGAGCATATAACAGCTGCCCGCCAGAACGGTCAAGGGAGCGAAAGCGTGACTTGAGCACTCCGAATGTGCGCTCCACTATGCCCCGTGTTGCAATGTGGGCTGTGTTGTACCTTACCTGGGGTGGCGTGGTGGGGTTCCGGATTGGGGTCATCATGTGGGGGCTGATAGGGTAGGCACTGTCCCCTGCGGAGGTGGTGATGGGTATCATTAGTGGTGTTGTGTCATGACCCAGTATCTGACATGCATGCATGTGCAGTGGCATTCATGCTCACCAAGCAGCCATGTATCTCCATGCTGGCCAGCCTCTAGGTCCCGGCATAGGGTAGACATTCTGTAGATGAAGCTGTCGTGGGTGGACCCTGGATAGTTGGCATATACTGATGTGATTATTCCCTTGGCATTGCATACAACTTGCACGTTGATGGAATGCCAGTGCTTGCGGTTTCTATAGATGTGCTCTGTTGCCCTGGGTGGACGTAGAGCCACATGTGTGCAGTCAATTGCACCAAGCACTTTGGGGAATTGAGCTACACCATAGAATTCCTGGATGCACGTCCGCCTTTCTGCATGAGTCCTGGGGAGATATATGTGCCTGCGGACTGATGGCCGTGCAGTGATGATGTTCAAGACCTGGTGTAGACAGCATGACTGCGTGGCCTGTGACACACCACCCACTATGGCACTTGTCCGCTGAAAGGATCCAGTGGCCAAGAAGTGCAGTACATTCAGGACCTTCTGCAGGGGGCTGAGTGCTTGGGAGCACAGGGTGGGTGATGTGAGGTCATCCTCCCACTCACTGACCAGGTCCAGTATGATGTGTGCTGGAAACCTGTACCTCCCATACACCTGGTCATCAGGCATCCCGAATAGGCTGGTTCTGGGTGTGAATATTCTGGCCCTGACTCTCCTCCTCCTCCTCCTTTGGTAGCCCACTGCCACTGCTGCTAGGAACGGTATGTTCATCCTGGCATCTGGCTTGTTTATTGAAAAGTGCGCAAATTAATGCCTTGCGCGTGTTGTAGGCGAGCGTGTGAGCCTCGCACCCCTGGAATCGAGTTCCCACTCCAATCGCGTGTGGAAATTCCCACGCAGCAGGCATACAGGTGCGCTGACGTACTTGCTTGTGTAAGTGGCCGCGCACCCCTGAAATACACGTACTTAGGCCAATGGCGTGTACGCGCACTTTTGGCCAATTACACGCGATGAAATACACGTACATAGGCCAATGGCGTGTACGCGCACTTTTGGCCAATTACACGCGATGAAATACACGTACTTAGGCCAATGGCGTGTACGCGCACTTTTGGCCAATTACACGCGATGAAATACACGTACATAGGCCAATGGCGTGTACGCGCACTTTTGGCCAATTACACGCGATGAAATACACGTACTTAGGCCAATGGCGTGTACGCGCACTTTTGGCCAATTACACGCGATGAAATACACGTACATAGGCCAATGGCGTGTACGCGCACTTTTGGCCAATTACACGCGATGACACTCTGACGTGCAGTATTTCCACGTGTGCTCCGTCTTCACGTGGTGAGTGGGGAACGCCCGTGCGGATCACGTCAGACGCGCTTACGCGATGAGGGACTCTGGTCCAATAGAATCGCGTATGCGTGCTGACGCACTTACGCGCTAAGGGCCTTTCCTCGGATTTCACGCTGACGTGCAGGAATTTCACGTGCCAAATCACTCCGTATCAAGCTGGCCACCCGAAAACACACGGAACACCACGCTCCTGCCCGAAGGCCGAGTTACTGCCCCCCCAGTGCCCTGAGCAGCCTCCCACGTGCTATCTGCTGCTGCCTGCCTGCCTGCCTGCTGCCACCGTGCCCTGCCATTTGGTGCCTGCACATCAGCCATCTGCAGGGGTCCAGTTGCTGTGTCCACCCCTGCTGGAACTGAAGACTCCCAACTGGGATTACATCGCTCCACAGCCCAGCCCCAGGACCCAGTTGCCCACCCACACCTGCCTCTGGGGTTGCCATGTCGGGCACTTCTACATCTGGCACCAGTGGCAACCCCAGGCCAGAGGGGCAGAGGGGCACCAGCTTCACTGCCACCGAAGTTGGTGTCCTGGTGGAGCATGTCCTGGGGCAGTATGATGCCCTCTTTGGATCGTCCCGCGCCAGCAAGGAAGGACGGGAGAGGATCTGGGCCGACTGTGTGGTTGCCATCAACGCGGAGGGGGTGGCAACCCGCAACGTCTTGAAGATCAAGAAGCGCTGGGAGGACTTGAGGTCCAGGACCCTTGTGAAGGCCCGGCGCCTCGTGGAGGGGGGCCGGGGCCACATGAGTTCCATCCAGAAGAGGGTCCTGGAACGCGTACGCCCAGCGCTCCACACCCAGATCCTTGAGAGGGAGACCCGTCTGGAGTTGAGCGGTAAGTGTCCAAGCATCACTGTGTGAGACAGGGCATGTTGCGGTGTGCTGGTTCTATGATACTTGCCTGTATGTGTGCCATGGGCCATGTATGCATGTATGTGTGCTGGGACATCATGGTAATGCATGTGCGACCAGTGATGTGTGACCCACATGGTTGTTGCATGTGTTGAAATGCGGCATGGGGAGCACTATGCAGATTTGGGACATGAGAGCATGCCAGTCTCTGTACCTGGACATGGATGGGGGTGAAGGATGGGTGCTGATGCCAGGTACATATATGGTAGCCATGTCTGTGTGCCTGACCTGCATGTCTGTGACTTGTGCATGCCATGGATGCATGACACATGTGTGTGACAATGCACAGATTCAGTGACGCACACAACTTACCCTTGTTTTGCCTGTGTTCGGTGTGATTGGGGCCAGATGGATGTGACTGAGGTGAAGTGTGTGCATGTGATATGCATGAGCCATGATGCATGTGAGTTACATATCATTGAGTGTTTCAAGAGTCAATTGGACATGCATGGAAATGTGCATGGCATGCACCATGCCTGTTACTGTGTGTGTTTTGCCTGGACTGACCCATGTGTTGTGGAGGGACATGATGGAAGTGTACTTTGACAGGGGTGCTCATCTGCTATTGCTTCCTGTCTAGGGGACCATTGTACAGTAGCCTGATGCTTGTGTCCTTTGTCTCCCTCTACGCAGCGGCTAGTGAAGAAGAGGGCGGAGACGGCGCTGTGGAGCAAGGCGGCGGGGATGCCCCCACGGCTGCAGCGGAAGGGGTGGGTGAGCCCCCACAGGGGCCTGCTACGGCGGGAGACGGTGAGGAGCCATCCAGGTTGGTGGTTTGCACAGAGGAGGAGGAGGCCGACACTGGTGCACACATGGGGCCTGGTGGGAGCATCCCTGCTGGTGCAAGTGGTGCAGTCCAGGGCCAGGGGCAGGAGGCAGCACAGGTCACCGTGGAGGTGCCTGTGCATGTCGCTGTCCCTGACCCTGTGAGTGCACCACCATGCACCAGCAGGGATGCCCCGTCCCAGGCCCGTCCGCAGGTAGAGGGGATGTCCATGTCAACTGACTCCCCTCCACCTGCGGCCGTGGGAACCCCTGGCCGCGTGGAGCAGGTCCTGATTGGGGTCGCGATGCGCACGGCTGTGATTCGTGATGCCGTGCGTGCTTCCCGGGAGGAGCACGCACGTCATCACGAAGTGCACCGTGCCGACGTGGCCCAATTGGGATCGGCCATGTTCGGGGGGTTCCTGCATGTGTTGGCCAATCTGACGGCCCTCTCCTCCTCTGTGCAGGCTATCCACCGGTCGTTCTCCTTGCCGTCTTCCGGCCCAGATGCCACCATGGCCCCCTGTGGACCTGCCCCGACCAATGCAGCCAGCTCGGTGGGGATCCCATCCCTGCCGCAGTTGGGAGTCGGAGGTCCAGCAGGGGTGGACGACACAGCAAGTGGACCCCAGCAGATGGAAGATGTGCCGGCATCATCGGGCAGGGCACGTGCACGACGGCGTCGGTGGTTACCATCAGCCTGGATGCCGTCGTGCTGGCAGAGGCAGTGGCGTCGGAGGCAGCAGCGGGCTCGACGTGGGAGGCATCATGGCTCAGGGCCATCAAGATCAGAGGGGCAGGCATCGGCCGGAGGGCAGGGCAACCCTGGCATGGCGGTGTGTTCCGTGTGGGAGGAGTTTGGCCAGCGGATAGGTGCGGAGCGGCAGCGGGCGGAAGAGGAGCGGCTCGCCATGGCCAGGGCGGAGATCTCCATGCATCAGGCATTGAGGCGGGCTGAGTGCCTCGAGGAGGCTCGCAGGGAATTTGGTGAGCACATGGGGTTGTCCCTGCGAGACCTCGGGGCCAGGACTGAGTCCCGCCTCCAGGACATTGACATGGAGTTCGAGGATGCCCTGGCCAGCATCACCAAGTGAGCCGCAGGACTAGCCCGCTGCCTTTGTATATAGTTTTTTAGTTAGTTAGTGCTAGGTTTCCTTTATTTCTTTTTATTATTTTGGACCGCTTGGACAATGGCCACTTTTTTGTACATATTTTTTTAATTAGTTAGTATTAGGTTTCATTAGTGGTGTTGGGCTCATGGACCCTTGAACATTCCTGTATATATTGTTATTTTTTGGGAGATACATTTTTTTAATTTCATATTGTTTACACCATGTCGTAATGGTTTTTCTTTGATTTCATACTACATGTGTTTGCTTTGGACAAAATCTATTGATTTTTCTATCCTTTGTTTTTTGGTTTCTCATTTTTGTTCCCGGACATGGACCTTTTATTTGCTTTGCCAGATAGTTGTATTAGTTTACTTATTTTTTTTTTTAATACATTTTTATATTATCTTACACTTGTGTCATTTTTTCTTTGGTTTCTTACATGTCATGATATGGGTTTTGACATTCACTTGCACCCATTGTGTATGTGTGTGTGGCGGACATGTGTTCTTTTGCATACTTGCCTTTGGGGTTGTGTCATGTGATTGCATTCACTATGTGGGTGCATGCAATCCTTGCCTGGGTGTTTGTGCTGGGTATGCTGGCCATTACTGCCATTATTGTGTATCGTCAGGACCAGGGGCCAGGGGGACATGGGTGGGGGCCTGGTGGAGGGTGTCCCTGGTGGATGGGGGGTTGGGGGTGGTGGGAGACATGGGTTGGACATGGGTGGGGGCCTGCTGGCAGGTTCCCCACAGTGCTGGGGGTGGGGGTGGTGGGAGACATGGGTGGGGGCCTGGTGGAGGGTGCCCCTGGTGGATGGGGGGTTGGGGGTGGTGGGAGACATGGGTTGGACATGGGTGGGGGCCTGCTGGCAGGTTCCCCACAGTGCTGGGGGTGGGGGTGGTGGGAGACATGGGTGGGGGCCTGGTGGAGGGTGTCCCTGGTGGATGGGGGGTTGGGGGTGGTGGGAGACATGGGTGGGGGCCTGGTGGAGGGTGTCCCTGGTGGATGGGGGTTGGGGGTGGTGGGAGACATGGGTTGGACATGGGTGGGGGCCTGCTGGCAGGTTCCCCACAGTGCTGGGGGTGGGGGTGGTGGGAGACATGGGTGGGGGCCTGGTGGAGGGTGTCCCTGGTGGATGGGGGGTTGGGGGTGGTGGGAGACATGGGTGGGGGCCTGGTGGAGGGTGTCCCTGGTGGATGGGGGGTGGGGGGTGGTGGGAGACATGGGTGGGGGCCTGGTGGAGGGTGTCCCTGGTGGATGGGGGGTTGGGGGTGGTGGGAGACATGGGTGGGGGCCTGGTGGAGGGTGTCCCTGGTGGATGGGGGGTGGGGGGTGGTGGGAGACATGGGTGGGGGCCTGGTGGAGGGTGTCCCTGGTGGATGGGGGGTTGGGGGTGGTGGGAGACATGGGTGGGGGCCTGGTGGAGGGTGTCCCTGGTGGATGGGGGGTGGGGGGTGGTGGGAGACATGGGTGGGGGCCTGGTGGAGGGTGTCCCTGGTGGATGGGGGGTGGGGGGTGGTGGGAGACATGGGTGGGGGCCTGGTGGAGGGTGTCCCTGGTGGATGGGGGGTGGGGGTGGTGGGAGACATGGGTTGGACATGGGTGGGGGCCTGCTGGCAGGTTCCCCACAGTGCTGGGGGTGGGGGTGGTGGGAGACATGGGTGGGGGCCTGGTGGAGGGTGCCCCTGGTGGATGGGGGGTTGGGGGTGGTGGGAGACATGGGTTGGACATGGGTGGGGGCCTGGTGGAGGGTGTCCCTGGTGGATGGGGGTTGGGGGTGGTGGGAGACATGGGTTGGACATGGGTGGGGGCCTGCTGGCAGGTTCCCCACAGTGCTGGGGGTGGGGGTGGTGGGAGACATGGGTGGGGGCCTGGTGGAGGGTGTCCCTGGTGGATGGGGGGTGGGGGGTGGTGGGAGACATGGGTGGGGGCCTGGTGGAGGGTGTCCCTGGTGGATGGGGGTTGGGGGTGGTGGGAGACATGGGTTGGACATGGGTGGGGCCTGCTGGCAGGTTCCCCACAGTGCTGGGGGTGGGGGTGGTGGGAGACATGGGTGGGGGCCTGGTGGAGGGTGTCCCTGGTGGATGGGGGGTGGGGGGTGGTGGGAGACATGGGTGGGGGCCTGGTGGAGGGTGTCCCTGGTGGATGGGGGTTGGGGGTGGTGGGAGACATGGGTGGGGGCCTGGTGGAGGGTGTCCCTGGTGGATGGGGGGTGGGGGGTGGTGGGAGACATGGGTGGGGGCCTGGTGGAGGGTGTCCCTGGTGGATGGGGGGTGGGGGTGGTGGGAGACATGAGCAGGTGTGCAGGGTAGTTCCCTGTGGTGTGTGCTGCCTGCAGGGGCCGTGGAGGGTGTACAGGTAATGCCTGGGAGCACACAGCCAAATCGCGTGTGGAACTTCCCGCGCACTCCTGCAATCCACGTACCCGGCCATATCGCGTGTGGAACTTCCCGCGCACCCCTGGAATCCACGTAGCCGGCCATATCGCGTGTGGAACTTCCCGCGCACCCCTGGAATCCACGTACCCTGCCATATCGCGTGTGCAACTTCCCGCGCACCCCTGGAATCCACGTAGCCGGCCATATCGCGTGTGGAACTTCCCGCGCACTCCTGCAATCCACGTACCCGGCCATATCGTGTGTGGAACTTCCCGCGCACCCCTGGAATCCAAGTAGCCGGCCATATCGCGTGTGGAACTTCCCGCGCACCCCTGGAATCCACGTACCCTGCCATATCGCGTGTGCAACTTCCCGCGCACCCCTGGAATCCACGTAGCCGGCCATATCGCGTGTGGAACTTCCCGCGCACCCCTGAAATCCACGTACCCGGCCATTTCGCGTGTGCAACTTCCCGCGCACCCCTGCAATCCACGTAGCCGGCCATATCGCGTGTGGAACTTCCCGCGCACCCCTGAAATCCACGTTCCCTGCCATATCGCGTGTGGAACTTCCCGCGCACCCCTGGAATCCACGTAGCCGGCCATATCGCGTGTGGAACTTCCCGCAAACCCCTGAAATCCACGTAGCCGGCCATTTCGCGTGTGGAACTTCCCGCGCACCCCTGAAATCCACGTTCCCTGCCATATCGCGTGTGGAACTTCCCGCGCACCCCTGGAATCCACGTAGCCGGCCATATCGCGTGTGGAACTTCCCGCAAACCCCTGAAATCCACGTAGCCGGCCATTTCGCGTGTGGAACTTCCCGCGCACCCCTGAAATCCACGTAGCCGGCCATATCGCGTGTGGAACTTCCCGCGCACCCCTGCAATCCACGTACCCTGCCATATCGCGTGTGGAACTTCCCGCGCACCCCTGCAATCCACGTAGCCGGCCATATCGCGTGTGGAACTTCCCGCGCACCCCTGAAATCCACGTAGCCGGCCATTTCGCGTGTGGAACTTCCCGCGCACCCCTGAAATCCACGTAGCCGGCCATATCGCGTGTGGAACTTCCCGCGCACCCCTGAAATCCACGTAGCCGCCCATATCGCGTGTGCAACTTAACGCGCACCCCTGAAATCCACGTAGCCGGCCATATCGCGTGTGGAACTTCCCGCGCACCCCTGAAATCCACGTAGCCGGCCATTTCGCGTGTGCAACTTCCCGCGCACCCCTGCAATCCACGTACCCTGCCATATCGCGTGTGGAACTTCCCGCGCACCCCTGCAATCCACGTAGCCGGCCATATCGCGTGTGGAACTTCCCGCAAACCCCTGAAATCCACGTAGCCGGCCATTTCGCGTGTGGAACTTCCCGCGCACCCCTGAAATCCACGTAGCCGGCCATATCGCGTGTGGAACTTCCCGCGCACCCCTGCAATCCACGTACCCTGCCATATCGCGTGTGGAACTTCCCGCGCACCCCTGCAATCCACGTAGCCGGCCATATCGCGTGTGGAACTTCCCGCGCACCCCTGAAATCCACGTAGCCGGCCATTTCGCGTGTGGAACTTCCCGCGCACCCCTGAAATCCACGTAGCCGGCCATATCGCGTGTGGAACTTCCCGCGCACCCCTGAAATCCACGTAGCCGCCCATATCGCGTGTGCAACTTAACGCGCACCCCTGAAATCCACGTAGCCGGCCATATCGCGTGTGGAACTTCCCGCGCACCCCTGAAATCCACGTACCCGGCCATTTCGCGTGTGCAACTTCCCGCGCACCCCTGCAATCCACGTACCCTGCCATATCGCGTGTGGAACTTCCCGCGCACCCCTGCAATCCACGTAGCCGGCCATATCGCGTGTGGAACTTCCCGCGCACCCCTGAAATCCACGTAGCCGGCCATTTCGCGTGTGGAACTTCCCGCGCACCCCTGAAATCCACGTAGCCGGCCATATCGCGTGTGGAACTTCCCGCGCACCCCTGAAATCCACGTAGCCGCCCATATCGCGTGTGCAACTTAACGCGCACCCCTGAAATCCACGTAGCCGGCCATATCGCGTGTGGAACTTCCCGCGCACCCCTGAAATCCACGTACCCGGCCATTTCGCGTGTGCAACTTCCCGCGCACCCCTGCAATCCACGTACCCTGCCATATCGCGTGTGGAACTTCCCGCGCACCCCTGCAATCCACGTAGCCGGCCATATCGCGTGTGGAACTTCCCGCAAACCCCTGAAATCCACGTAGCCGGCCATTTCGCGTGTGGAACTTCCCGCGCACCCCTGAAATCCACGTAGCCGGCCATATCGCGTGTGGAACTTCCCGCGCACCCCTGCAATCCACGTACCCTGCCATATCGCGTGTGGAACTTCCCGCGCACACCTGCAATCCACGTAGCCGGCCATATCGCGTGTGGAACTTCCCGCGCACCCCTGAAATCCACGTAGCCGGCCATTACGCGTGTGGAACTTCCCGCGCACCCCTGAAATCCACGTAGCCGGCCATATCGCGTGTGGAACTTCCCGCGCACCCCTGAAATCCACGTAGCCGCCCATATCGCGTGTGCAACTTAACGCGCACCCCTGAAATCCACGTAGCCGGCCATATCGCGTGTGGAACTTCCCGCGCACCCCTGAAATCCACGTACCCGGCCATTTCGCGTGTGCAACTTCCCGCGCACCCCTGCAATCCACGTACCCTGCCATATCGCGTGTGGAACTTCCCGCGCACCCCTGCAATCCACGTAGCCGGCCATATCGCGTGTGGAACTTCCCGCGCACCCCTGAAATCCACGTAGCCGGCCATTTCGCGTGTGGAACTTCCCGCGCACCCCTGAAATCCACGTAGCCGGCCATATCGCGTGTGGAACTTCCCGCGCACCCCTGAAATCCACGTAGCCGCCCATATCGCGTGTGCAACTTAACGCGCACCCCTGGAATCCACGTAGCCGCCCATATCGCGTGTGCAACTTACCGCGCACCCCGGTATGCACGCACACGTTTATTTTTTCTCTCTGCGCGTGTCTGTGTTTGTGGGTACCCCTTTGTACGTCATTTGTCCTGGAGGGCCACAGTATTGGACATTGATCATGTGTGTATATAGGTGCTATTTGTTGGCGCACCTTTTAGCGCACATTTCTTGCAGGCGCAGAGACGCTACCGCCTGCTTTCTTGTGGCGGTCGTGTTTGTGCCTGTTTGTGCCTGTGCGCTGCTTTGAGCGTGCGCTTTTTTGCCCTATTCTATTCCATGAATACGTGTTGTATGCGAGCGTGTGGGCGTTCCGCGCACTTGCCTCCTAAACTTTCCCCGTGCCGCCCACATTCTTCCCCATTCCGAGTGTTGTGCCCCATTTTATTCCCCATTCCGAGTGTCCCGCCCTGTGTCCCGCCTACTTTAGAGCTGTGCGCTGCGCTCGGAGTGATGGCGCAGTGGCCGTGGCGCACGACGTTGGTTGACCTGTGCGCCGGCCTGCGCCGCGCGTTTTTTCCGCGCACGTCCTCTGCTTTTCTTGCGCAGGGACTTCCATGAATCGACGTGCGCTGGTTTCCCTGCGCTTTGCGCTGATTTTAGGCGCAGCGCACGTATTGGCCCCTCTGCGCCGGGATTTTCGGCGCACATTTATTCCATGAATCGGCCTGATTATCTTAGTTTTAGAATTATTTATTTCCAGGTCATTCGTTTTAATGTACAAGGCCAAGTTGTCCAATTTTCTCTGGAGGCCTATTTGAGTCTGGTCGATGATGATAATGTCATCTGCGTAAATTAGTCGCGGTAAAGGTTCACCCCAGAAAGTCGGGGGAATGCTGGGACTTCAAGTTCACTAATCTTGTTATCAGCAATATAGGCATTATATAACACCGGAGCCAGGGGACAGCCTTGCTTAACACCTCGGGCCATTTTAATAGGTTTCGTTAGTTGACCTGCTCTACTGAAACGTACTTGGATTGTTGTATCAGAATAAAGTGCTCTGATTTGAGCCAATAGTTGCAGTGGGCATTTCCAGGAGATAAGTTTGTTCCATAATTTGGACCGATTGACTTGATCAAAAGCCTTTACGAGGTCTATAAACCCCATAAATACTCTTGGTTTGCCTTCCAAAACCTTATTCTTGAGTATGCTCAGAAGTAGGATATTTGCTGTTGTTCCTGTAGCTTTGATGAATCCAGACTGCAGAGGGGCATTGACTTTGTTATTGTTGGCCCAAGTTTGAAATTGATCCAATGTAAAGGAAGCGAAAATCTTTCCTATGGTGTCAAGTAATGCGATTGGGCGGCAAGTTTTGGATTGTCCCTTGCTCCCTTCTTAAATATTGGGACAATGTTTGCTCATTTCCATGACGATGGAATTGATCTGTTCTACTGACATTTTGCAAATACTTTGCCAATAGACCAGGCATTTGCTTGTTTTTTCAAATCGGAATTAGTCACCCCATCTGGGCCCGGAGCTCTGGAGTGATTTAATTTTCTTATTTTGGCCAATATCTGATCCAGGTTATGCGGAATGATCCATGACTCTGAGGATGCTACTTGCGGTTGTTCAGGGTCGATGTTTCTTGCTTGATACAGCTGTTCAAAGTGGTTAATCCACTTAGCTTCTCCCACGCAATTCTGTAGTACCTCGTTTGATGATCTCGTGGTAGATTTTACTAAATTCCAGAAAGTACTTGTTTTCCTCCCGCAGATGGCCCTCACCATTTCTTCAGAGTCCGTCTGATATAATTTTTTTCTGTGATCTCTCACCCAGGCTTTATATTCTTTTTCGACTTTGATAGCCTCCGCTCTTATGTCGGGTGATGTTGTTTTTTTTGCTTGTCTCTTTAATTTACGCATCAGTCTGCGATTTGCGACTAGACCTTGGTCGTAAGTATGGGTTTTGGGTCTTCCACTAATTGTTGATTTTCCATCTTGTTTTTTAAAGACCATGAGTAGCGGGCGGTAGTCTGTTGTTTTACTAACCGTGCCGCTGTTAGAATATCGTTTAGTAAGTTGCACAATTCCTGCTTCTGTTATCTTAAGTCTGACTGCGCTACAATCAGCCTCTAATTCGTTACGAATCATCCCAGTTTGAGGTTTAGGAAGAGTCCAAATCATCTGCAACATGTTATGATCACTGTGAGTTGTTCTTACTACGTTGAAGGATTTTATTTCCGCCAACAAATTGCGTGAAGCGTAGATGTGATATATTGTTCCAGCTTGATTTTGTCTCTCCCAAGTGGGAATTTCTTCCATATGCGTTTCAAACATCAGATGGAGGTTGTGCAGGTTGTTTGTCTTTATGAGTGACTCCCACAATTTTGTCCTTCCTGATGAATCATCGTAATTTCAGTAAATAGCTTTTTGTTCACCGGCCCCTTCGCAGGTTAAATTTAAATCCCCGCCAATCACGATATGGTCGATGTCATGGTTCTCAGATGCTGTTTCCAAAATGTTTTCTAAATCATTTAGGAAATCTTTATCAGTAATTGCGCTTGGGTTCCGGTAGATATTTATAAAAAGCATCTTCCTTTTTACCACTTCTGAATTTGGAGCATGGTAGTTCCATAAGGCTAACAAGGCTTGTAAAAGTGTTGTTGATAGCAGCGACGCGGTCAGATGAAAACCGCTACTAGAGCGGAAGGCTGTCAACAGGCCAGACATCGGACGGCCTTTGATGCCTTTATATGCAGGGGAAAAATCAAGTTCATAGCCATCCAAGCAGGGTTTGTTTAGCAGCCACGTTTCCTGTAACATGATAATGTCATGTTGTCCCAAGTTGATATCGCTTTCTTTGGTCAAATGGGTAAAGCCCCTAGTATTCTATGAAATGATGGATAGGTTTTTCAATGGGCTTTCCTTAAGTATTTCGCATAGTTGATGTGATCTTGGGAGTTTAGATAATTGCTAAATATTTTTGTTATTTAGTACAGGCGCAATCCAGGACCATTTTTCCACGGTCTTTACTCCATTTAGTTCGGATTGGATTGTGCTTTTGGATTTGTCCGATGTTAATTTTGGATCAAAAGTGATTTTCATCATTGGGATAGGGCCCTTCAGAAATCGGTCCGGGTCTTTGAGTTCGATATCTGAGTCACAGTAACTAGGACTGGAAAGATCACACTCACGGAATTGGTCCGTTCTGGAGGATTTATATTGTGAGCTTTCCTCGTAAGATTGAAATTTCGGCACATTGTCACTTCTTTTTATAAATCTATCAGCTGTTTCTTTCTCAGGATTATTCCTAGTAACCGGGTAGGTGCTGGATTCACTGGAGAGCAGGCGTCTTCTGCCTCTTGACCGTGAATCTTGAGATAGTCGACGTGATCTATGAGGTGATCTGGCAGAATGGCTATAGGCAGAAGGTTGTTCGTAAGTCTTCTGGTTCAGATCATCAAGTCTGTAACCCCAATGATATATATCATCGGCTGCTTCTCGCATCCAGTCTTTTACTGCTGAAGATTCAATTAACAGGTAGGCCGAGTCATTGCGCCCATCAATTCCTGGCTCTACGATTTTCAGATCACTTGATCTTAATCGTTTTAGACTTGGTATTCTTGAGAATAGTTGCATCAAGGTTCGTCTGTTTAATATCAGATTGTCCCTTTTCACTGTTACTTTTGAATTTTAAAAGATTTTTCAAGGCTGGTCCTTTTCTCCTGCAGCCTTGTTTGATTTGAATGTCGATCCAAGACTTTCGTATAATTTGTTGATAAAGGTGTATTTATTTGATTAGGCGATCTTCTTGCTCTATGATTGTCTTGTTCTGCATGCCTATGCTTCAGGCTTTTCTGAGAATCTTTTACGTTGATGGTATCTTGTTTCCAATAAACTTTTTTATTTTCGTTTTCCTGCCTCTCTCTGGGTCTAGCAGTGGTGGAATAAAACATTGGCGTCACAGATTCTGTGTTCTTGCAGCTTTCCCTCAGAGTTTTGTTTGTTTCTTAGTCTTCTAGTGGCGGGAAACTCAAAGACACTGATGCAGGCTTGGTTTTGTTATGTGGTTGAGTTACCCCCGTCGCAGTTGGCGGTCTTGGACTATTGTAGTGCCATCTCAACAATTGACGTGATGTAGATTTGGATATTGATATCGTGAGGTCTGATGGTTCCTTTGTGGGCTCTTCGGCTATTTTTAGTGGCTCCAATGTTAACACTGGTTCGCCTAGACCTTCAGGTGTTTCGACGGGGTCTAAAGGTTCCTTTGTGGACCTTTCAGCTGTTTTTTGTGGCTCCAAGGTTTCAAACGGGTCGCCTAAACCTTCAAGTATTTCAGCGTCTGAGATTTCTCCCGGTAATTGGCCTCCTTTTTTGAAGTAGTTGAGAACTGATGCATAGGATATTTTTTCCTCTTTACGGACTAGGTGCCAACCGTCCCTTTTCAAAGCTCGTCTTTTTCTGGTTGTTGTTAATTTTCCCATCTTATTTGCAAAAGATTTTCTTGTTGCATGAACTTGCTTCTCTTGTAACTTCAACAAGTTTTTTTCCATAGGCTTTGTAAGCTCGGAATCCGCATCAGATGAGTCTGATGTTTCGGTTTCATAGGAATCCAAGGGTAGTTTGTCAATTATTGTGTTTATATTGCGACGAACCATTGTAAATGCATCTTGCAGAGTCACAGCAAGTGCTGGGTCTTCATGTGCATTCTCACAAAGGGCACCAGAGGGGGCTGTAAGAGAGGCGGGGGTGATGTCTCTGGGCATAAACAGAGCGAGAAAGACTGTCTGTGAGGGCTCATGAACCTCTGCCTGCAATGTCAATTTATTTGCATGAATCAGACTCACTCTCTGTTCCTCCACAAGAGGCGGCAAACCCTGCGTAGAGAACACATCTCTTTCTGTTGGTGTAATATGATGCTTTTCACAGGTATCGTCTAACTCTTCTTACAGTACCCTATGAACTTCAGTGGTAGTTGGAACCGCTGGGGGCTGGAAAGGCACCCGGTCATTGGGAGGTTTGTAAGTACATAAATCCGCTTCGAGTTGATGTTGTGACTCATGGGGTTGGTTTAGGGGTATGGAAGCAGATCCCAGCCTTCCCAAGAATGAGGTCAGTTTCGTGCTATCAATAGCGTTAATCCCCAGTTCGTGGAAGGAGTTTTGGGTTGTAGTAGAAAGTGTAGACATAGTAGAGCATGATGAGGAGTGTGTTTTCTTACCTGGTATAGCTGAGTTAGAGGATTGGGGCCCCAAGGGACCACCTCTGGCCACCGCTGAATTCTGGACTGGGGTCGCCGATTGACCAGGATAACGTAGGGCAGAGCTCCTCAATAAAGGGCCGGATGATCAGCTATTTTTCTGGCCCACTTCTTCTGCCATGAGGCTTTCACTGGCAGTAAGTTCGCCGCTCCTCACAGCTCCAAACAGACTCAAAACAGGCTTTGCCACTGCCCTTTGCTCCACGACGGGCTTATATGTCATCTATGAATTGCAGGGGCATTTCCTGATGTGATCATGGTCACATGCTTGCACCAGGCATGAGGAGAAGGCCAAGCCTGTAACAACCATGACTTGGATGGCTTAGAGGATGACAGTTCCAGAAGTTCTAGATAATCAGGCAGAAACAATCTGTAGACACAAACCCAATCACTTGCTGCAGGTGTGGGGGGGCAACGGCCAAGCCAGGGAACTGGGTGAACAGGGGCTCAAAAGCAGAATTGTTCACAGTCACCCCTGGAACCCTGCCTCACCCCGACCCAAGCCACCAGACATTTAGGAAGGGAAGGAAGAGGGGGAGGTTGTACACAAATGTGCAGAAGTGTGAAATAGGGGCTAGATGTATGGACTATAGAAAGGTAGTAGGAAAGGCTTGAATTAGGGTTCGGAAATAGAGCCTCTAATTGAGTCACACCAAGATATCAGGACAACATTGACCTGATCATCACCTGCTCCTTAACCTTTTCCCATTAACTGGTCCCATCTGACAGCCAGTGTAGATTGTGATCTGGTCCTACTTCCTCCTGCAGTTGCAAGACTCACAGGAGGCGCAGAGGATGTTTCAGGGGCTGCAGGGGCTCGGGGGCTCTTACAGATAAGGTCACTGCACTGCACTTTTTATCAGTTGTAACGCGGCAACGCAAAACACCAACTCCAGTGGCCTTGGCGTCATCTGTTCCATTCCGTCTTCCGATGCTGTGCTCTTGCTAGGGAAGCTAGAGGAGGCTAGAGGCGTGGACCCATCGGCGTGGGGATCGGCGTCAAGTCGCACTGCTCTCGCTTTCGACGTCAGTTCGAATTCAAAAGATGAATCCGGGAAAGATTGGAAAATAGTTGTGAATCTTGCTGTTTAATTATCTTGAGAAAGAATGGGTCTTCTGACAATCCTGCTGCGTTGTTGGTGTTGACTGTGGTTATGACTTCTTGCATTGAAAAGGGACAGACGGTCACAGTGCCAGTGTTTGCAATGTGCTTGGTTACCTAACGATGAGTTTGGTGCTGTTGGGCCTCTCTTGTCCATGTGGTTTGTGGTCTTTCGAATTTTGTCACTGAAATACGATAAAATGAAGTATTGGGAGTATGTCATTCATGTGTTGCGTGCTGAAGGTTCATTGAATTCTTGAATGATATTGCTCATTTCCTTCTGGCTGTGTTATGAAGGATCCACATTTTAACCCCTTCATGAACTTCAAGCTTTTACAGACACAATTCTGGAGCATTTTAAAGATTTTGGGGCCTGTAATGAACCAAACTTTAATGATTAAAGCAATACTGGGACTAGTACACCCAAAGTTACTGGCAACCCCCAAAAATGGCTCCTGCATGGAAGGAGAAACAACGAGCCACCTCTGAAATGCAGCACTTAATCTGGTCCAATTCACTTGGGCATCATGTGGGCATCATGTGGCACTGCCACACCCTTTTCGGTGCGATTGTATTCTTCATTAGTCCTGCATTACCTCTTGCTGAGACTTAAATCGCTCTGGAAAGTTTCAATGTGAAGAAAGAGGTGATATGCGAGCTAGGACAGCATACAGTCACACCGTTCTGGATTATCACGCTCAGGGAGTTGTTATGTAGAGAACGCGTTTATTCTGCAATGTCTTTATTCACTGCTTTTCATCCAGGAACTGTTCTTTAGTGCGCCCCCTGAAACTCAGTCAACCTAGATCATGATCCTGCCAATACACATGTATTAATGTTGAAAAACATGCAATGTTTGACCTCCTTGAACATTGAGCATGCAAGCTGTCTATGTGCACGATTTGACAAGGTCTGGGCAGATGTATACCCTCCATTGTGTGGCATGACACACGCAACAATATCTTCCAGTTCACCGTAATGTACAACATCACGCATCTTTAATTTCTTTTGTGCACTTTTCAGCGTGTAGCGTTCAAGACAGTGGCATATTATGCAAGCGGATCAACCGAACGTCCCTTCTCTACAATTAAGCTTGTCACCCGCGATGCTTTAATTACTATCTGTAAATCAGTCAGAGTATGCATTGATGAAATGTATGCACCGGAAAATCGGGAACGTTAGGAGCAAACTTGAATGTTTATTTTTTGCAAGTGTATACCATAAAAAAAAATTTCTAAAATGTGCGCATAGAGAGTCGCATTTACATCCCAATGCTCCACAAAAAAACATACTTAATGGGGCCATTAAATGGAACATGATAGCCCATGCCCAAGAACTGTGGCTGCTGCCATATGCTTGCTCCCCGAATCAAGGAGAACGCCTATAACTAGGAGTTGGCGACAGTCTGTCAATCCTTTTTGCAGACATTTCACAGAAATGTGTGTGAACCGTAACTCTGCTGCTCTGTTTTGCCCCATCTAAAACTGTCCATGTGAAAACAAGGCAACATTCTGCCATTTTGAATTTCATGGCAGAAATCGGGGGCGACGTTGCAGAATCACTGCAATTTCAGCTTCAAGAAATGTCACATTTCAGGTTTATGACGGGTAAAAATTACTGCCCGAGAAAAACGTTTTTTCTTCAAAACAGCAGAAGAACATTATAGGAAAAAATGCCTCTTCGCCGGCAGAAATTTCACCCACCTCTTCCTATAACAAGGGTGGATATTATTGCACAGGTTGCTCGCTCTGTGACGAGGACCACATGTAATGGACAAGGCAGAAAACATTGGTCAGAATCAAACACGTGCTCTAATGCGTAATGGTATTATAACATTCCAGTCATTGAGGGGAAGATTTATGAAATTAGACAGAGAGAAACATGGGAGAACAATGTAGCCATCGTGTCCTACTTCTCGTGGTAAATGCCTCCATGCCTCCATGCCTTTCTGGATTTCAAGTGCGGCTTGGTGCTCATCAGGGCCTTCATCCTTGCACGCCTCGATTCATGCAACTGCATTTACGCTGGCACTTAAAAACACCTAACGAAGTTAGCAGCACATTCACAATCGAGAAATGTGATTGATAATTAATGCATTGGGAGTCTTGAGCAAATTTCCTCTTACCATAAGGACCAGCCTTGCCTCCCTGCAAATAGCAATTTATCTTTAAGGTTGAAGGCATGAACCTCGGGGGGCATCCTGCGGCATTGAGCCTTGCCTGTCTGTCATTGCTTCCACAAACCCAGAAACCTCTTCTTGCCATTGAAAGTCTCGCTCTGCATTGTCAAGTGGAAGGAGAAGGGAACTGATGCTAGACGACTTCCCCAGTTAGAGTCAAAATGGTGGACAATGCTGTATTCTTTTTCTGAAATAAATACATTTTCATTTGATTTGGTGGAATATGATCACAGAGGATCCAATTCCGAAAGAGACACTTGCAATTCAGAAAAGGGCCTGAGAACCAGGGCTCAAGTCTAGGGTACACGCGGGGGACGGAGTCCACCCACTTTTTTCAGTGGTGGACCCAAGCTAAAATGAGAAACATTGAAAGTCCTCTTTGAATGTATGGGTTAAAGACAACCTAGGGAATCGAAAGGCAATCGTTAGGTTTGCAGGCCTGGCACTTCACCACTGCACTATATAACCTGTGAAACATAACAAGCAACGAAAGGTCAAGTGTCACATTTCAGTACTGCAAGTCCCAGGGAAAACATTTGTATTGGTTCTTGGAGTTTAAAACATGCGCACCTTTTAACGTTTTCAAAAACACCATTAGAAGAAAATATCCTCTCTTGGTGTTGTGTGTGTGTTGATTTAATGAAAGGCAAATACCATTCGTCCTGTGCAATTTGTGTGGTTATGCAGAGCCAATTTAATTAAATGTGCATATTTCACCTTGATATGTTGATGAGTCCCTCCACTTTAACTTTTAGGACTTGACCCCTACTGAAAACACATTGTTGTTCACTCAGGCTGGCAATCTCGCACGGAACTATTGGGCCTTGCACTACTGACTGACCAGCGTTGTGGTTGCAGCCCGCCGGGACCAGTGTGCCAAGGTTGAACTTACCATGATCATGTTTTCCTTTGACGCAGCTGTTTGCAAAAAGTTTGAATAAATATATTTTTGTCAACGTTGATTAGCTCTGGGAATGCAACCTAGGGCACTATTGGGCAGTCTTTCCACCTCCCTCCTTCCTTCCTCCAAATCCACTCACCCCGTTCCGATCCCACCTCACATTTTGGCTTATAATAATAATAATAATAATTTAGTATTTATATAGCGCTATAAACCCTCAGGCATCTGAGCGCTGCAGTGCTCGTTTATCTACCTCGGCAGGATGAATGGCTGATTTTGGGATTCGAACCTTCACCAGCAGGCTCTGCATAGATGTCCAAGGGAGCGCTCTCCTTGCTGTGCTATCGGACCGCAGCAGCCTGCATCCCTGTCTTGTCATGGCTGCGGCCTGCAGCCCACATGAGTAAATATATAAATGATGTGTCCCCATTGTCTGCGGAGGGGCAACCAACATTTCAATGCTTTAATGGAATGTCAGAGCCTGCACTAAGGGCTCTATTGTAAAGAGAGTGACCACCACCCAATTTAGTGATCTAGAGAGCAAGGGGGTATCATCTGGCAACCAAAAGAGCCTGATGGTAAAGGAAGCATTGGAGCTTGTGCAAGGGGAACAAGGATAGCCTCACCTGGGGCTTTGTGTGACATGGAAAGTCAATGTCTCCTTGTCCAGTGCCCAATGTGGACATCACAAAGGGGTGCTTGGAATTCAACCTTTACACGCCGTAATAGCCTCTAGTTTAGGCTTGCAGATTGGATAGAGAGCTGGAAAAAGTGAAAAGAATAAAGGAGGACCATAGAATGCAGGATTCTATTTTTAGCAATAATCCTGCATTCTGTGACCTACACCAGCCAGTAACGACCCTGGAGCCCAGGTAACAGGCCGGGACAAAGCGAGGGCCTTCACGGCAGGCTGTGGTGTCGTTACCGGGCCATTGTAGACCACAGAACCCAGAATTATTGTTAGTAGCACCCTGAGGCAAACCATTGAGGCGCTAATAGCAATAGAAAAAAAACCTCACCCATGCTGCTTCGTTCGCAGCAGCGGCTAGGGAGAGTCAGGGTTGCCATGGAAATTATAAATGAAAGGCAGAGACCCTTTTCCGTTTCAATGGCAATGAACTAGAAGCCATGCGGCCCCATCTGGTGGAAGCTCTTGAGGTAAAGAGTGTTGAACTTGAGAGGTGGGTGGTGTGGAGGGTCTGGATTGGGGGTGGGAGGTAGGGGGTTAAGCAGCGCCGGAGCAGTGACTATTCGGGTTGCTCTAAACCCAGGCTTGCATCAGTAGATCCAGCCGGGGTTTGGAGCAACTTGATTGGCTGCCGCAGCCACCAAGGGTGGTAATATTGGTTAGAGCCTGCATTCCACACCTAATTGTGTATAGAGAATTAAACATGCTCCATTGTGATGATAAAGCCCTCATTAGCAGGCTGTACTGACCCCCATCATGAGGTAAATTGCCCTGAATGAGGTGGGGGTCATTGCTGAGTGGTAATATGGCAGCCATGGCTCCGAACAGAGCCCCTCTACCATTTCCATGGCAAACTATGAGCCAGCAAGAAGAGGGATGCCACAGAGAATTGGGCCTTTGATGCAGCAGTGGGATAGCAGATGCTGGCGGGGGTACAGTGTGAGTACTATGGGTACAATCATCCAACTGCTTGCTCATTAGTAGGGCATGTAACATCTGGTGATGCTCACAAGCAGAGGAACCTGATAAGTTGGGCATGAGACCTGGGTGTTAAGATAGATTTAAAACGATTTCCTAAGTGCCCCCTGTGGGGTGCAGAAAATACAACCATTGGTATGGCCATATAGGGGGACATAGTGGTAGTCCAAAACAAGGTAGATAGATGTCCCTCGACAACCATTTGAGCTGCCTGCCACTCACTCATCTGCAATAAAATATCTAATATTCCAAGATGTATGTATTACAGGGTCTGCGGTAGCAGCCCTGTAGTTATGGTTAAATTGCTCAACTCATAGAAAGAATACTTTTTGGGCGGCCTATAACTTTAGTGGCGTTCGATGAATCCTCACCAAGCATTGTAAAAAAGGTATTTGGCCACCTCAAAACGATTTTGTGAAGTTTGGTGCGGTTTCGTACAGAGGGGGCAAAGTTATAGGGGGGCTCCCGACATATTTGAAATCCTCATAGAGTAGAAAAAAATTGTTGCTCACACCTACAGCCAAACTGATGTATGGATTTACCCTGAACTTTCACGAGGAGCAGCAGCTTGGCTCTGAAAGTGTGCTTTTGCATATTTGGTGTACATCTGTCCAGTATTTTATTTTAAATGGCAAAAAAGTAGGTCAAACAAAATGTGTGTAATCTCGGTCTGGTCTGCAGACTCATGTCCTTATTCAGAGTTCGCTGACACCTCTGGACCAATTGGAGGGTGGCTTGATGTCCAACGAGGCACCCTGATTGGCTGTTCAAAAAAGTGAGGTACGTCATCATTTTTTAAATGTTCGCCATGTTGATCCATGGACAGCTGCCATTGTCTGCGGACAGCGCAGGGAGCAAAAGGTCTGAAAATTACATTTGGGTTTATTTTGTGGCCGTAAGAGGGCCTGGGAAGGGTGGGGAAATGGAAAAAAGTTGATAGGAATTGGTTATCAATGGTGGAGAAAAAGCTGTGCAGGTGCCGCTAAATCTGCGAGTGGGGGGTTCTGGGCGAGTCTTGTTATTTGAAGGTCTATTGTACATACTTGTTTTATAGTTTAATTCTATAGTGGTTGTTGTGGCCAGTGGCCAGATTCTTGGGGGCATGGCCATAGGCCGAGCGCCCAAGAATCTGGTTACTGGCCACACACATTATAGTAATATGTTCATAGTAATTATAGGTACTGTAGGGGGAGTATACAGTATTTGTAATATGGTGGAATTATATAATTTATGTGTATACAGTATTTATGATTGTCGTACAATTGAGGATAGTGTTAATGGAATATTCATTTGTTTCCTTGTGAAGATAAAAACAGGATAATACTTGGTATGGTTACTTAGTTGCATAAGTACTGTGTTTGTTTTGCAGTATTTCAAAGAAAAAGGAAATTATGGTCTAGTGGTAATGCAATGGTAGTTTGTAGTTAGAGCATTGTTTGGAGTCTTGTAGTGCAAAAGAACAGTAGTATATATGTACGGTGAAGTGTTGTATATAGATACTTTGGTAGTATACACATATATGAGAGCAGGTGGAGAATGCTGGCACTATAAGGGATGTATTGAGAAAGGTTGGAAAGTATGACATTTATTTGGAATGAAAAATGGAAAATGCTGTGCATTTACAAATGTTTTTTAGTGCATTTTGTTGAAAATTAAAAGTTTAATATGTGCATTTACAGCAGCACTGTGTGTAACTTTTTTTTAAAAGAATGGAAAGGCAGATGTAAAAGATTTGTAGAACATTTTTAAGTGGTAATTGGTGTGTGGAGGTATAATATGTTGGCAGTACATGCAATGAACTGCCAGTTGACGTGACCAGGTGCAGAATTCTGCAATTAATGGCATTTGATAGATTGGTTTAAAAAGAGAATATGCTTATTGAGAAGCTTATTACGGGTTAAGTGGCAGAAACCCTGAATATATACATATATATATATATATATATATGTAAGTAAGCGGGCCGTGCCCTAGGCGTCCTGCCCCTGTTTGTTTTGCTGTTTTCCCAGCCGTTTGCTCTGACATTATGTGCAGTTTTTCTTCATTAAAATGACTTCCTATTATTCCGTGTGAGCTATATTTTTTTCCCTTCCCTTTTGGGATTGCAGGATTTTACTGGGTCCACGGAGAGTGCAGTCCGTCCCCTCTCCTCTGTTTTCTTTAATATATATATATATATATATGTAAAAGAGTTGCAAAAATATACTTCAATAAAATATAAGCATACCTGTACTATGTCTTGATAAATGTGGAAATAGAAATCTTGGAGAGTTTTACAGTATTTATTAATGCAGGTGTCTGTGAGTAACAGGAGATATGTACTCTGGGAGGTCAAGAGTACATCTGAAGTGTTGAATTGGGATGACAGGGTTACATGTAGAGTTTTTGGATGTGATTGGTGGATGTGATTGGTGGATGGATATGTGACTGTTTGAAAGCAGCTAATAAGGGAATGTTAAAACATACAAAATTAAAAAGGGTAGATGGGCTGTGGTGTACAGGAAGACAGGATAGCTAGAGTTATTTTTGTTGTGTGTAGTGAAGATGGTTATGTCTACGGCTTTGAGGAAGGAGCGTGTCTGGATGGTGGGCAATTCTTGGATCCATTGGTGAAAGGTGTACTGTGAGCAATGTGGATCATCTGTGAATCTTGGATTTGAAGAATTTGAAGTTTCCTGGTACGGGGTGCAAGAAATGAAGTGGGCGGAATGGCTCCCGTTTTCCTAGAGTATGGTTACTTTGAAGCATCCAGACATCATTGTAGTTTAGTGTGGAGGCAACAGATTGGGCTATGTCACCAGAATGTTGCTACAGTTTGATAGGAATGATACATTTGCAAAATTAATGGAAATGTTTTCAGGTTCGAAGATTATTTTTTCTCGGCTAGCTCAAAGACAAATGTATAAACGTTGTAATTTATTTTGTCCGCAAAAAGAGAAAGCAAGGGACAATGTAAACAAAGCTGTTTGAGCTTTTTTGCAGGATGTTGGAATGACATCTTTTCACTATGAAAACATCAAGTTTTATATTGTTAATATTTTTCAAGGAGATGGAGTGCACTTGACTGTTGTTGGAAAACAGATTTTCTTTTTAATATGCAAAATGTATTGAAGCAGTTTTTGTGAAGGCAGGAAATATGTAGTGATGTATTTTTTAGTAGTTGTAGTAAATAAAAAGGAAAAACTGAAAAAATAGAAACAATCAAGTTCAGTACAACATTTGTTAGTTCAGTATAAAAAAAACAACAATAAAAAAACTTTCTTTTAAGAGCTGCCATTTTTGAATGAAAACAAGTTTATTGATTTTAAATCATCCACCCCATGCCTGGAATTTTACATGTGACTGTGTACTATTGTACTGTCCACAGACTATGCAAGCTACATATATGTTACTTTGTTCTATTTTTTAACTGTGAAAGGTGGTTCAAAAAGGAACCTTTTTTTGTCCTTCTGGCTTTTATATTTTTTGGGGATTATGTTTTTTGTAGTACAGGCAAGGAGGTAAGATTGGGGAGGGAAGGGAGGGAAGGGGCACCACAGATATGGAGGGGCAGGTGGACAGCGGAAGATGTTAGGTGTGCCTTAAATCGGGCAGTGTTTTTCGTGCTCCTTGACTGGCACCTCAAAAGCACTCCAAAACTGCTCCCCCTTGCAGGGTGGTGTGTTGCAGTACACACAGAAGACTGTGATCCTCGAAAGGTAAGGATCAACAGTGTCCTGTATGGCCTGCAAGGCAGTCGGGGGGATACTCTGCCCCTGAGGAGTACTCAGTGAGGTGGCAGGAGTAATTGAGGAACATGGCATAGAGGATGTTAACCTGCTTCTCCCTGAGAAAGCAACAACCTTTCTCTAGTGTGGCAGCACATGGATGTAGTCCCAAAGGTGTAGCTTTTGGTACACCTGCAACGGTTGTAGAAACCCACCACACCCATGACTCTCACTGGGTGCTGGAGGTAGACACTTGCTCTACCTTTTCTTCCTCATCATCCTCCTCTGCATCATTGCACCTGTTCCTGTGTCCAGGTCCTCCAGCTGGTGGTTGTGGTGGTGGCCCCTGGGAAGGAGGGGTGGCCCCTGGGAAGGAGGGATGGCCATGGCAGATGCCATTGGTGCAAATACAGCTATTCTGCAAAGCAGGTGTCACTCCTGATGCTCTCTCCTGGATAGCCAGATTAAAAATTACAAAAAGTAATGGATGGGTCCCTTCAGAGGAACCATCTGCGGACGGCGCGACTGTCTGTGGAATACAGAGTCAGAAATAGGCCTTAGAAAGTTGTAAAAAGTTGACAGATCAGCTAAGAATGGGTCTAGGAACTCTGGAAGGGCACACTTTCAACTTGAAGCATCCTAGATTGGCCGAAAATGCAGTTTCAAAAACATTTAGTGGGAGACTGCGGACACATGTGCATGGATATCCACAAACAGGCACGCTTTCCACCGACTAATTAAAAGTGCGTCATGTGAGATCGAACATGTCCGGACATGGCGCAGTGTCCGCGGATGCCCCTTTCATGGCAGACACTCGAAAAGTCATGTGGTCCGTTGACTATTAATTGGGGTTGTAAAAAAAAAAGGAAATAATCACAGAATAATATACAACATGTTTGTAATATAAAAAATACATTTATTTATGAAAGAGATGGGGTGTCAGAATGAAAAATATAAATGTGAGAATTTGGAATGTCTACAAAATCATTATCTTGGGATGGAGGCAGAGACGTTTCATCAAACATTCTTTGATATATATTTTGTGAATTTGATTGGGGTGATTGCTGGGTGGAAAGTGGACAGGTACAAATAGGACAGTGATAATCAAGATTTTTAATAACATGGTTTTTAATTTAATTTAGAAGTTCCTTAAAGTCATTGGGGGTCATTCCGAGTCCGGCGTTAAGGGAAAAACGAGGCTGGTAAAGGAATAACGACTTCCTTTACCGTTACAGTCTATTCTGACCCGCCACACCGTTATTTACGCCACCGTAAACTACGATTGCGTAAATAGCGGACCAGTGTCGCGCGCCCGACACACCATCCCGTAAATAACGGGAAGGCGTAAACCATCTCCGATTCCAAGCAAAGCGAACACGGAAATAACGACCTCCACATGGGCGCAAAGTACCTTACCGCCATGGCGTTAATACCGGCATCGCGGGGAAGGTGTTAACAACCCTGATCAGTGTTTGGAAGAGGAACAGGTGCACCCAATCAGCACAGGTGGAGGCAATAGAGTCTGGCACAGCACAAAAGGAGCACACCCACACACCACACCCCCACCCCCACCAAGATGATACCAATTGTAGCAGCATTCCTGGAGCTGGAGGCCCTGCTTGCAAGGCAGCAACTACGACAACAGCAACAACAGCAACCACAGCAACCACCACAGAGGATACACAGGAGGAGAAGGAGGGTGAGACAGGGCCAGCATGCCCTACCAGTGCAGCCACCATTACCACGCCGGCAGCCCCCAATACCCTGCATCAGAGCCACCCCCCTCAACCTCACACCAGAGCAGATCCACACCCTGTACCGGCTTGACTGGGACACCATAACCACCATAGTGGCCCTGATACATACCGACATAGTGAGCCTCATAGAAATCAGCACTGCCATCCCCCCTCTACTAAAGGTAGTGTCCGTGCTCCACTTCCTTGCCACAGGCACCTACCAGCATACAGTGGGGCACATGCATGGCATTTCACAGCCAATATTTTCCCGGATACTCAACCAAGTGCTGGATGCCCTCCTCAAGCACAGAAGGGACTACATATGCCTCCCCCGGACTCCACAGGAGATATATGACACCAAAGCTGCCTTACATGCACTTGCAGGCATGCCAAATTGCATAGGTGCCCTCGACTGCACCCACGTAGAATTGGTGGTTCCCCATGCCATGGAGGTGCCGTATCGCAACCGCAAGCAATACCACTCCATCAACGTCCAGATGGTGTGCAATGCCAGTAAAGCCATCACACAATGCAATGCTCGGTACCCCGGATCAACTCATGACTCCTTGGTCCTGCGGAACTCAACACTACCACGCTACATGGGCCGACATGCCGGACAACGTACCTGGCTGCTTGGTGAGTAACCATAATGGGCCATGGCAGTGCATTGGGTCTCTGAGTAGGTTGCCAGCATACCCCGTTGCGAAAGGGGGTGGGGGAGATGCATACTCCACCCGGGACGGAAAGGGGGGATGCATACTCCACCCGGGAGGGAAAGGGGGGGGATGCATACTCCACCCGGGAGGGAAAGGGGAGGGGATGCATACTCCACCCGGGAGGGAAAGGGGAGGGGGGATGCATAGTCCACCCGGGAGGGAAAGGGGGGGGTGCATACTCCACCCGGGAGGGAAAGGGGGGGGATGCATACTCCACCCGGGAGGGAAGGAGGGGGATGCAAACTCCACCCGGGAGGGAAAGGGGGGATGCATACTCCACCCGGGAGGGAATGACAACGCTATTGTACGTTGTGCACCTCACAGAACACTGTGCCCCATGACAAGTGGCACGCCACATTACCACCTAACCACACAGTAGTGAATACGAGCCAACACCTAATGGTACCTGACAAACAGTTACCCTGGCCTAAGACCACGACACATGCACCACACATTGGTGGACCTTACACACTGGCCCTCATTACGACCCTGGCGGAAATTGACTGACCGGACCGCAACAGCGTAAATAGCGTTTCCGCCATTGCACGAAGGAGCAAAGTGCGGCCAATCACGACCCATCGGGCACGAGCATTACGCCATGGCGGAATCCGAAAGGCTGCGATGGCGGAAATGACCCCAAAACGGCCCTTACCGCCGCCGTACGCTGCACCAGGTGCAATACCGCCACCCATCTTAGCGGTCACCGTAATGAGCGGTCACCGTAACGAGCGTGCACCGCAAATTACGGCCACCGTAAATATACGGAAACGGAAGTAAAAGCATGTGGCCGGAACGGGAAACAGCACGCCGCACAACTATAAAATCCGAATCCCAACACAACCATAAAAAATCCGACCCTGACACACATCCCAACCCGTTAGCAACCCCAGTTAAAAAAATAAATATGGGAAAGGTAGCCAAGAAAGCGTGTGACCGCAAGCGGCAGGTACACTTCTCCCGAGAGGAACTGACCGTGCTCACCGAGACCCTACAGGAAAATTCCGCCGTCGTCTTCTCCAGTCAAATGACCAGGACGGCCCTTGCCAACAAGAAGGCCATATGGGTCCTGGTGGCACAGCGCGTAAGTGCGGTGGGGACAACACCCCGCACGCCACAGCAATGTCGCAAGCGGTGGGACGACCTGCGGATCCGCGTACGCAGCATACTTTCTGCGAACAGGAACATCGCCACAGCTACCGGGGGGGGTTCAGAGTCGCCCATCAAGTTGACCCCCTGGGAGGAAATCTGCGCCTCCACCATAGGAATGGAGAGCATAGAGGGAGTCGGAGGGATGGAGAAAGGAGTGCCGACATCCGGAGAATCAGGTAGGTTGGCCAAGAGAAACAATGCGAAATCCACAAACCACGAACATGTGCAGTACCATGTGACCCCATAGTGCAATACATACTTAGCCCTGACAGCGCCCTCTAAAAGTCAGAATGAACAAACAAATCAATCAAGAAGCCATAAACAACCCCTACATGTGCAGCATGCACCCCCTAACTGCAGGCAGCCAAATGAATGCATCCTCAATCCACACGAAAATGAGACCACCTCCAAGGCCCAGTCCCAAATCAGCCTCATGTACCACCCCAATGCATTTGATACGTTGCCATTCCAAATCCGACAGACCCATAACTAACGCTCGCCCCTCTTTACTCCACCACAGGGTCCGATACCAACGACGAGCTGCAGGACACCCCTACCAGCACGCCTGCAAAGAGGGCCAGGACCAACGTCCCAAGAGCCTCCACCTCAGGTGCAAGGATCAAGACACGGCAGCAGCAGGAATCAAGTGGCAGCACACTGGAGGGGACTGCAACAGGCACCCCAGCAGCCAGCAAGTCCACAACCCCAGCACCACAGGTCCCCCCAAAGAACGTATCTGATGGCACTGCCTCTGGTGGTAGCAGCACCATAGGTGACACAGCTGTCATGCCAGCATGCTCCGACACGGAAAACAGTGCTGGCGACGTAGGTACCATCCATGACCTTTCCCAATCCCCCTGCATGTTCCATCCCCTACACCATGACGAAACCACGCAGGGGCACCCTGAAGACGACGACTGGCCAACCCCCACAAGTCCTGTGCCAAGGCAACATGTGTTGAGCAGCCCCCCTGTCACACCACCGCAAATGTCCATGGCCCAGCAGAGGCAACAGTCCCTCGACCTGCTGATCGAGCAACAGCAGGAAGCGTCCACGCTACTCAAGGACCATGCAAATGAATGCGGGGGTTCCAGGGCAGCCATGGAAACATCCACCGAGACACTCAGGGCACAAATAGAGAAAAGTAGTGAGAGCCTCAGGGGAGAAATGGAGAGAAGCACCGAGAGCCTGAGAGCACAAATGGAGAAAAGCACCGAGAGCCTGAGGGGGGAACTGCATGCGACGTCCAAAGACGTCTGTGCTGAACTTGCTGCTGTGCGCCGTGTGCTCTCGGAGCTCTCACAAACCCTCAGAGACATGCATGGACGCGAGCAGGCAGAGACCTCATCCGTGGCAAGTTCCGTCCAGGGCAGCCCCCAACGCAGATCTGGCAGGAACCTGCGCTCCACGGGCAGGGGTGCCCCTGATACCCGTAGAGGGGGCTTGCAATAGCGTCTACCCACGGACAGCATGCATATTTGGACACTGGTGTTGGGGGGGGAGGTAGTAGGGTGGAGGGGGTGTGTTGGGCTTCACTGGGTGGCGGGTCCATAGGGTGTATAAATCAAATCACATCAACAATACAGCACCTCATTATCATCCAATGACATGTGTGGACATTGATATTTGCGTACGAGGCCTTCATAGGCGTACAGTCCACAATGTGCCTGTACTACACACACACAGTGCCACAGGTCCCCTTTCCGTGTAATAGGCACCATGCGTGGTTGCTAGAAGCATGCATCTATGATGCTCTGTCGGATTGCACGTGCATCCTGTGCCTCATGGACTCCTTGAGGTGCCTCCACATCCCCACCCTCATCATCATCATCATCTTCAGGTGCATGCAGTACAGCGTCAGGGGGCATGGGCACATTCCTACGTATGCACATGTTGTGCAGCATGACACATGCCATGACCATCTTAGAAACCTTCTCATGGCTGTATATGAGTGCCCCGCCAGACCTGCTGAGGCTGCGGAAACGAGCCTTCAGTAGGCCGAATGCCTGTTCAATGACCACACGGGTACGTGAGTGGGCATGGTTGTAGTCCTCCTCATGCTCGTTCTGTGGGTTCCGGATTGGTGTAAGGAGCCATCTCTTCAGTGGATACCCGGCATCACCTGTATGAGACGAATAAAGGGTGTCAGTGGAATGATAGTGCTAAGTAGCCCCCCCCCCCCTGCAAGGTCATTGACGCATCAAATGGGCCACGATGTCATGCATGGAATGAGACTCACCGAGTAGCCAGGATCTGTGCCCTGCGTGTCGCTCCATGTAGCGTGGTATTCTTGTGTTCCTCAGGACCATAGAATCATGGGTAGATCCTGGAAATCTGGCACAACAATGCGTAAATATCTTGTTGGAGTCACACACCATTTGCACATTGATTGAATGAAATTGTTTCCGGTTGCGGTACTGGACCTCCATGGCATGTGGGACAACCAATTCAACATGGGTGCAGTCGATGGCACCAATGCAACCCGGGATGCCGCCAAGTGCATGGAATCCCACTTTAGCGTTGGTAATCTCCTGGTACGTGCGTGGTAGTGTGATGTGGTCGTCGGCGTGCTTCAGGAGGGCATCGTGCACTTGGAAGAGTGTCCGTGAGAACAGTGGCTGTGAAATGCCATGCAACTGTCCCACTGTGTGCTGGTAGGTGCCTGTGGCCAGGAAGTGGAGTGCAGACACCACCTTCAGTAGGGGTGGGATGGCGGTTGGGCTATCTATCATGCTCACGAGGTCAGCATGTGTCATGTCCACAATGGCGATTATGGTGTCCCGGTCCAAACGGTAGAGGGTGTGGATCTGCTCAGCAGTGAGGTTGAACGGATCGGCTCGGAGGCGTGGGATTGCGGGCCGCCTGCGTGGTGGTAGTGGCAGTGCTTGTGGGCCTTGCTGACCCTGCCTTGCCCTCCTCCTCCTCCTCCTCCTCCGTCTCCCCTGTGCGCCCGGTTGTTGTACCTGTTGTTGTTCGTCGTCTTCTTGTAGTTGTAGCACTTGCAGTGCTATCTGGTACCCCAGGCCCAACATCGCTAGTCCTGCCGGTAGCATTTTGGAGTGGGAGTGGTTGTGGGAGGGGTTTGGGTCTGCAATATATGTGCTGTCGGCCTGTATGGCCTCCACCTGTGCTGATTGAATGAATCTGTGGCAGATGCAATCCCTTCTGGTCGAGCACGGCCCGCACGTAAGGCTGCATTTGGCCGCATGGCATCTTGGGATTGGAATCATGTATCAAATCCCGATGGCAGTGTGATGTACTTTGACTGATTTTCATGCTATGCTCCCATTGTTACACATGCTATGATTGCAGCCGCTTACATACCTGTGAAGAGTCAGTGGTATGTAGGGCTCGATCGATGGCCGACCCTCATGCAGCACAGTAACGTACTTCACCGACGGGCGTGGCGTCCCATTTGTGATTGCAGCCAGTTAGCATCATGACACACAGCCGCACTACATTGATGTAATTGTGAATGCAAGCGTTCACAGAAGCCTTTTCGACGTAATGTTGCAAGTGAGGAATTCGAAGGCCAGCATTTTTGGTTTTGAAGTAGCGGCGAGGATACGCCCACAGGTCTGGCTGGAAATGTAACGTTCTATTGTAGAATGTCCTTGGGACATGGCCCATAACGAGCAGGCAATGAATGATATGAATTGAAGGGGATGCGCAATAGCGTAGTGGACGATGAGGCAGGACGTTCCCAAATCCATCTTGCTTCACAACACTACAGATCCGGCCAGGGGCACAGTGGTTTTTGCGGACTGCATTACGCACAGACGCGATGGAAGTTTCACATATTATGTGAGTGAATATTCATGCGTTTTCATTGCGGGATGAGGGAATGATGTGTGGATGCATGGACTGATGAATCCGTTTAGGGTCTGCCATGTACATGGGTTTTTTGGTTCACTCCCCTTCCCCTGCGTTATGTGATGCAAGGCTGCCATAGTGGGACATACGTCTCTCTGCCCTTGTCGGATCCTCCCTGTCTCGACGCGCCTTCATACACTTGTGTCTAGGCACGTTACTAATCCCATGTCATGGGTTCTATCTTGACGGACGCATGCACAGTAACCGACGTTGCCAATGGTGTATTTAGCTCGATTGGTTTCGTTGTGATTCGATACTGGATTAGGGGTGTGTATATTCCTTTGGAGTGGGCTAGCATGCATATGGGTGTGGATTTGGTGTGTTGAATGAAGATTGTAATGCATCATGAGTCCCGTAATGCAATCGGTTGATTTGTGTTTCTTTTGGGTGACAGGTATCTCCTGCCCTATTGCAGATGCCATCTCTACGCCACTCCTCCAGATGGTTTTTACTCTCGACTCCTGCAGCTTCGGGTGAATCAGTGGAGCACCATTTCGATCATATGGGACGATCGCCAATGGGCCACATGCCCTTACGCTGTACTGGTGGCTAGGTGCAACATTTCGGCCTTTCAGCTCGACTAGTGCCTGCCTCATGGGACGGACCTGCGGTTCTTGCCGCTTCCATGTTGCCTTTTGGAACGTTGATGTAAGCCCTGTGTGCCATGATGGTACTGGGCGTCACACAAGTGGAAGCCGGTCAATTATTGCAGATGCAGCCCTCGGTGATGATGGTTGTTTTGGTGGGATTTTGCAAATTGATGTGGGGCCTTTGTCATTTGGATGTGCATTTAAATTGTATTCCGATATTTGTCGTGTTGCGTTGTTCTTTGCAGGTGATGTGGCGATTTTCGCTTTGTGGCGGTATGTATTGCGTGATGATCTGCTTTGTGTTCCGCCTTCTGAGTTGAGTTGTGTGGTACAGTACTGGCCGCGTTTGCCTACGTAGCACAGTATGGTCACGGATAGAGGCTGCCATTGTGTCTGTTTACATGATGTGCTGTTCAGGGGCGGGGGATTGGCTTTTGGCCGACTGGTGCCTGTCAGCCAGGTCGATTGGTGGAATGATGGGTTGTTCAGAATGTGGCTGGTCACAGGTGACTGTGTTTGCGTGCGTTTGTTGGAGGGGGACTGGGGTCATGTCCATTGGAATAGCTTCTGTATTGATGCCATCTGTGCCCTGCAGCTCCCATCGGCCCCTCTTGGGATGAGCCTGGCTGCTCAGTCACTCTGCCGACTTGTGTGGTACATGCTTCTGCTGATGGTTGGTTTGTTTACTGGCATGAGTACAGGGCTGGTGCAATCCCCCTCAGGATGCTGTTGTGGATGTTGCCTTGCGCTGGTGGCAAGCGATGGGGGACTACTGTTGTTTTGTGTCATGTGTTCTTGATTTTCATTTTGATGTGTTGTACCTTCACATGCCTGTGCTGCGTCAGTACGGCTATGGTGACATGCCGTACATGGATGCCCACTCACGGGGCGCTTTGAGCCCCTGCATGCTTTTCTACGTTGGCATGCATGGGTGAATAGTGGATTTCACTGGTTGCATAGTGTGAGTACATTGCGCCTGCCAGGAGTTGTGCAATGAGGCCAGGGAGTGGAGTACAGGCACTCAGTGGGCCATTTACGGTTGGTTCGCGTTGCCGTATTTCTCGCCATGGCGGAATGGTACTTTACGACGTGCTTGATGGCGTTCAGTACATGTCCGCTAGGGTCAGAATTCGCGTACCGTTGCGCCATGGCGGTGATTCCGGTTTTGCAAGGCGCGCGTGCGCGTACTTGGTGCAGTTAGCGTTGCCGTTCACTGCGGTGTCGCTAATGGCATCGTACTTTACGGTGACGGGTCATGATCGCAACGAGCGGTGTTCGATGGCGGTATTGCATTTCCGCCATCATTTTTCCATTTCCGCAAGGGTCGTAATGAGGCCCACTGTAAGGCCATCGTGCACCATGCAGTGCAATAGCACCATGTCGCTGACTCCTGCATCTCAACACAAAGGACAGTCATCCATGGGAGTGCATAGAGGTTAGTCTGACAGGGATCCTACTGCGTGTGACTGGTTTGGCACCTCCATAGGATAGCTGCCAATCACCATGATAGGGATCAGTGCTGAATGAAGGCTATGCCAAGCGAAACAGGAGATGGGAGAACCTCTACTTCGCTGACAAAGAGGAAGTAACAACAATAATAAACGTAAAGTGTGTCAGCGGAAAAAAACAAGTTATGGAGGAACCCGTCTATGGAACTAGGAGGGGGCACCCAAATTCAGAACCACAGATCAAACCATACCAAGAGCAAAGAAATTTAGAAACCATAAATGTTTTATTTGTATTTCATTATATGTTTAAAATATACATATTGAATCATGTTTCGAGCTCATTATCTGAATAATACCGTTTAATTAGAAAATTGAAAAACACAGTACTTTTCTAAAAACACGACTGATAATTCAGTCAACGCTAACTTGATGTAGCCAAGCAGTCTGAACGTCATGTCGGTTGAAGGGGATCATCCAGCTGGCGGTCAGAGGCTACGGCCACATTTAACAATATAAGAACCGCCGTGGCTTACTAGACAAAATAATGTTGGTTACTTCTAAAGTTAAGACCAACAGAAAAAAGAAGGGGTGCCGTACGTATGAAGGCTATGCACCCACTACTACCAACACACCCTTACAGCAGGTCTCATGCAAGTCATCAATTAATGCAGTCCAACACTGCTGCATGCATAAACGATGCACATGCAACAAGACATGAGTGCGCACCATGACCCATCAGGGAGAAGCTACCCCCTCCATCATTCCATTGGCCAGCACACATGGCCGGACCAGTAATGGGTTGATTGCATCCAGGGACATGTGTGCATGGCCAGTCATCACCCGCTGCAATGTAAGACTAGCACAGTTCTCCATCATGAATGTACCAACACTTACCTTCATTCCACTCTCATGCAGGTGATGCTGGCTACCCTTTGAAACCGTGGCTCATGACCCCGGTCCGCAACCCCCAAAACAGGCACGAGGAGGACTACAATAGATCTCATACCCGTACACGGGTGGTCATAGAGCAGGCCTTCGGCCTTCTGAAGGCACGATTCCGTTGCCTCAGCCGGTCAGGTGGGGCCCTCATCTACAGCCACGAGAAAGTGTCCAAGATCACCATGGCATGTGTAATGCTGCACAACATGTGCATCCGTCGGAACGTGCCACTGCCCCCTGACGTGGGTCTGCTACCACCAGATGAGGAGGAGGAGGTGGAGGAAGGAATGGCAGAACATCAACATGGTGCCGATGCACGGGAGGGACGTACCGTGCGACACGCATTGATCGAGCAATATTTCTGAATCACAAGTCAGCTAAGGGGGTGAGGATGACAGGGCATTGGGCACTGGGTGTGGGGATACATGTACTACATGCACTGTGAGAAATTATAAGACACATGCACAATAATGAATGTCCACTCTGTATTGTAGGATAGACCAAACTGTGTATTGCATGATGATGTCCAAATGTGTACAACAGATCCTTCACCCTCAACCCCCTCCCTCTCCCCCCCAAACTCCCACACACACCCTCAACCCCCTCCCCCTCCCCCCCAACTCCCACACACACCCTCAACCCGCTCCCCCTCACCCCCAACTCCCACACACACCCTCAATCCCCTCCCCCTCCCCCCAACTCCCACACACACCCTCAACCCCCTCCCCCCACAACAGCCCCACAATGTTCCCATCAGTGCAGCATTGGCCACATGTGTCTGGCTGCACGGTCAATGGGCACTGCCAGAGCCTGGGGCATCCCTTCCATTCCGGCGCATCGTGCGCAGTGACCTACGGACCGGGCTGGTCTGCGTGGAGGAGCTCTGGGAGGGTGGCTCCTCCAGCTACTGGAGCTGTGGTCTGGGGTGTGCTGCCTCCAGGGCATCAGCAATCCTGCCAAGCATCTCACAGATGCGGTTTGTGCTGGTACTGATGACCTCGCCCAGGGCCTGAAGGTCATTATGTAGCACCGACCCTGATTCCCGGTTGTCCCGGAGGAACTCCTCTATCATGCCCGTGAGGTGCTGGCAGCGCACTGTTTCTGCAGCCCATGTGGGCGATGTGGTTGGCAGGCTCCGTGTTGTCGTGCCTGCAGGACTTACAGGACTTCCTGCAGGGGAAGTGGGCACATGACAGACAGGTGTATCCGCTTTGCATGTGAGCCTTGGGACGTCACTCGACCCAGGGTCGCTATGGGCAACCTGGCTGTACGAGGGAGTGTCTGGGCTCTGTACATAGACATTGGGCTCCTCCACGTTGTCGATGATGTTTGGTGATGTGCTGCCTGGCACATCGAGGATGCACATGGCAGCATTCTCCCCTGACGCACACGATTCCTCATGGTGCAACGTGGGGCATGTGTCCCGCAGAACTGCAGGCATGTCCAGGGCCGCGGATGTGGGTTGTGTACCCTCCATGGGGGTTGCTGGGGCAGGTGGTGTGGCATGTGCCTTCTTCCTGCTTGCAGGTGTGTGCTGTCCCCTGCCTGTGCCCCGGGAGGTACTTGTCCGGGGGCCTTCCTGGTCCTCACTTTCATGACCGGTGCCTGTGGGGGGCAAGAGAGAGACAGCATGAGCAATGATCTGGGGGTCAGAATTACTTCCAGACAATGGTATTACGATGGGATAGCAGCGTTTTGGTGACATTTGGGTGCTGAGTGGGACTGTGAGCTTTGCTTGGATGGGAAAAGCATACTGTTGGCAGGGTCACTCATGTTGGAGGAGTACTGTGGTGACTGACATTGACCAGCTTTTTGTGTGGCATGCCCAATATGGGTGTCAGCCTTGCGCCTGACATCATCCTGGGTCCCAGTTGTCACTGCATCATTGCGGGGGCGGGGTTTACCCATACATGATGTGACTGCTTGACCTGCCCTTGGCGATGACTTGCATTAGGGATGCATGTACTGTTTACACTCATGGCACTCACCTGCATCAGCTGATGAAGGGTCACCACAATCCATACCGCCAACGCCTTCGATGGCTTCTGTGCCCATCATCTCTGCACATGTTTCCTCCCAGGGCATCATTTTTATGGGTGAGCCTGGGCCTCCTCCTGTCTCTAGGGCCAGATTGCGGTTTGCTGAGAGGATGGCCCGCACCCTCAGACGGAGGTCATCCCAGCGTTTGCGGCAATGCGTCGTGCTGCGGGGGGTGTTTCCAACAGCGCTCACCCTCTGCGAGACCAGCTCCCATATCTCCTTCTTCCTGAGGATGGTGGGCCTGCGCATGTCGCTGCTGAATACAATCTCTGCATGTTCATGCAGAGTATCGACAAGTACCTGGAGCTCATCCTGGGAGAATTTCTCCTTCCTGATGCGCGCAGCACCCTTTTTTAATGCTTTTGGCATGATGCTGGTCTCAGGAGTCTATTTTGCCTATCACAATATGCCCACGAGTCCTGTATGGGGAGGATTGCAATGGATTGTGATTTTAAAGATGGCTGCCATGATGCTTCCCGTTCCTGTTCGATGACGTAATTTCCGTTTACGGTTTTTACCGGTGCCCGTAATTTACGGTCATCGTTAATTACGGGCACCGCTCGCTATTTACGCACTAGGTGGAGGGCGATGGTGTTAGTTACGTCTCGGTTGTTGTCGGTAAGGGGTTTGACACGCCCTTTACCGGTATGGCGCTAGGGGGTTTACCGGCATGGCGGAAAGCTCGTACCCGCGAGGTCGGAATATGGTGCTATTTACGCCCTGCTACCAACGCGGAAACGGTATTTCCGCCATGCCCGTAAAGTCAGTGATTTAACGCGAACCTCGGAATGAGGCCCATTGCTAAGTTCATCCCATTTTCAAGGCAAGATCATGATGTCTTTGTGTACAGTTTGGGATTGTCTTCTGATTGTTGGAATTCTCTGTAATCTGTGGTATAGTGTAAACTATGAACTATAAGAAAAGAAAAAAAATATTATTTTAGGCATATTTAATCTGGTGATATTGGCCAGTAAAATAATAAATGCATTCCTATCAGAATTTTGACAAATGTTAAACATGGCAACAAATAGCTAACAACTGGCCTAGATATGTCAGAGAACAAAAACAAGAGGCCTAAATAGCTAGATATTATGTGATGTCATCAGTTATCTCATCAATGACATTTGTGGTGTCATCTTTGATGTTCTGGGTGTCAGTCTTAGCAGTGCACTGTGGTGGCGCAAGTTATGGTTGCAAAAACGGCTCTTCCTATTGTTGAATTGTATTGTTGTGGTTGTGGCCAGTGGCCAGTGGCCAGACAAACTACAGTAATATGTTTATAACACTGCCTGCAGTAGCAATGTAGTTATGGTTAAGTTGATCAACTCATAGAAGAGCATTTTACGGGTGGCTTATAACTTTGCTGCTGTGTGGGGAATCCTTACCAAACTTTGCAAAACAAAGTATATGGCCACCTCAGAATGATCTTGCAAAGTTTGGTGTGGCTTCTTTCAGGGGGGCAAGGTAATGGGGGGGTGTCAAAAACATTTAGAAATCATAAAAGATATAATGGAAAAACATTTTGCTTGCCCCTAAAGTGCAAACCACTGTATGTATTTTTACCAAATTTGCGCGAGGAGCGGTGCATTAATTATGAAAAAGTGGTTTTGCAAATAGTAGTTATAGGTACTATAGGGGGAGTATTGAGTATTTGTGATATGGTGGAATGATATAATTAGTGTATATGATATGTATGATCAATGTACAATTGAGGATAGTGCTCCTGGAATCTGTAGTTGTTCTTTGTGAATCTCTGGTTCTTTTTCAGTGGAAAAACACAGTATAAGTTGTTAAATAAGATAGTTTAAAATATTTAATTGCATACAATTGTACATATAGATTGACATTTGTGATCTTCATAAATAGTACATTCTATGTATTATGTTTGGAACAACATTAGTGCGTGGTACACTGTTGTTGTACTAACACGAAACAATGATTGGTTGATTGGAAAACATAATCTGTAGTGGATATTTTTTAAAAATTCTGCATTTACATCGGATTCAGTAGCATTAAGGACATTGCTTGTGAATCGGAAGCGGCCTCTGCGATACGTGCTGTCACTTCAGGATGGAGGTGCGGCTTGATTCACCATTCTCTGAATCCGCATTCAGCACGTTTGGAGCACGTTTGGAGGTTCTTTCCTCTAACCCCTTGAGTGTGTGAGGAGGAGCGCAAAGAGCTGCCGGTGGAAGCTCTGGGAGCCGGCAGCCGGTGTGAACATAACTTATTTGCTTGACCTCGCAAGCTCTGCTAGCTTTGCCAGCTCTGCCAGCTCTGTCAGCGCTTCTGCAGCTCGTCTGCAGCTTGTTTGAAGCACGTGTGGAGCAAACAGTGGAGGCATTGGGGGTGGACCCAAGCACTGTCCCAGGCTCAGAGAAAAAGCAAACGGGTAAGGTGGCATCCAGCTCTGTCTGCTCCACTTACCTCCCCCAATACATGTTGGCGATAACATGGACAAAGCAGGTGATTTCCATGCTAAGAGAGGGATTGACGGCTGGCCTATTAGTGTGTGAGGGCTTTTGGGGCTGGCACTCAGGATTGGAGGCACAGTGGAGCAGAGTGGAGTGAAGGGGAGCTTCGGTTTTTGTGCATGGGTGTTGTCCTGCACGTTTATTGTGGTGCTCCTTCCTTCACTTCACTACATGCATTACATTGGTTGTGCCTAACATGATAGCTGGTGCCCTGGTATATGGGCTCTGAAGTTCAGACTGGGTGCCTCATTTTTGATCACTGGCCATGATTGTGGTCATATCTGCCCTTGAGCAACCAGGGTGTGGCACACTCTTGCATGTACACTTAGGCCCACAGGCTTACTGGTCTTCAGCTTGCTGTATGCATGGAGGTATTTGTAGGATTATTAAGCTGTGAACATTCAGCCCTTGCACTTGGTTGATGGTGCTGGTTCCTCTAACTCTTGGTAAGCCAGTGGTAAAGGTGGGGGAGTGTAGCTACCCCTTCACTGGGTGCCTCACTTAAAGCGCGTGGTAGCGCATTACCTGTAAGAAGTGGGGTCATTAGTCTCAACAGGTGGTTTTCCTCCTGGACTATATTTGGTACTCAGCGGATACCATTGTTTGGAAAGTAGAAGGCAAGGCCCAGTTGGGGGTGTGCTACAACCCTTATACCTGTGAGTGGACAGTGGAGTGACTGGGAGCAGATTACAATACAATTAACTAACTCAGAATGCAGTCAGTGAAAAAAGCTGAACAAAGTAATTACAATTTGCGCAAGACAAGGAAGCAACTAGAGGGTGATGGCCCCCAGAATAAGGCTACAGGCATACTTAAGGGAAAAAAGAAGAAGAATGCCAAGACCACGGCTCGACCAGGACAAGGAGCAATTACTGGTTTCTTCCCCTTGATTCCCCACCGGAAATGAATTCCACGATTATCGAGGAATCAGTTTTGACGCAGGCCGGGGCAGGAGATCCTATGAATTCATCAAATTACCATGATATCGATAACAACTCATTGTTAGATCTATGCCTGAGCATCCAGAGAGGGATGACCCCACGGATCCCCAGGGCGCCGGATGACATTGGCTTGTTACAGGGAAATAATTCATCAGCCTTTCCTGTTTGCGCCCAGGTTTATCCAGTTCCCTCAAGCAGATTGTCTGCCTCTCCCAACATGGTAATGGTCTCTATGGAAGATGCACCGGATGCAAAGGAAGAAGATCTCACCTCCAAGTATCTGGGAGCAAACGAATTAGCAGAGATTCAATCTTCTGTGGTCTCGCTACAATTTGCCCTAAAGATTTTACTCCAAATGACAGGGCGTATTCTAGCCAACACTAATTCACTGACCATGGTCCAGGTGATTGCAAATGCAGAGGTAGCTGAAGTAGAAGTTGATCTCTCTGGAGCCATTGTTATAGCAGAGGGGATAAATGACACTCCAGAAATAGCTGAGAAGCCGAACAACATCCAAGACAATGAACCCTCTGCTAGCATGGACAATAGTAAGGTGGACTATTACTCCCACAAGCAGCGTAAGATGGCTAAGAGGGCCCATAAAACCATGAATACCATCACACCGGATGGGGTTGAGGGAGAACCAGCGCTAGTTGGCAATCGCTCCAAGAAAGCTAAAAAAAGGGCGGCCAGAGCGAAGAAAAAGAATAGCTCTGGAGAGGGATGTCTGACCAGCTGGTTGATTACTGACCAAGAAAAGAAGATAGAGCAGCTCGAAGAGATTGTACAACCAGGGAGGAAGGAGCTGAGGACTGAGGAGGGACAGATACTCACCACAGAAGAAATGGAAGATCAGGCAGGAGAGTGGGAGCAATTTGAGAGGGAAGTCCATATTGAAGAAGAAAGACCAGCCTTGTGTCTGGTGGAATCCTCCCCTCTACTCCTCACTGTCAATGGGGTCAGTTACCCACCAACAGAACCGGGAAAGGGCCTGTTCCCTCTGACTCTAGGATTTGTAGGATCAAGAACATTTATGAAGAAGGCAAACGTAGTTGGCTGTCCCGCTCTGAGTTCTTGACCAGATTGCACTCTGTACCTGAATTACGTGTGTTGAAGTCCGATGACTTCCAGTTTGTGGAGCCATTGAAAGGCCGTAATCCCTGTGTTTCCACTCTCCATTGTAAATTCATATCGACAGCCAGCCCAGATGATAAGGAAGTTTCAGGAGGAATTATGGGCAGTGGATGTTGAAATTGATGCAGACTTGGGGGAACTTGACCCCAGTTTTGAATATGAGGATGCAAATAGTCCGGCAAAAGCTGCAGACTGTCCCATTGTTCCTAAGGGAAAGAAGGTTGAAGTGACAGACGTCCAACTAGTGTTAAAATGGCTGGTGGAATCCTTACCGCAGGTGCTAACTAAGCATTGAAATGTATCATTACTTTCCTGGAACTTCAGAGGGTTTGCTCACCTTTTGTCAGCGGAGGGCTCGGTAGAGTTTGTTATAAAACATAGCCTCATCTGCCTGCAAAAGACTTGGGCAATGGACACTCTTTTACTTGATGGATATGTGAACTATCAATCACTTGCCAAGTGGGGTGATAAAGGGAGACCTTTTGGAGGACTCTTGATAGGGGTGGCTAGCTTTTTGCCTTCAAGACGAATCTTGTGCAATCTTGAGAGTAATTTAATGTCAGTAGAGGTTATATATGGTCCCAATGGGAAAGGGGAAAAATTATTGTTGGTGAATCTATATAATCCTCTTCAAATGTTGCTAAGTGAGATGCTGTAAGAAGCACTTCATGAGCTATTAGCCTCTTGGTCAACCAGTTCCGGAAACACCTCGGTTGTTGTTGTGGGTGATTTTGATTGCCACATGGCGGGTGAGGGAGGGAGTCTTCCACAGAATCCAAAGTTAAGGAAGAAACGGTTACTGACTCATTCCAAAATTGACAAGGAGGGGCCGGGATGGCTCCACTTGTTCGAAGAATGGGATTTAGAAATGTTAAACGGCTATACCTTGAGTGATCATCCTGGTAGGCATACGTGGCCCAATGGTTCTTCTGTTAGGACATTGGATTACATATTCTTGTGTCCAGAAATGCTACTGGGGGTGCAGGATATGACAGTTACTCCTAACAATTGGAGTGACCATTCAGCACTCCATTGTATGTTTAGAGTCCGTCTGGTAGACCCAGAGAAAAGTAAGCTGGGCACAGTGTGTGTTGATAAAGCAGAAACCAGCATAAGGTGGACCGCCAAGAATATTAACCAAGCGGCAGACACACCGGGGATTGAGAAATGGCCGTATCTTCCAGAGTTTAAAAACTTGTCAATTGATTGTATAGAAAATTGGATCACTGTGTTTTCTAGTAAACATACAACTGACCCAACACGGCAGATGATTAGACCTGAAGGTAAGGGACTCCCTTTTAATAAAAAAATCAGAGACGCAAAGAGAGAGTTTATAAGGGACCTGCGAGTCTGTATGAAGAGGTTGGGCACCGTACAGGAACTAGGGGTAGCCATTAGGAAAATCATAAATAAACAGAGAGCGTTTAGCAAGAATATTAGTTCGGTGGATAGAAACATGCCCATCAAAAATGAGTACAAAACATCTGCACTAAAAAACTTGCAGTATTTGGTCTCTACTATGTGAAGCTAGCACGACTGTGAAGGGACAACTGGTTAATCCCATAAATGTTGTAGAATGGGACAATTTCTTGGGGAATCGAAATGACTGTACATTGTCTGAGGAGAGTCCTCTTCCAACTGCTATAAGACCAATCTCCCCTTTTGACATCTCCTATTCGGCCATTATTGGTATAATAAAAACTTTAAAATCTTCTAGGGCTCCAGGTCCTAACGGACTGGCTAAAATAGTAATTAAAAGCCAGCCCGAGTTCTGGGCCGGTCTATTGACCATATTGTTTGGAACAATTATGGCTCAGGGGAGGATTCCTAGATCTTGTAGACTACAGTATCGATCCCTGTCTTCAAAAAAGGAAACCGGCTTGACCCGAATAACTACAGATCACTGTCAATGTTAGACACGACAGGTTCATTATTTGCGTCCTTGTTACTAAATGAGCTGCAGATGTGGGTTGATAAGTCCAACATTTTGCCTAATTTTCAATGCGACTTCAGAAGAGGTTATTCTACTTCCCATAACCTTATGGTCATGAACCTATTGAGAGCCAGGGCCCGTAGAAGGGAGGAACCGCCATTGTATGCTCTGTTCATTGATTTCAAAGCAGCCTTCGACTCTGTGCCTATCGAAAGACTTTGGTCTAAATTAGCCACTTAGGGCTGTCCCGAGGGCCTTTTGTACTACCTTAGACTGCTTCACTTTAACACCTCAGTTAGGTTGAAATTAGATCAAGAGGGTCACCTAACTCAAAAGGTGAAGCAGAATAGGGGATTAAACAAGGTTGTGTCACTGCCCCTCTGGTGTACAATCTATGTGTACATGACATTCCGGTGGCTATAGACGCCGCTTACAATTGTCCCCCAAAAATTGGGGAGGCGGCCTGTTCCGTCTTGGCATACGCAGACAATCTATACATTTTTGACCATACTATCAGCGGGCTGCGTAGATCTGACACGGCTCTTTGGGAATGTGCCTCTTGTAATGGTCTTACCATCAATTTGGATAAAAACAAAATACTGAGATTCACCTGTAAAAGAGTTTCTCGGGTGAATCTCATGGTGGGCAATGTTAAGATCCCTTACGCGCCACTATATCACTATTTGGCTATAGATTTTGAGCCCTGTGGTGAATATGTGGCGTGTAAGAAATCCCGTACTACGCGCGCAGCACAAGTAACAGCTCTAATGGTCAGTTTTACTAACAAACAGGGGGGCTTCACGCTATGGGGCACGTGCCAACTTTATATGCAAGTATTAACCCCTATGATGACCTATGGCCCAGATGCCCTTTTTGATATGGACCTTGGATGGCTGCAGGTCATCGAGGGGAAGTTTTGGCACCAGGAGTCCCTATGGCCATTATATGCTTGGAATTGGGAGTACCCTCTCTTTATGACACTATTATGAAAAAGAGACTACGGTTTTTCCTGAAGATGTGTAGTGGAACAGATAATCCTCTGCTGTCAACGGTATATCAGGGACTATGTAAGAAACAGAACCCTGGTGCTCCATATGCCAAAATGATAAAACATCTAGCTGATATTGGTTGGGCCTGGCATGGAGGGGAGTATTCAAGTCTGACCCAGAAGGCACTGAATAAGCGTGTTGATATGTGGGACTGGTTAGAGAATTTTGCCCACCTCCACTCACTGAAAAGTTACCAGTTCGTACAATATAGGCTTTATACCTTCATGAAACCTCAGACTTATCTTAACCTCTGCCCCTCTAAAAGGTTACAACGTTTTATACTACTACTTAGGATGGACCGGCTCCCGACTCTGATGGTAACGGGTACGAGAGAACAAATTCCTAGGGACCAACGGATTTGTAGGGTATGTAAAGCTGATAACGAATTAGAGACAGCTAGACATTTACTAACCCAATGCAGTGGCTTGATAGATGTAATCCACCGGAATATTGGGCGGTTTACCCATGACCTGGGCACAATCACTGACCTAATTTTTTAGCACCAGTGCACCAATTCTGAGAGCCTGTGGACTCTAACGGCCTTTTATAACATCTGGCTAAGGATAGAAGAGACTCTGGGTATTAAGATTTGAATAGTATCCAGAAAACAATATGTGATGTAACATCTTATAGCAACATGTTTATCCCATGTAGGGATATATTATGGTTCTGATCTGCCAAGTGCCATGCGGTTGAATATATGGCTGATCGTATTTACATGGATTTACATTCAGCACATTAATGGGTGATGCTTGGTGTCCTGACGAGCAGTTGATCTGCACAGTTGTATAGCATTTCCTCACTCTTACTTTCTGTGCTTATCTAGTTGTAAGACTTGTTATACAAATAAGACGAAATTATAATTTGGGTGGGTCTATTGTGGGATGTTTTTACCCATGCATCCAAGCCCTACAATAAAACTATGCAGTACTGGCATGGAAACCATCATGATGGCCAGAACTCCCCAGAGAGTGCACAGGGAAAACATGAAGAATAGGCTGCCACCCATTTTTGCCTATGTTGTGAGCACAGGAGGGCACTGCCTAACCACCATTGGACTACACACACAGTAGCCTGAAATCATTGGGAATGGCAATGCTGATTGCCAAAAGCAACCCAGAACTGTGGGGAATTCATTTTCTTAATCCCAAAAATGTTTGCATTACCAGTACTTACCACTATCAGAAAGCCGGCGTTTTAAAACCACCAGACCTTTGTGTAAAACTGAACAAATGAAACAAAACCAGACCAACGAAAGACTTGCTAAGAGGTGGATACAATGTAAAACTATATTCTGAAATGACTTGAAGGAAGTCATTATTTAATGTATATGTAAAAATTGTAAGTGATTTCAACTGGGAACAAAAAGTGACATTTAGCTGAAACCTGGCTTAATGAAACTGGATTCTGCCTGACAACTACCCCCGGCAGGAGTTGAAACCTGCTCAGCTACTCTCCCCCTTGCCAAAAGGAGTTGTCACCTCTCTGATTAGATTAGGGGTGGAGCAGCTGGGGACTACAGGGAGTTGAACAAAGGCCTGTCCTGGACTCAGGCAAATGTTATATTGGGGGCGTCGTAAAAGTGGTTTCCTCTTAGGGGAAACTGGGAGGGGCAGTGTCTCTGCTAGCAGCTGAGCTTGGGGGAAGTGGATAAACCAGTTATTCCACCCTGTGATGTGGGAAGCCACACCCCTTTTTGACCAGAGCATAATTTTAAAAAGATAGATAACTCATAGTGCAGACTTGTCAGACTTGTCAGAATTATATAAGTAATATCATTATTTTTGTGATTTTTTGGTGCACATTTTAAGAGGTGTTAGGACCCTGTGGTGTATTCTGGGGGGGTTGCTAGCGGAAAATAGGGTCTCACTCCAAATGTATGCATGTTAAAAATCTGACACTTTATCATCTGTAACCCATATCCCTGGTGCACATTTGTGTAAAATCTGGAAAGGTTTAGAGGTCGTTATCTGGATGAAAAGGGGAGAATTCTGTCATCAGTGGACACAACATCGTACAAAGACAGGGATCAGATGGTTTGGTGCTACAGAAAATATGTTAACTGGACCTACAATATTAGAAAAATGGTACATAGATAAATATGTATTTGGGTCACAAATAGATGTGTGTGCAGTCTGACAAGGGGAGGTTCCTCTGACCATAAAACCTACAGAATCACTCTGACTCACATTTCCTTCCCCCAATCAAGGGAGAGAGGAGGAATTGGCCAATGATAAGTGAGAGGGGCAAGTTTAGTTATGACCAGGCACACATACATTTTCAAAACACATAAAAAGAGACTGCTGGGACAGGTAGAGACATTCAATTCCATTTGCTGCGGAGCATGCTGACCGACAACTTCACATCCAGAGATCCAGACTTCAAATCCATCAATCTCCAAAGACCAGAACTTTACTTCAGAACTTAAAGCAAGGGCCTAAACCCACAAACTGAGAACTCTTCTCAGCAGGCCTCAGCATCCTTAAAATCATTTGAAAACTATTCCACAGCCGGGCGAGCTATTTGAATTCTTTTGCCAAGAACAATTGCCAGGGACCAGACCAGAGATCCAGAGTGACCCAGACCGCTGTGAGCAGAACCAGAGAGCTGACCCAGATCACTGTGAAGTGCCGAGACCAGAACCGAAGTCCAGTCTAAAACCTGACCAGATCCGTGGTGAGGCCTATTTCAAATTTATATTGTGAGTAGTTAAAATAATCTAATCCAAAGTCGTAGTTAAAATAATCTAATCCAAACTATTTTAACCTAAGTAGAACTGCCTCCTAGAAATCGTGTCATTTGTCATTTTTAAAGCTGCAAGCTATTACCTGTCATTTTGAGTTTACTTTAAATCTGAAAAACTACCTTTATTTAATCATCCGTATCTCTGGAACCGTTTGGGCTAGGAACGAGATTTTAAGAATCTAAGCTTTCCAACAAGCCTAGAAACAACTTCCTACTCCTTATACTTTTTCCGCAATCACGATTTACGCACTCGCGAAATTTACCGCGATTTGCGATTTTGGCTCAATTTCTCCACTTGTCAAAATAGCAGCTCCATTCTTTCTTTTGTTAAAATCCGTTTGCAACTTGGTAATAACTCATAGAGCATCGCTAAAGTGAGCCTGAACTAATACCAACACGCATCTCCCACTCACCCTGAATCTCTAGAGGGAATTAAAATCAGTTGGCACATTTTCCCATCCATTGCCATCACATTTGAAAACATTTTGGGCCTGTGTTTCAAACCTCTACCTGTTTTCCTCTAAGCTTGCTGGGGGGGAACTGAATTTCGTATTGTATTTGATTGCATTCCTGAGAACTGTGTGCTCCTCTTTCCATCTCCTTTCATTTCTTACATTGCATAGGGGAGGGGGATGAATTGCCAGAGAAAAAGTGATTATCTTATCTTTTGCTAAAATCATATCAAGTATTTCTGTACTGCATTTATTCCTCATTGCTTTTCCCTTGAAATCATAAAAGTATTTTTGCTACTTTATCCATCCTATACTAACTCCTCGTTGATTGTAAGAAGTGTGCTAGTCCCAGATTACCCATTGTTGATCAACATCATATGTCTAAGTGTACTATCCAATATTAATTTATTATAAAGTGTGATATATATATATATTGTTTAATTTTTCAAATAAACCTTTTAATTTGCAAAACAAACCTACTTCTTGGCTCAGTGGGGTCAGGGGGATTCTAAGAGGGGGGTGTTATACAAGGGTTGTCATCCAGAGTACTGAACTGATTATAAAAATACATCAATAAGGGTTTTCCTCAGCATCCCAGACTAGGCATTGACTTAGCTGTAGTGTTGATTGAATATCGCTTACAGAAGTGGGGGCTTGAGCCGGGATATTCTGGGTTAGATTTATCACTTGTACAGATTAATACAGTCTGCTAACTGACAGTAGACATACATCCGGTCGGATCACCACGCTGTGTTACGCTGTAAAGCACTCCTCAAAGGAACGCTCTAAGGAAATGGTCTGTTTTGCAAAAATAAAATACAAACTTCTGTAAGTCAGGAAGGAACTCAAATTCCAGAATGACGACACTGGTAGACATCAAAATAGCCAGAGAGCACTTCTTACATAAGCTATTTGTGAGAGGTGAGTGGACTCATCAGGACCAAATGGTCTGGTTGCAGGCAATCGCGCAACAGGTCACTGAAACAGGGTCAGATACATGAAGAGATCAGGGTCCCCTACATGTGGCCCTGAGTGAACTATATATGGCCCCTAAAGCCAAAGATGAACATAATAAGATTGCCGGACAAATGTGCTGAAGGCCAAGATCTGGCAAATAGGCAACAGATGGTGGTAGAGAAGGCCCAATCTGATCTGGACTCTTCTGAGCAGAGGCTGCTCAGGAGCCAGGAGTCAGAAAAGGACAGCAAACAGTACATCACTAAAATAAAGGAGGATATGGATGTGCTGCAACAGGAAAAGGCGGACCAGGATACCAGATTTCTGGCCTTGCAGAAGGAGTACCAAGAAGGTTTGGACTCCCTACTGCAGAGCAAGAAAAAGCTGGAGCAACAGTTAGACTTCAATAGGGCATGTGCTGAGCAGGTAGTCACCCTGCAAAGCCACCTAGATAGGGAAAAAGAGGAAAGCAATACATTGATTCTGAAGACCTGGATACCCAGGCAGAGTTTGATCAGGAGCGCCAGAAAGCTGGTGCCTTCCAAAGGCCAAGGGACGACCTGGCGGCACAGATGCAGGCTCTTAGTCAGGAAAGGGATACCTCAGGCCAGGAAGTCTGCCACTTAAAAAGGAAAATGGAAGAAAATCACCTGGCCCTCCAGGGAGTGGGTGACCTCCAAAAAGAACACCAGAACTTGTTAGAGCACACCAGGAGGGTGGAGGAGGCTCTGGCAAGAAAGGAGCAGGCCAGCAGGGATGGGACTGAGGAGGTAACCCTCCTGCAGCAGAGACTGGCCCAGTACCACAGGACCAATCAGGAGGCACAGAGAGAAAATGAGGCTCTCTGTCAGCACAATTATAGGCTCCAGCAACAGGTAGCCATGCAGGAGAGACTGATAGAGTCTAGTAAGGCCTTAACTGAGGAACTGAAAGCGCAGGCTCTTGCATTGCAACAGGAAGCAGGGGCGGATAGAGATGAGGTTCGCTGGGAAAGAGAAACTCCTGAGCATAACCTCAGGAGCCCCAGTACCAGAGGCCTTCATCTCTCCCAGTCCCTGGACCCTGCCACCCGTGTCCCCTCGCGCACATGAGCCCAGGGCCACGGGGATGGCAGATTACTATCCAGCTAGAAGTATGGGGCTCATAGGCCAGTACCTCCCAGGAATGGATTGGGCGGGCATCCAGGTATGGGCACCCAAGCACAGTGCAATTTAGTGGGGAACCCCAGGAGAGTAGGCCCATTAAGGGCATCCTGAAAACCTCTGCCAAGTTAGGTCAGTGGGGGGGATACCCATCAAATCCTGACAGCAAGGAGGGATCTGAAGACTCCTCTGAGCATTACAGGACACAGGAGACCAGGTCCCCACATTCTGCCAGCCATTCCCAGGTTCACAGAATCCGGGAAAACCTGGAAGATCAGACGGGCACCTCTGGGAGCAGCGCTTCTGAGTCGGAGGATGAATGGACCAGGGTTACCCGAACCAAAAAGGCCAATAAGGCAAAAAGGACCTTGCTTAAGGACCCATTGAAACAAATAAAGGCAATAAGGAGTGTCATCACGCCTTATCATAAGAACACCAAGTATTCTGTTTGGGAACACTTGGAGCTCTATGAGCAAATGATGGAGACTTTCCATTTGAAGGACAGCCAAAGCTGTATTCAATATGTAAAGTGGACCTTCTCACCAGAATACTCCAGTTTCTTTGCAGGGCTGGAGGATCAAAACCATTCAAGGTGGTCCACACACAGGGCGGCCATCTTGAAACATTTTTCTGTGCACAGAAATCCTCAAGAGGCTCGCAAGGCAGCCTACAATTTGCAATGTGGGGAGGATCAGGCCCCACAAGAGTTTGTGCAAGAATTAAAGTGTGCTTTTGCGCAGACCACTAGAAGGGTACGCACGGATAGCAGAGAATTTATCAATACGTTTTTCCATGCCTTACCCAAATACATAATTACCCAGCTCGTGAGAGATTTTCATGAGAAAAGATCTTTAGACTGGGTCATTGAACAGGCTACCCGGATCTATGAGGTGCAGAAGCCTATCAAAAATAAAAATAACGCGCCGAAAAACCTCAAAACCAACAGCACCCCTGCTGCTGCCAAGGTGGCAGAGGTAAAGGTTGCCCCCGTTTTAGATTTGGAGATGGGGGGGCCTAAAAACCTGCCTGCACCAAATAATTCACATTCCAGAAGGCCCTCGGGCCAGTCACAGACAGGGAGTCAAGGAGGTAGTCCCACAAATGGGGTCCCCCGCCCCCCTCACTATGTAAGTCCCCGCTACAAGGGAAACCAACCAATCCTGGGTTATGTGTGGACTCCTCCAGCGCAGGGGGGGGGGGGAATCCAGCCAAGCACCTAACCCAGGGAACTTTCCTCCCAACTTCCCACAGGAGGGGAGAAATTCTCCAAATCCTGGGCAGAACTTTTTTCCCAGGTATCCACCCAATTTCCAACCCCAAAACCATCCATCTTTCTTTCCCCAATTCCCTGAGCCCAGACAACCTAATCCGGGAGAGGGGAGGCCAAGGGTGGAGGGGTACCAAAATCTTCCCAACCAGGGGTACTACCAGAGAAGGGATAGCTACCCTTCCCGGGATCAGCCCAGCGGAGAAAATAGAGCCCCGTACCAGCCTGAGCGGGTTTCACAACTAGAGCGCCAGGTCCAAAATATGGCACAAGATCTGGGTCAGATACTGAGGGCTCAACAGAACCCTCAGATGAGCATGCCACCGCAGAATGCCCCAAACTCTGGACCTGGTGCTCCAGAACAATGACGGGGGCAGCACCCCGATAACCCACGGGTTCCCAGGGAGGAGGCACAAGGGGAAGGGGGGACTAAAGCCTTGGAGGAAGCTTCCTTCCCAACTTGTAAACAGCCCCTGGAAAACCAGGAACCGGAAACAAAATCTCCTACCCCTGAAAGCCTGCCTCCCAAGGAGCAGAGGGGGGGGGTAGGAGAAACAAACAGACCCACTTTGTGGAGGAGGTACAGGTCTTCCAATTTGAGGGGGTGGAATCCTCAGAAGATCCTGGGAAAAGGATCTTCTCCTTCAGAGATGGGGGAACTCCTCCCAAGGAAAAATGGGTCCCAAGGGACTCCAATCCAGACTGGGGAGATGTGGAGACTGAGCTACCGCCGCCCATCATCTCATCCCAGAGCCGACAATACCAAAATCCCCTGGTTCAAACCCATCCTGGTGACTGCCTCCAAAAAGGGGGGGGCGGCCCAGAACCGGAACCAGGGGAACCCACAATGGCTCTGATCTCCAGTTGCCAACTTTTTCTTTCAGATTCCCAAGGCTCTCCACAGAATTCTGCCCAAATCTCTTCGCTAGCAATGTCCAAAACCAGAAAGTTAGCCCACCAGTTGTCCAAAAATGTGCATTATCTGTGCCCCCTTGAGGAGAAGGAGGGAAGATACTATGCCCCGGTACAAGTACAGGGGCAGGGTACAATTTTGGCACTGGTGGACACTGGATCCCAAGCTACCCTTCTGTCCAAAAGGGCCTTTGAGGAACTAAATGCAGGAAGGGTGGAGAATTACCGAATTCCTCTCACCTCTCTTCCTGGACAACTGCAGAACTTTGACGGGAAGGAAATTCCCATTGAGGGGACTGCAGACTTGGACATTAAAATTGGGCGACGCAAGGTGAAACACCCGGTCATAGTAGTGACTCCAGAGGGCACCCCTTGTTTACTAGGGAATGACCTCCTGAGAAGGTTGTCACTCCTAATAGATTGTGTAAACAAGGTCCTCTGGAACCAGACTAGCCGACCAATAAAATTAAAACAGAGTGTCAACCATGTTAGTGTAAACGGCACCTGCCACATGGTTGAACAAAAATCTGACCAAGTAGAATTTCACTTCCAGAACAACCAAACTCCAGACGTGACAGTAATAGCAGTAGGACAACAGACTGGTGATGGGGGGTCCTCTCTATTTCTGAAAATCAACCTTCCTTCCAGTTTAAGGTGGTATTCCACACTGGAAGGAAACACCCTGAAATTCTTTACTAATCCACAATCAGAAACTCCCACTCCTATAGTCCAGAAAGATGTGAAATCAGCTCAGAGCCTGGCTGATATTCAGCAAATTTGAGAGCAGTTGTTCATCCCTGTCCAGTTAAATGATGGGAAGGACTCTGTTCTCGCTCGAGTGTGTGTGAACAACGGTAAGAGCTTCATCAGCGAAGCCATGTTCCGCCAACTCCCAAAAGATCCAGCCATTCCCACATTCAAACTGATAGACAAATGGGAAATGGACCTGGAAGCACCTAATTCCAAATATCTCCTGCCAAGCAGGTGTATGCTCAAAATCTCCATTGGCAACAAGAGCATAGTCCATAACTGTTGGGTCGTGCGAGACGTCATTGCCACCTTTTACTTAGGCAGTGACATTCTCAATCGCTTTGCCATTAGTTTGGACCTAATAAACTCAAAGCTTGGTCCCGATTAGAGGATAATCCCATGGGCTTTGATGATCCACAAAAAGCATTTAGGTCAGCTCAATTGCTACCTTATGCAGTTGAAATTCAGATCAAAGAGGAAGTCACAATCCCAGAAAAGACCCGACAATTCTCCCTGGAAGTGGAAGTTAAAAGAGGACAAAAATTGAAAAACCCTGATGCTTATATACATCTAAATGCTTCTCTCCAACAGCAAGGGTTGGGGGTAAGCACAACACCATTAGTCAACATAGAACATGACACCATTCCAATAGAGGTGGATACCAGCGACTTAAAGAGTATTACTCTAGCCGCAGGCACCATTATTGGAATGGCGGTTGATGACCGACATTTTTCCATTGATCTAGGAAATGAACTGTTAGGACCAATCCCCAAGGACTGTTTTGACAGTGACAGTGAGGACAATACAACACCAAACAGGATTTTCACCCGGCATGGGGGGAACTTCCTGGTGTACACTTCTTGCCCTTATGGTAAGGACGATGTGACTTGTGACTTCAGGAGGGATGAGGTGATTTTCCAGGTCCATGAGGGCTGCCTTTCCCACCTGAAGCCTCCAGTCCAAATCAGCAATCTGACCAGAGACTTATCCACCCAGCTGGAGGAGGCCGCTGAGATAGCCAAACCAGAATTCTTCCCAGGCTTCAGGCAGATGGTGGAAGGGAGAGTCAACCTAGCTGATGCCTGTGTGACTCTAGAACAGAAGCAAAAGTTGAAACAAGTTTTCTTGGATTTCCAAGATCTCTTTGCGGTAGACTCATATGACTGTGGTCGCACCGACATCCACACCACAACAATTCCCACGGACCCTGGAATGACTCCAGTGTTTGTGAAGCAATATCGCTTGCCTCTCGCATCCATATAGTCCCTTACTGAAATAATTAAGAACCTTGAGTCCAGGGGAATAATCCGTCCAGTCCATAGCACTTTCAATAATCCGGTGCTGGGAATATTGAAGCCAAACGGCCAGTGGAGACTCTGCGCCGACCTTAGGGAGCTCAACAAACGGGTCCATACTTCCCGATGGCCTCTGCCCTACATTGACCAAGGGCTGGCCCAGATTCAGGGGTCACATGTATTCACAACAATAGACCTGACCAATGGATACTGGACCGTGCCTGTCAGTAGGGAGGACCAATACAAACTGGCTTTTACCTTTGGGGGCCAGCAGTACACATGGACCCGGACTCCCTTCGGATACCTCAACTCCGGCAATGAATTCAACATTTTCCTACATAAGGCCATGCCCGACCTGGGTGCGAGGGGTAACCTGGCTTATGTAGATGATGTCCTCATCAAAAGTTCATCTGTGGAGGAACACATAGCGGAGATCCGTTATGTTCTGACACAGTTGAGGGCCGCCGGAGAAAAACGTTCCTTCCAGAAAGCACAGTGGTGTAGAACCCATGTTAATTTCTTGGGGCATGAGATTACTCCTCAGGGTCTCTGTCCCCAAGAAAAGAAAGTGGAAGCACTCCAGAAACTGAAAGACCCCACAACTCTGCGCTAATTAAGGAGCCTCTTTGGACTGACTAATTACAGCAGAAAGTTCATTGAAGGCTATGCAGAGATCACTAGACCCCTGATTCATCTCTTGAAGTGGGGGTCAAGTGGGAATGGGGTCCAGAACAATCCGAGGCGGTAAGACAACTCAAAAGAAGCCTCTCACAAGCGCCTTGCCTAGCTTACCCTGTCAGAAACAAGGAGTTCTTCCTGGAGACGGGGTTCTCTAATACGTGCTTGACGGCAGTATTATACCAAAAGCATGACAAGGTCAATAAAGTAATCTCCTATGCGAGCAAACTTTATCCTCTAAGGAGGAAAAATTCAACGATTGTGAGAAGGCACTCCTGGCAACGGTGTGGGCATTGAAGAATTACCGCCCGTTTATCCATGGGGAACACATCATAGTGGAGACTCCACACCAGCCTCTGCAATATCTCCAAAGTGACAGAATCTGGGCCTTAAATGTGAGTAATTCCCAAATTACTTCCTGGATTCTGTCAATGCAAGGCTTTCCTGTGGAGGTCAGATATTGCCAAAACAAGAAGAGTCCCGTCGCGCAAGGTCTGGCTGACTTGCATGATTGTGCCAGAGAAAACTGTCTTGAGGACGAAAGTCTAAAAATCAAGGACAACATGGAGGCATACCTTAATTCCCCACACAAAGTCTTTGAAGAAGACAAGTGTGAGGGAATGCCCACTGTCTATGTGGATGGATGCTCTTACCATGTTGACAACGACGGGGAGAAAGAACTGGTGGTTGGCGTAGGGAATGCATGGGTGAAGTTGTTCCCAGAACCCTCCGCTGGATACAAAATTGGTCCCCGAAGTAGTCAGGTGGCAGAATTGATGGCTCTGCATCAGGCCATCCTCACTGCTGTCCAACATCAACTCCACGAACTGGTCATAATCACAGATTCGGATTATGTACGGAATGGGTTCGTGGGGCACCTGGTTAATTGGAAAACCAGAGGCATGTTATGTGCTAATAACAAACCCCTGAAACATGGGAAGTTAATCCAAAACATTGATGATCTGGTCACATCGAATGGGATGACCATCTACTGGAAAAAGATCAAGGGTCATTCCAAAGTAGAGGGACTAGACAAAACTGGAAATGACTTAGCTGATCAGCTGGCCAAAACCGGGGCCATCCAAGGGGATCTAATAGAAATAGAGTCCCTGTTGGGGGAAATCCAGGTCACTGCTACCACTAGGTCCCAGACAAATGCTCACAATGATCTTTCAACTGCACAATGGAGTAAGGAGACCCCTGATGCTGATTTAATTACAGCTCAGAAGGGGGATCCAATTATTGGTAAGTTTTACCAACACCTTGAGGACCCTGAGAACTTTCCCCTGACAGATACCGATTACATTGGGAAAGAGGACCTAAGAGTGTTGATGAAATGTCCAAAAGTTTTCCGAATCCAAGACGGTTTGTTGGTAAGGAAATCCCAAGCTGGCCATGATCAGTGGGTGGTTCCTACCTCATTCCGAAGCCTGATGTTAAGTCACGCCCATGATGCGGCCACCGCCGGTCATAGGGGGTTTCACACAACACTGGAAATCTTAAGAGATGTTGCATACTGGCCACACATGGGGCAGGACCTCGACCAATACTTGAAGGGGTGTCTTGTGTGTGCACAATTTCAGCCATCATCCCTCACACATCGTGCGCCTCTCCAAAAGAGGGGGGTGACACTGCCATGGTCAGATTTGCAAATAGACTTTGTAGGCCCTGTGATTCGCACGTCTAGAGGAAACAAGTACATGTTGACCGTTACATGCGATGTGATTAACCACATCTTTTCCCGTTTTGGTCTACCTCAAAGGATTGAGTCAGACAGGGGTAGCCACTTCACCAGTGAAGTAATGACAAAGATGTGGGAGATACTGGGGGTCAAAAGAAAGCTACATATTGCTTACAGGCCAGCTTCTTCTGGAGCAGTAGAGAGATATAACCGAACCATTGTGAGCATCTTAAAAAAGTTTGTGGCAGATTCTGGGCCAAGTTGGGATATCCGATTACCTCTGGTCCTAATGGCCATCAGATCTACCCCTTCATCTGCAACCAAAATGTCACCATTTGAGTTGATGACTGGACGCAAGATGGTGCTTCCCCAGCATTTGCTCTACAGAACCCAAGAGCAGACACTGATAAATGCCTCCACAACTCATGAGTATGTGGAGAATTTAAGGAAACACCTTCAGCATGCTTTTGCCTATGCTCAGCTGAATCTAGAAAGATCAGCCGAGGCCATGAAGACCCACTATGATTTAAAAACTACCCGAAAGGAATATAAGGTGGGTGATCGGGTCTATCTATACAATTTCCAAAGGAACCAGGCCAAACAGCGAAAAATTTTGCCTACATGGAAGGGACCGTTTGAAATTATAGACAAAATCTCCCCTGTGGCCTACAAGACCGCATCCCCAAAGGCGGTTTGGCAGAGGGGGAAGACAAGTGGGTACATATAAATCAGCTAAAGTGTTGCCATCCCAGGCACACTCTGCAACAACTGGAGGAATCCACTGGAATCCCAGAGGGGGCCGCTCCAGAGTAATTCAGTTCCAAACCTAAAATATTCCACATATAGCATATAAAATTTTGTGATCCTTGTATATATATATATATGTTCTTGTCTCCTAAGTTAAAAAAGAAAATGTATATGTTCATATCTTCTGATTCATAAAATGTATATGTTTGCCACACCATTAATAGTGGTGGAAAAATGTCTAGGAATGTGTTTTGCCACTTTGCTTTATCATCCTAGGAGAGATGAAACCATGGCGACTGACCAAGCAGGATGACCGGGGACCGGGAGCAGAGACCTGAGGGGCCCGGGGTACCACCCAATATTCCCATCAGGACCGGCGAGGAGAACCGATCGATCCAACTGGATGGGGGAAAAGATGCTGAACTGTGCCATCGACCGGAAGAAGATGAGGAGAACATCCCAGATCTTGCGAGTTCCATCAGCGAAAGGACAGAATGGCCATCGCAAGAGGGGGGGCTTGTGGGATGTTTTTACCCATGCATCCAAGTCCTACAATAAAACTGTGCAGTACTGGCATGGAAAACATCATGATGGCCAGAACTCCCCAGAGAGTGCACAGGGAAAACATGAAGAATGGGCTGCCACCCATTTTTGCCTATGTTGTGAGCACAGGAGGGCACAGCCTAACCACCATTGGACTACACACACAGTAGCCTGAAACCATTGAGAATGGCAATGCTGATTGCCAAAAGCAACCCAGAACTGTGGGGAATGCATTTTCCTAATCCCAAAAATGGTTGCATTACCAGTACTCACCACTATCAGAAAGCCGGCGTTTTAAAACCACCAGACTTTTGTGTAAAACTGAACAAATGAAACAAAACCAGACCAAGGAAAGACTTGCTAAGAGGTGGATACAATGTAAAACTATATTCTAAATGACTTGAAGGAAGTAATTATTTAATGTATACGTAAAAATTATAAGTGATTTAAACTGGGAACATAAAGTGACATTTAGCTGAAACCTGGCTTAATGAAACTGGATTCTGCCTGACAACTACCCCCGGCAGGAGTTGAAACCTGCTCGGCCACTCTCCCCCTTGTCAAAAGGAGTTGTCACCTCTCTGATTAGATTAGGGGTGGAGCAGCTGGGGACTACAGGGAGTTGAACAAAGGCCTGTCCTGGACTCAGGCAAATGTTATATTGGGGGCGTCGTAAAAGTGGCTTCCTCTTAGGGAAAACTGGGAGGGGCAGTGCCTCTGCTAGCAGCTGAGCTTGGGGGAACTGGATAAACCAGTTATTCCACCCTGTGATGTGGGAAGCCACACTCCTTTTTGACCAGAGCATAATTTTAAAAAGATAGATAACTCATAGTGCGGACTTGTCTGAATTATATAAGTAATATCATTATTTTTGTGATTTTTCAGTGCACATTTTAAGAGGTGTTAGGACCCTGTGGTGTATTCTGGGAGGTTGCTAGCGGAAAATAGGGTCTCACTCCAAATGTATGCATGTTCAAAATCTGACACCTTATCATCTGTAACACATATCCCTGGTGCACATTTGTGTAAAATCTGGAAAGGTTTAGAGGTTGTTATCTGGATGAAAAGGGGAGAATTATGTCATCAGTGGACACGACATCGTACAAAGACAGGGATCGGATGGTTTGGTGCTACAGAAAATATGTTAACTGGACCTACAATATTAGAAAAATGGTACATAGATAAATATGTATTTGGGTCAGAAATAGATTTGTGTGCAATCTGACAAGGGGAGGTTCCTCTGACCATAAAACCTACAGCATCACTCTGACTCACATTTCCTTCCCCCAATCAAGGGAGAGAGGAGGAATTGGCCAATGATAAGTGAGAGGGGCAGGTTTAGTTATGACCAGGCACACATCCATTTTCAAAACACATAAAAAGAGACTGCTGGGACAGGTAGAGACATTCAATTCCATTTGCTGCGGAGCATGCAGACCGACAACTTCACATCCAGAGATCCACACTTCAAATCCATCAATCTCCAAAGACCAGAACTTTACTTCAGAACTTGAAGCAAGGGCCTAAACCCACAAACTGAGAACTCTTCTCAGCAGGCCTCAGCATCCTTAAAATCATTTGAAAACTATTCCACAGCCGGGCGAGCTGTTTGAATTCTTTTGCCAAGAACAATTGCCAGAGAACAGACCACAGATCCAGAGTGACCCAGACCGCTGTGAGCAGAACCAGAGAGCTGACCCAGATCACTGTGAAGTGCCGAGACCAGAACCGGAGTCCAGTCCAAAACCTGACCAGATCCGTGGCAAGGCCTATTTCAAATTTATATTGTGAGTACCTAGCAGAACTGCTATCTCGTAGTTAAAATAATCTAATCCAAACTATTTTAACCTAAGTAGAACTGCCTCCTAGAAATCGTGTCATCCGTCATTTTTAAAACTGCAAGCTGTTACCTGTCATTTTGAGTTTACTTTAAATCTGAAAAACTACCTTTATTTAATCGTCCGTATCTCTGGAACCGTTTGGGCTAGGAACGAGATTTTAAGAATCTAAGCTTTCCAACTAGCCTAGAAACAACTTCCTACTCCTTATACTTTTTCCGCAATCACGATTTACGCACTTGCGAAATTTACCACGATTTGCGATTTTGGCTCAATTTCTCCACTTGTCAAAATAGCAGCTCCATTCTTTCTTTTGTTAAAATCCGTTTGCAACTTGGTAATAACTCATAGAGCATCGCTAAAGTGAGCCTGAACTAATACCAACACGCATCTCCCATTCACCCTGAATCTCTAGAGGGAATTAAAATCAGTTAGCACATTTTCCCATCCATTGCCATCACATTTAAAAGCATTTTGGGCCTGTGTTTCAAACCTCTACCTGTTTTCCTCTAAGCTTGCTGGGGGGGGACTGAATTTCGTATTGTATTTGATTGCATTCCTGAGAACTGTGTGCTCCTCTTTCCATCTCCTTTCATTTCTTACATTGCATAGGGGAGGGGGATGAATTGCCAGAGAAAAAGTGATTATCTTATCTTTTGCTAAAATCATATCAAGTATTTCTGTACTGCATTTATTCCTCATTGCTTTTCCCTTGAAATCATAAAAGTATTTTTGTTACTTTATCCATCCTATACTAACTCCTCATTGATTGTAAGAAGTGTGCTAGTGCCAGATTACCCATTGTTGATCAACATCATATGTCTAAGTGTACTATCAGATATTAATTTATTATAAAGTGTGATATATATATATATATATATATATATATATATATATATATATATATATATATTGTTTAATTTTTCAAATAAACCTTTTAATTTGCAAAACAAACCTACTTCTTGGCTCAGTGGGGTCAGGGGGATTCTAAGAGGGGGTGTTATACAAGGGTTGTCATCCAGAGTACTGAACTGATTATAAAAATACATCAATAAGGGTTTTCCTCAGCATCCCAGACTAGGCATTAACTTAGCTGTAGTGTTGATTGAATATCGCTTACACTATGGAGTATGTATCTCCATGAACATCATTTTTTTACATTTTATATGCCAACATTTTTAGGCTATTTTTGCAGTGGGTATCTGATTTCTTACGATAAATGTTATTTTGTTATATTGTATTGAGGTCGACACTGTTTAGCTCAGTTGATTAGCGGTTTACATTGTTTAGTATGCTGTTTTAAGTTATTCATCATTTAGGTATTTGTTTCTTTTATTTTCAAAAATACATGTTCAAATTTTAGATTATGTGTACCGTTTATTGATGTAAACTGAATCAAGAATCACATTAAATAAATTATTACTGCATTTCCATACAGTTTTTGGCATTTACATAGTGTTAAAGAATATATATGTTGCAGAATATTTGAGAGTAGTAGCATTGATATATTATGTGAGTGTAAGTGTGATAGGACGTTTGTTTGAAGTGTGTTGTAATTAGGAGCATGTTTAAAGTAGTTAGATATCCGTTGGTGTATTCTATCTATATTGGACTTTACAAAAAGTATTACAGTAACAATACGTTTGATGTATAAAACTATATTTCTGTGATGGGGAAAGGGTAAAATATTGATAGTAGAATGTGTTGAGCACTATTGGTGTTATTGAGTAAGGAAGTGGTGGGGTGGTGGAATAAGTAGGAACATTATGATGTTTTGAGGAAAACAGTGGTTGTTATAATGGTATGATTTAGTGCAGAGGTATGATGGTTGTGTGTGTGTGTGTAATTGAAAAGGTGTGAGGAAGAGTGTGTGTATGTGTGCTAATGTGAGTTAGTGATAGGGGTTTAGAAGAGTAAAGAAATGAAATTGTAGATAGAGTGTGCATGCTGTATTTGTATTGTGTTTCAGTGTTTTTAAAGAATAGGGAAACTGTGGCCTAGTGGTAATGAAATGGTGGTTTATAGTTGGAGCTGTGTACGGTGTGTTATAGTAGTGCTTGTAAAAGAATGGTACTTTATATGTGAGGAGTAGTGTTGTAGATACTTTGTCAGCATGCACCTATGTGTCAGCAGGTGGAGAATTGTGGAACTATAAGGGATGTAATGAGAGAGGTTGGAAAGTATGACATTTCTGTGGAAGGAAACATGGAAAATTCTGTGGAGCATGTTGTTGAAAGCTGAAAATTCATATGTGCATTTATAGCAATACTGTATACAATGTGTTTGTATAAGTAAGGGCAATGCAGATGCAAAGATGTCTAGGACATTGTTAAGTGGCAGTTGGTGTGTGGTGGTTTAATATGTTGACATGGTTAATTGTAGAGTTTTAGATGTGATTGGTGGACAATGAGGGAGTGCTACAAAAATAAAAGTAAAAAGGGTAGAAGGACTGTCCTGTGCGATGGTGTGCATATGCCATAAGGGTATTTTAATAATGCCGGGCATGGAAAGGGGACTGCAGAGACCGCAGATAGTCACAAAGTCACAAAGGTCCATGGATTATAATCCTTATTGTATGCTAGAGAAAATTTGTGTGACTGAAAATGGTTTCTGCCCTTTTTTTCTTTTTCTCTAGTTTACAATTGTCTACTACTTCCATTAGCATAGTACAAAAGGCTAAGGGAAATGTTGTAGAATCTTATTGAGTCTCACTACTTTATTGAAACATGTAAAGCAGATGGAGTCTATAACATTCTTTATTTTAGTTATATTTTTTAACTGAAAGGTGACTCAAAAAAGAACCTTTTCTTTGTGCTGTTTTTTTATTTTGTATTTATTTTTTGCAGGAGAGGCCAGGAAGTAAGATGGGGAGGGACATGAGGCAAGGGGCACTGTGTGCCTTAAATGTATGGTAGGGGCAGTGCTTCTCATTATAAGTGGTTCTTTACAATACACTTAATACCAGCAAATGGTTTCAAAGTACGGGATATGGATTCAAAACTGTGTTGGGCTGCGTTGTCTTGCTTCCAGGACAAACACATTGCCCCTGAGCTATCCCTCCTCCCCAAGGTTGCCCCAGAGCTATCCTTCCTCATGCTCCTTGATTGCATCCTCAAAAAACACTTTGAAACTGCTCCCCCCGCAGAGTGGTGTGTTGCAGTATAAACAGGGTACTGTTGCCTTGGAAAGATATGGATCAACAGCCTCTTTTGTGGCTTGCAAGGCAGCTGGTGGGATCGCCTGCCCCACAGAGTAGCCTGTGTGGTGGAAGGAGCAGTAGAGGAAGATGAGGTAGGGGAAGACAGCCTACTACTTCCTGAGAAAGGAACAGCATTTCTCAGAGCACCCGGGTGGTTTGAGCAGGTGTGGCGGCGCATGGAGGTGCTACCAAATGAGTACTGCCCATGTAGTCTGCATTCAACATTGGTAGCCTGAGCCTTTGGTACCCCTCATTCGGGCTTACAGAACCACATCACCCATGATTCTCTCTGGGTGCTGAAGGTAGGCATTTCCTCTATCTCATCTTCCTGGACCTCTTGATCCTCCTCTGCATCATTGAGCCTTTTCCCCTGTCCAGGCCCTCCAGCTAGTGGTGGTGTTAGTGGCCCCTGGGGAGGAGGAAAGGCCATGGCTGATGCCATTTTGGAGCTAAATAGTAGGTGTGCCAATACTCTTCCAAGCAGGTGCTCTCTCCCGGATTACTGATGGAAAATGAGTAGGAGTGGGTTTAGGAGCTACGGAAGAGTAAACGTTCAGCTTGAAATTTCCTAGATTGTCTGAAAATGCAGTTTCAAAATGTTTGCAAAGCATGGACCCGTTCTCAGACATGTCATCACATAACGCGGGCGCAGTCACCTGGCACTGTCCGGGAATTCCATGATGACGTCAGATGTTCGCAAATGTCGTTGAATGAAAAACGGTGTAAAAAGGTGCAAAAAGGTGTAGAAAGTTTATAGAAGTGTTAATTAAGAATGTTGCTAGAAGAAGGTGAATGACACCGTTTTCACTTGAACTTATATTGGCTGAAAATGCTGCTATATTGTGGTGAGTAGGATATTAGGAAGTTATAGCAAATTAGGGTGCACTGACAAAAACCTATTGTTAAAGAAAGATTATGGTTATGTTGCACTAATAAAGACAAGCTAACAAATTCAGTGAAAAACTTTGGTGAAGCGGTTTTATGGTTTCAAGTAAAACCGGAAAAACCTAGAAATTTAACAGTTATGGTGAGCTAAGCAACCATAACTTGCATCACCACTGTGCATTGCTAAGGCTTACACCCAGGACATCAAAGATGACATCACAAATGTAGCATGGTTTATAAAGAAATAATACTGATGCCGTGTGTTTTCTTAGAGTGTTATGAGTCATTGAAAGTATTGCACTCTAAATGTAAAGCTGCCATGAGGCCCACAAGAAAAGAGAAGCTATCTCTGGTTAAGAAGCTGCTAATAATTGGAGAATTGCAAATCCAGCTTGCACATGCAAGACAAACTAGAATAACCTTTTGTTATTTATATATAATATGCCCCAACATGGTTTAAACGTCTTCTATGTTCCCAGTGTTCTCTGAGAGACCATGTTTTGTCTTTTCCTGAATTGCATTCTGGTATTTGTATTCTCCAAGTCAAGTTGGAAAGAATAATGCCACAATTGTGCACCATTTGCCTGACATAGTTCTATGAGGATTTATATATTTGAGTGACACTATGGTATGTGTACTTTCCAAGTTATCTTTATAAAGCTGAGTATTGTTGAAAGCCAGACATGGGCGTAAGGAGGTGAAATGATGAGAGGACAAGTAATTCATGAGTATTTGCCCACGGTGTGGCAAGAGAGGTTGCAATCCTGGACACTGGTGCAGTTATTTTCCTCTGATTGTGGCTGCTTTTCAGGTCACAAGTAAATGGCACATGTGGGTGGACAGCGTAACGTTTTACAGGGCAGTCTCAACCCTGTGATTTCTTTGAGGTTGGTAAGCTTGCTAAAGAATTTGGTTACCAGGATTTTACCCAAGTTATCATGTTCCAAGTGCAGACACTTAACCACAAGACCACAAATTCTTGTCTCATTTTGGAATTTTGTTTTCCTGGGAATATTTCACTACAGATTGCTGGGTTTAAAAGGTGAGGACCTTCTAATTGGAAGGTCAATTGAACTGCATTTGTATATTTCACTGTAAGACACATGTTCACTTACTGTGCGTACATTCATGGGTGCCAGCTTTTGATTTTTGCTGTGGTGGCGAAAGTAACTGGGCATATGTCATTCTTGCAGCTGGTCATTTCTTTCTCTTTTCCGTGCTGCTTAGATGTGGTTAGTTTGGGTTGTGGAATGTATTACAACAGTCACCAAGAGACTGGCCATAATGCTGCTTAACAAAAGTGTGTGATCCTTGGCAAATAATGTAATCTCACTGTGCATTTCCTAAAAACTTTGTGAGTTTTCATAGCCTGCCATCTTTTATACATAACAAAATCACTGTCAAAACAGTTCAAAAGCGGACTGTGATTGATGAACGTCTTTGAGCAATGGGTTGCATGTTTTTTAAAATGTAGAGTAGGCTTAGACGGGCCCACTCGCCATGGCCAAAGGCCATGGCTATTGGTTGAAAATGGACAGCAGGCATGACCAAAGTCATGGCTAGTGGTCTGGTAGTGTTCTAAAATATACAGTGGGCACAGCCGAAGGCCATGGGCAGTGTGCAGAAAAGCATCTATGGAATAACAAAACCCCTGAAATTCAATAAAAAAACATTAGTTAATGATCAGTTAAGGTAAGAAACTTATCGTAACAAACCCCCGTAACAAACCCCCTGAAATACAACACATTGGGGAACTCAGGACCGGTTTAACTCTGCATGTTCCTGCTGCACTGACAGTGTTATGAGAATTTTAAAATTAAGAAACACCTAGCAACCGGGACAGTCGACTGTCTCCCAACCATGCAGTAACCAGGACCGACCCTGCTTAGGCAACATGGCATCAGGGGCCGGCCCCTTTCCTCACTTTGCAGCTAAGCAGGATCCCCGTTACTGCATGAATGGGATTCCCAGGTCATTGGCCACGGCCGATTTTTCACCCCGACCTCACTGTAAGAATATATATATATTTTTCACTTTTTTCCTATAACCACAGCTATGAACTACAAATACCCTTGCTTATACCAGCGCTTATCAGGAAAAACGGCAAAACCCAAAAACGCTTCCCTGCCCTCCTTACTCTCACCAAGTTCCCCCTCATGTGTTCCTGCTCCTCCCACTCCCTTGATAGCTTCCTCACCTCCCCTGCCCTCACCTATTCCCCCCACAGCACTTACTGTTTCTGTGACTCAGTTTGCTGTGAAATGTTGGCTATTTGCGGCTATTCGGTCTGATAGCCGATTTAACAGAAAAGCTTTGTGTTACACCTCCCCCAACTCCCAAATTTAACTTGGTGTTCTATTGCCCACCACACCCCAACTCTACCCTAATGGCATTTCTCTGATTTTTTTACCTGGAAATGACATTGTCCTCCTTTTTTGTTTTCGGCTAACCGAGGGTATAACCACAGCTATCTCTCCCATTGAGAAAACAAAAGATGGGCTGTTTCATTTATAAACACACAGGTTTCTTGTCAATTTGCCCTATGTACAGCTATCAATTTTGCAGAAGGGGGACCTTTTTTGTCCATGAGAAAAGGAATGTGGACTAGGCCGAAACTGAGTTATTTTGTTTTCTTCCTAACTTTTTTATTTTGTTTGGAAAATGTCAGCCAAATCCGTCACACGAGTCAAAAGTTATTAGCAATTAATTTTTTGGGATTAGCTATGTAACTCGGTTTTACCTTAACCATAGAGTGGTGACGAGCAGATATTTAGTAGCAAACTGCATCACAGAAGCAGTGAGACAAGGATTGCATTCCAAAAGATACTTTGCCTGAACCGTCGAGCAAATGCCTTTCAGATAAACGTCTGGCTTCTGCTATGCACTTTGCTGTTCCTGGAGAATTACAACGAGAGATTGAAGTCAGAGTGGCATGTATTGACAGCTGCGGAAGTTTCACAACTTCCGTGGTTTGCTTTTAAAAGTAGTGACAGACCTTTACAGACAACCTTGTAAATGCCTGCAATAAAGTGCCTCCTGAGAGACAATAAAGATTACCTGACTCTGAAAGCTAAATTCAATATGCACCTTTCCATCATTGTAAAGATTGCCCTCTGACAGCTCGAATTGTGCAAATCATGAGTGACACCATGTCAAGCCCCGCACATTATGATCTTTTATGCATTGTTCCATAAGCTCTGGAGCGTAAACAGCGTAAAGTGCCCATGTGCATTACTAAGTGAAGGCATCAGAATTCAAGTGGAAATACTATTTTTCCGTGGTAATCAGGGATTGTTCTCAGTACCCGAGCACACAATAACCAATTTTTACTGTTTGTTCATGCATTTCTGCAAAATGGGTGCTACATTGTCTGGGGCATTTATAAACACTTGTATCCTACGTCTGACAAGTGTGTTTGTTTACATGAGTGCCACTGATGTACTATCATATAGCCGGTCCCTATTTTTCTGCAAAAAAACTAATTTGTGATTTTTCAATTGCAACTTTTTTTTAAAAATCTTCGTTGTGTGCCCACTTTTGAAGTCATGTTTCTATTGTTTTTGACACGCACATTCCAAATCCACCACAATTTTGAAGTGCAGCGCCCTGTAATGACAAATAAATAAAAAAAAACTACAACAAAGACATAGAAGATATTAATTAACAAGTCCATTTAAACACAAATGAAGGTACATTTTGCTGAAAACCACAAATATAACTTAACAAAAATGTGTATAACACAGAATTCCATAGTGTTATAAAAATGTTAAAATATGGTTGTAAACCAAACAACATTGGTGTTAATTGGAAGAACACAGTAGAAGTGAAACAATTAGACAAACACTCTGACTTAAACCTGGGATGCACTCAAATCTTTGCAGCAGGTGCATTAACCCACAACATTATAATCCCAGCACTGAAAGCAAGCCATTGTACTTTGAACGGATACCCTTGTTATGGTACCAGCTCCTAACCTGAAAAGGTCCATAACATACATGTATGCAACACCCCTCCACCCCCTCCAAACTCAAATTAGGGAGAGCTGTGGAACACCACACTAACGGTCTGATTCATGGAATTATCTGTGTGGCAGTTAGGGACTTTGCACACCAAACCGCGTGCAAAATCCCATTTGTCGATTCAGAGAATCAACTGTGCAGCATTTTTTCATACTTTGTGGGCACATTGCACAGGCTCAGCACGTATCTGTGAGGGCATGGTAGGGCATGGTAGGGGGCGGAACTCAGAAAATGAGAAAGAACAAGGGGAAATGTTGGCGTTACGATGGACGGCCCTCTGCATTGTCCACAAGGCCTTCTGGGGCCTTGGGCCAAAATACCTTCAACTCTCTCTTCGTAAATATCTTCCTTCTCGAGCTCTTCGCACATCTGCCTCCAACTCCCTCAGGGTCAGTCGCTTCTTCAAACAACGAGTTGGTGGCAGATCTCTCTCCTCTGTAGGGGCCTCCCTCTGGAACAGCCTTCCTGGCTCCCTGAAACTTGAGGAGAACCATCTCCAGTTCTGGAAGCACCTCAAAACCTTCCACTTTGCCTCCGCTTTCTCTCCCCCTCTCCCCTGCTAAAGTTACTGAAACTGCACCGAATCTGCTACTCGGCCACTCACCATTCTCGGTCCTTGGCCCAGCCGCTCTCCCCTGCACTTCCTCCCTGGCACCCCCTGCACTACTGGACTGTGTCTGTATCCCTACAGCCCCCCTTCCCAGCACTTGTCTGCACTTACTCGCACTTGCCACTAGCTGGCCCTTGTTATTTCTCCTGTATGCTATTAACCCTGTACTGCACTTTCCCCGCTCCCTTTCCCCCTTGCACTTCTCCCTTTCCCCTCTACCCTTGCACTTGCGCGATCTTAATGACACCTGACCTAGTAGGATCGTTGTCTGTCTTCCCTTGTTCCCCCCCTGCCTTGTCGCGCCTTGAAACACATGTGTTTAGGCGCGTTACAAATGCCATATCATATCATCGCACGCCCACTATTGCCCACTATTGCACTGTACAATACGTATTCATGGATCCGACCGCTCAGCCTCTCGACAGGGAAATTGCCTTGCAACGCCCTCATACAGACACTTGCACATAGGATTCATTGTGCAGAGGTAAGATCGGGTGTCAGATTTTTCGGGGCATGTATGCAGCCGGGGTTCCGATCTAAATTAGGGGTGCACGTATGCAGTGTAGCGGGATGCAGGAACGATTTACGGGGTTTCGCACAAAGATTTTTCTGACTTTTACCTGAGTTATGAAGTATCATACGCATGTTGTTGGTGTGCCGTTAACAGTACCGGCCGACCTGAGATGCAGGCCTGCTTGCGGGGTACCCCACGCACTGTTTCAAGGGTGCATCTATTTGTGCTCGGTGGTAGCATGCAAATGTGGCTGTTCTGGCTGTTTTTGCTGTGCATGGGGGACGATGGCTACCAGGACTCAGGAAATGTGTGCAACTGCATAGAATTCCTGGCACACTCTCTGTCTTGCTTGCAATGTGCGTGGCATGTGAATGTGCTTATCCAGTAAGTGTAAGACTGATAGGACTTTGACCATTGGTTTCACAGCCTGTGAGCACATGCTGGGTGATGTCAGGTGTTCTCCGACTCCCTGACCCGGTCTTGGATGACATGGGAAGGGAAGCGGAATCTTCCATGTACCTTGGGAGGTACATGTGTCTCGGGAGGATAACTCAGGGGCAATGTGCTTGCCTTGGAAACAAGACGACACAGAGCAAAAGAGGTTTGATCCACGGGTCTGCGCTTAGAAACTTCTTGGTGTTAAGTGCGCTATAAATAACCTATCATATCATTCTTCCTCATCTGGCCTCTCAAATATTTTTTGTGGATGGGATATTTTGGCCCTTCTCCTCCTTCTCCTTCCATGTAGCAATCACTGCTAGCAATGCTGGATCTGGCATTGTGGCAATCTAATGTTTGTAGGGATTGTATTGTACTTTTTATGCATAGCCTTTCATTGCATTTTGTGCATTGGCTATGGGTGACATGTGGCAGTGAGACCATTCTCCTTTGGAGTCAAAGAGCTGGTTTCTGTAAATAGGGTTTACTTAGGGCTTGATGGGGTGCGTTGTTGTTTGCACAATGTAATTTAATTCTTTTAAAATCTCCCCATGATCATTTTCCTCCTTCAATGAGAAGTTAGCATTTTCCACTCCCTTTTTCTCTGCTTTGCGCGGGCCCTTCCTGTGCGCTCTGCTACATCCCACGCAGAGCGCTAAGTGGGAAGGGCCAGTGCAAAGTCCGATATGAGAATCAAAAAAAGATATTTAGCAATGCACAAAGTGTTCTTTTGCGGCACAAAGTCACTTTGCACCAAGCTAAACATTTTGTAAATTAGGCCCTCTATCTTCACAGAAAAAGGTCTGGTTATTAAACTAAATTTCCACAGTTTGTATTCACCCCATCCAATAAATACTAACAAATTCCATTATTTCCCTTTTTATTATCTTATTATCTCTATTTACTGCTGCCATTTTCCTTGCCCTCCCCACCTCCAATCAAACTCTTTTGAGCCAGCTAAACCAACGTTTGGAGCTGTTCTGGGCTTGATGGTCGTGTAGATTAATGATACGTCCGTCCCCAAGTACCGCACGGGCAGGAATAAATCCACTAGCCTTGCAATCTTTGAGGCCACAGGTGTTGAGTGCCGTCATCCAGGAACCAGGAACACCGGAAGGACCCCTTGACCACTATGTGTTGGTGACAATGATGCCTTGACAGGTAAAGGGAATAAGATTGGGTCAATGGCAATAGGAGACTGGCAGGGATTTAGCAGCACTCTGATGGAATCACAACACCTGAGCCAAGAATCCAGTGCACAGGGCGATCCTAAGGCAGTCCAGAGAAACAGTTCTGAGGTGGAAAACCATTGAGGCTAGAGTCAATATTGTTGTTCTCTGAGTTCGTAGCAGCAAGAGAAGTTCAACACATAAAGGCAAAGCAATCTGTAATAGCGTTCCGAGGTCGTACCAAATCCAGAGTTGTTCTTGTTCCAAGGGAAAAAGCCAAAGAAGTCTGTGATAACGTTCCGAGGTTGTAGTAACAACAAGATCCAAAAGATAACTAGGCACCGACCGTATTTGAGAAACAAGCAGCTGAGAAGTGTCACTTCCGTGTTACCCCGTTCCATTTATCTGTATCAGGTAGTCATATGACATGACGTAGATCACGGGGAATGTGAGAGCCGTGTCACGTGATTCGTGTTGGCGATGGTTCCAGCACTGAGTGTTTGGTCACTTGGGATGCGGCACCTGGTGTGCTCGCACGGAAGCGCCGTCCATACGATAAACGCCATGGCAACTGCCAATGCAAAAAGGGGCGCAAGGATCTTCCAGCCGGAGTTCTGCCCAAACCAGTACAATGTTGCCATGTCCTATGTGGGTGAGTGCGAGGATCGCAGCGGACTCTGCAGGGAATGTGTGTAGAACCAGATGGGTGGGGATTGTGTGGTTTTCTGGTTGAACGCGGACATGAATGGGGACGTGTCGCGGGAGACGTGACAGGAGCACATGGGTCCATTTTATACCTTAGGAGTTAAACATATTTTCTCACAAGGAGCAAAAATGTGTGTGTTCCAGCTAATTTGCTTACCCCCAATGATTGTACAGAGGTTCAGATCTGGAGGTGAACGTCCAGGTTTGACTACTGAATGTTGTTGTGACATGTGTGATTGTTAGCTGAAATGGCCTATTTTGCTCTCACATTTCAGTTGGAATGTTTTTTTCATACATGTTTACTCACCATATCTCTGATGATGTCTGATTTACACATATGTCCCAACTGTCTCAGATTTCTTTCTACTGCCTGGTTGTTGGAGTGTGTCAATATTGAGTAGACAAATAGCTAAAACTTCATGTGTGGCCTTTGGGACCTCAACCAACTCTAAAAATAAACCAAGGAACACATGTTAACTCAAACTCACTAGTTACACAACAAGACTGCGTCAAGGCAAAAAGCTTCTTTAACTTTTCAAATGTCATCCTCATTGTTTACCATCGTTCGTCCCCCCTCTCTCTTTCTAACTCAACCCTCAACCATTCCCCTATCCATTTCTCTCCAATCGTCCAAAGTATACAAATATACATGAACCATCCAGAGGGTTACATGGACTACTACCAGTCCTCTGTCAGTTATTGTGAACAGGACATAGTGGTGACTGTGCTGTTTACGTTTCCGAAAATATTAATTCCCCTAAATTCGATTGTTAATCTAAGATCTTGCAGAGTACATCTCTTCAAGAACCTCACGGTCCATGAGATTACAGACATCTCTCGTTTTTATCACCAACACAACCCTTTTTGCTGTCCTGAAAGAATGGCCCTTTCCGGTTTCTCATCCCACATTCCTAAATGTACAATGCTACCAATATTAGAAAAAAGCACCAAGAATGAATTGCTGTGCCAGAAATACTTTATTATGGTTAAAAAATTAAAAAGAAGTGGTATACAACAATAATTTCATCAACATCCATGTTTTTTTACAGAAAACAAACAACAATCATATTAAATTGAAAAGCCACAAAAATGTCAAAATCATTAGACATACAGAAATCATATGTTTCTGATTCACTGGTACTAGCCTTATTGTAAATCACCATCACAATAAAACAAACTAATAATTTGCTGAAGCAATGACTACAAGTGCCTATAGGGCAAACACCTTAATTTATGAAACACAAATGGATTAATTAATCTGTCTTCAGGTATCTTCAATTTCATCCGAGGTGCAACAGCTACAAACCACAGCAGGGTCACTGAACAATCACAGTGTCTAAAACCCTGATACATATTACTCCCTACCTAAAATCTTTCCCATCATGAATCCAGTCATGTGAAAAAACGCATATGAGGCTAGTAACATTTGTGAGATAGTGATAGGATTTAAAGAACCCTTTATTAGTGTGTGGGGTTGCACAGGCTCTTCCCCAAAAAAGTAATTTAATTCTTTTAAAATCTGTTTTGCGAAGAGACTTGAAAATCGCTAACATATTCATACATTGTGAAGTAGCATAATTAGAAGGACATTGGAATGCAAGGCAAACAATATAACTTGATAACATTTAAAACTATTTTAAACAGAGCTCCAAGTCTCATCTAGAGACCTTTCTAGTAAATAAGTCAACAGAACTGCATTTTGCAGTTTTTTGGGCCTGTAAAATGTGTCAAAACCTGACATGGTTTAAAGAAAACTGTGAAGGGATGATTTGGAATTCTCCATATTACCAAGGAAAAGTAGACATTGACAACCCATCTTACCTGTGCCGAAAAACCAGATATTGCCAACTAAACCTATCTATAAAAAAGGTCAAGACTCAACCAACCTCATCCTATATATTTAATTTGCACGAGATGTTTGTGCATTGTGAACTGAACATTTGCACAGCCATTCTTAATCTGAGACTCCGCTAAACATTTTCTGTCAATGGCCCTTGGACCACAATGGTGTGGCTAATGTCACAGCCATGTTATCCAGACAAGCAAATCGTGGGGCTCTCCGAAAAAAAATATAGAGGCTTGCTTCTATGTTACAAACATGTTATGCATGCATGGGATTTAGTCAGTGCCACTCAAGCCGGGAAGCAATGGCATGCTGTACATAGAGGACACACACACTTAGTGGATTGCAGATCATTGTGCAGGAGAGCAAAGGAGTTGGAATGGGTGGGGTGAGTGGTAAGAAAATGAAATGAGCACAAAGCCAAGTGTGCACTATGCACTTACTCATTAAATGTATTAATCTTTTAACACACACATTGTTGCCAAATATAAAAATGTGTGTTCATTCTTATGTTCACAAAATGATTTTTGATGACCAGCAATGCAGTCTGGATCCTTCACTGGCGCTATTTCCCCCCTACCTCTTTCTCATAGGGCTAGTTGAAATAGTATGCTTTCCTTATTTGTGTTTTTTAAAAACTGTTACTGGAAAAAAGCACGCTATTTCTTGGCAGTCAGGGAGTCTTTGTTAATGGTTGCTCACAATGTGGATTGGCCAATATCCAATTCCATGAGATGAATCTCTGCACAGGGAAGAAAATGCCAACATGTATAACCATTTCAATGATATCTGTTCGCCTTTCGATAGGTTCAGCAGTGACTCTGCACTCATTTAGCTGGACTAAAGTACACATTTTGTAAGGGGGTGCACGAGTACACAGAACATCTCAGAAGATCTTTGATGCTGATGGTTTCCCCCGGAGAGAATGGGGAACCTCAATCCTAAACTTATATATGCTGATGATGTGTCGCTCCTCTCGTACACTCAAAAAGATTTGCAAGAATTGATGAATCAGAGAAATGCTTATTGTCTAAAAATGGGTTTGAGATAAATGTCTACATAGGAAAAGCTTGCCAGAAGAAAAACAAGAGTAATTATTTGTTGGTTAATTCTCAGAAACATAGGGCCTCATTCCAAGTTGGGTGGTAGCCATGGCGCTATTAGCGCCATGGCTGCCTCCCATACCGGGTCCGGTCTGGTCCAATGGGGACTTACCCGTACATTCTGACCTAGGCGGACCCGGTAAGTCCCCATTCCAAATGCCATTCCCCATTCCCATTTGAGTCCCCATAGGGCTCAATGGGAAGGCGCTAATAACGGGCCCTTTAATTGCGGGTTCGTAATTAGCTCCAAGGTCCCTTAACAGGTCCCGTAAAGAATGTGTGGTCAGACCACACGTCCTTTGCGGTTCCCGCTAAGGGACCTCAGAATTGGGCGGTAAGGGATTACCGGCACCGGTCTCCTTAATGGTGCCCAGTATCCCTTACCGCCCAACTCGGAATGAGGCCCATAGACTGTGAGAAGATAAGTAGTACTTGGGTGAACTTTTTTGCTCCAGTTTCCATTGGGACAACCACATGCAAGCTCATTGCTAGTGTGCTCATTCTCTTTTTTCAGTTGCCTCCAATTTTCATTTTTACTGTGGTGGCTCATTCATTGATTCACTCATGAGTCTATGCAACGAAACGAAAATCTGCCCTAAAGCCTTGTCTGAATGACAGGTATGGGAGGTCTCCTGTGACCAAGACTTCAGAACCGGTAACAGAAATGTTGACATAAGTAGTTTGTTAAATAACCACGTCCGACCTCGATTATAGACCACTGTTGCACATCAGTAAACTATGTTTCTCTGTAGCAATCCACAGTGGAGCCACCTTTCTTGTACACACATTGGTTTGACTGAGAAGTCCACCTTTCAGGGTCCTACTCCTTCCATTCATGTGTTTGCCTATCATCCAGTTAGCCACAATTACATTTGCAGGGTTGTTAATAAACTCAAAGCCATGACCTGGCCAGGAGACCCATGTCCCTCTACAATAATCAAGGAATGCATGCAATCTCTCTCTCTGCTCCAGGGGGTAGATTACAGAAACTTTGGACTGGTGCTACTGCAAAGTTGGTGCAAGTGTAAAGTTGTACAAGGGAAATGTTTTCCCTATTTAAAAAAACAAAAAAAACACTGGGACATATTAGAAAACCATTGCACCATGGCAATTGCAGTTGGGCATGGTATAAGCACCATTGCAAAAATGACCCTAGTTACACAAATATACATTTCCAATGCATTTTTGAACCAGGGCAAAATGTACCCCAGTGCTAACACAGTTGTGTATTAGCACTAAAGCAAACTTTTCCCTGGTGAAAAAATGCAGTCAAAATGTATCTTTTTTACGCTGCGTTATGCATGCACCAATTTGCCATGCAGCACATGTTGCATCCTTGAATATGTCCAAAGGGGCAGAGAGTGCACGCGCTTCAATGAGAGCTTACAATAACATTCTGCCACGAGCCGAGATGAAGAGCGAAACTCCGCTGGGGTCCTCAGAAAAGCACAACTGAACAAAGTGGTGAGCTGTGACAGCTCAAAGGTTGGACATGAGTTATTAAAGGTGCACCCATGGAAAAAAAAGGTATCCGGGCACTGTCCCCCAGAAATTCTTATGGCTGTCTGACAGGAACACCCTGACAAAACTGACCGCCACAAGTGTTGCAGTAAAGAAAAGGTGCATGTCGTACTTACAGCAATTGTACTGGTAGCAGGTAGACAAATGACAGTGCTAGTGTTGCAAATCAGGCAGAGCCAGCAGAATGGCGGCTGCTTTTAAACTGGCAGTTCCCGTCCTACAGGAGGACACTGTTTCTTCTGGTGGTGGATGCCACACCGGCTATACCCCCAGCACAACAGCAGGCAATAATGAAGTAGCAGGTTCAGCTTGTCGCCAACATCAAGGTAGGTCACTGTGAGGAACACCAGGAGCCAGCAGTACAAAAGGAAGGCTTCATTGGCACAGTTTCAGGTGGAATAATAGGATAGATCCGAGCAGGGAGAACTAAAGGGAACATGGAAACACCCACTTGCACACCCTCTCGCCAACCCAGCCACTCACCAACCGTCACATATGTAACATTCACCATCCCACCTACACAGCAACCCTCACTTAGAACAATCACTACCTCACACATGCAAGCAGGAAGGAGGAAATCACATCACAACTCCTCTCTTACTGAATAAAGAGTCCCTTTGGGCTCATATGTGTTGCCTTTACTATTTAATATGTGTATAAAGCCCCTGCATGATCGTCTGGTAAAATAGGCTGTGTCATTTCTCATTTTGGCGGGCATCATGCAGTTGGTGCTTTTCATAGAAGCGACCCTATTCATAACTTGACCCGCATTCAAAAACAGTTTCACAACCTTGGAGTATGGATGAAATTGAGCCGGTTCAGTCTTTATCAATCTAAGACTGAATTCATTTGACTTGATACGCAATACCTGAAAGAAAATACAAGAACTCTTTATCCCTGCCTTCCCAATTCTGAAATCATAATAAGCATCCAGAAAAGGGCAAATCCCACAGTATAATCATCAATTCTGCCGTGTTTATGTCTGCACAAACAGATCGCATAATCAGTCCCTCCGAATTTTATCTTAGGCTGCTGTGGCATATCCCACCTTTCTTTCCATGACCAATCGTGTCATCATATCACTAGCCGTTGTTGGGGATAAACCGGACTACTGCAATGAGCAGGTTTTTAGTCAATCATCAGAATCTTTTACATTGCATCAAGGTCTTGCAAAATGCAGCTGCCTGGAAAGCCGCCAATACCCCTGGATTGACTCAGATTGCCTGTGTATGGAATAGACTTCATTGGCTTGCAGTAAGGTGCTCTGTAAATCCTAAAACCCTTACTTTGGCTCATAAAGCCAGGTATGGACCGGTGTCTACTTATCTTCATGATAAAGTAAAATGTTTCTGTCCAGGCAGAGAACTTTGTTATGAGAACAAGTGTGGCCTAATAGTCACACGCATTAAACAAATCAAAGCATTGCTCTCTGATGATGTTTGCACCATCAAACACTTTCTGAAAGAGAATAAAAGCCACCTTTTTCCACAATTTTTTTTTCTTTCTTATTATGGCTTCCCCAGCGCGGTGATACCCGATTGGTGAAAATGAAATAAATATTATACCACTCATGCGCACAATACCAATAAAGTTTGAGGTTGACAGTCAAAGTATACGCCCAGTTTCATTACCATAATATATTGCTAGTTTACACACTTTCATTATATTTTCATAGTCCATTTGGCAGACACCCATTATATCCCCAATTCAATGCGACACAATGTTCTATACTATCCGTTTCTACAACCCTAGTAGATGTACAGTTTGGACAATCTCAGCACATTTCCCCGATGAAAAATCAAAATATACTGCCAGTTTGGCAATCCCTGCATTTGAAGACTTTGTTCCCACAGTTTGTTAAACTATAATTTCAATTTGAGTTTGAAAATAATATTCAAAATCCAGATAACAAATTCTTAGATTGAACAAACCAAATGTGTTCCCAATTTGTCAACCCCGTTGTATATTTCTGGGTTTCATTTCGCCAGTATTAATTTCTACACATATCCAGCATACTTCCAATTCACTATTACACAATTCTGGCATACTGTTTGGTTATTGTTAAAACAGTCCAATATTCCCAATTTTAATAATTCTTGCAAACGTTCAGTTGACTAGTGCACAATTTTGGAATATTCACAGTTTGAGAAATGCCGAAGTATTTCCAGTATGCACAATCACAGTGTAAATTCAAATGAACAATCCTAGTATGTCATCACCCCTTTTCTACAAATCTCAGAAGAGTTCAAACTCTAAAATCCCAGTGGTACATCACTAGTTTGGGACACCACAATATATTCCCAGTCTTACAAAATGAGGCAACTCTCAATTTGCATAAAAGTACACTCTAAGTTTGCTCAATTTTGAAAACCCAGTTTCATGCACTGCAAAGTTTCAGATTGGACACATATATCATGTCATGTAAGTTGTAGCTAGAGAATTGCAACAAAATAAAGCACAATGTGAGAAGTTGACACATATTGCTACACACATAAATCAGAGTTGCAGTAGTGTGACGGGGAAGGGAACACACTGATCGTATGGCATGTGAAGTGGGGAAACATTGTGGGTGCCATACAGAAAGGTTCAGGGCCTTAAAACTCTGTGTAAAATATATCACTGACTAAGAGCGAAATGTATTTATCATTGAAGATCTACTACAGACACACTTCCTATTTTACCCTGTTAAACATTTGACAAGGTCTAATAAAGAACATCTCAAAATATACTTTTATACTTCTATACTCTTAACCTGATGGACTATGATTTATTCTTTGGCATCCTAAAACTGTCAAGAAGAAGTGAAATACAGTATTCCTTCCATGAAATGGTAGTAGCCCTGAAGAAGGATGGGTCCAGATGAAAGTGCGACCCATTACAGGTGAAATGTGGTTGACAATAGACTAAATTGTTGTATTGTATACAAAGCTAACCAAATAATAGGAATAGATGATATACGTTTTTATCATGATAGACCTTATTTCATATGGAAGTTTACACAGTGTTTTAACTATGGATTGTTTTTTCTCATGATGGAAATATTTCTTAATAATTTATCATAACTTTGTTGGATTTTTCTGGTTGTAGGTTGTTTGTGTTTCTTCTACTTTGAAAATAGATGTAATAGTATTTCATATGTAGGTGAAGAGAATTCATATTTTTGTAAATAATGTTTTTGTATAAATGCATAGAATTCTATGGGATGGTCTGGGAATGTCTAATTGTACAAATATTTTCTTAATAGGAGGACCAATTTACTTCAAAGTTATTTGATTAATTTGACTCTACTTTGGGAAGAATGTTTGCTATGATATACACATAATATGAGCATAGACAATAGCTTAATCAGAATAGTCTTCATCTGAAAAATTGGTATTTTTCACTCTAAGCAAAAAGGAGCACTTAATAAAAAGTCACTGGGTTCCAAGTTTTTATAAGAAATCAGCAACATCAGCCTTTGATGCTATGCTCAGTAAAAAGATGTAGGCTACTCAATTGGGAACTTGATTTTCATCCTGGAAATGTGATTCAATTATTTTCTGCCAAACAAAAATATATAAATGAAACTATCAAAAAAAGTAAGATTCACGGTTATATCAGCTGGCAACAAAAGAAAGATCAATGGATGTTGTATTTGACTTCAAATATCAGAAATTCCAATTTCAAAATCAAGGATTTGCACCAGTGGACAAAGGAATGGATACGTAGCATAAAACATCTGTAGTAATGCAGGATCTTTCTTTTTTCCAGATCTTCTTCCCATCAGTACCCTAAATGATGCAAAACAACATGGTATAACATATCAGCTATTTAAAACATCTATGAAAAATCAAATGAAATACAAATTCGAGAGAAGGCTGGAAAGGTGGAAAGATCGTAAAGCAATAACATATTTAAATAGGTATAACAAGATACATCCATAATTGAAATGTTTCCTAACGCAAGACAGACCAGCCGTTCTATCAGCAAGGGATACACAAAAGGCAAAACATAGTAGATGGCTTAAAACTCCAGCCCATTTTATTTTATTTATTTATTGTTTATTTATATAGCGTCTATACACAAAAAGTGGTTCAAAGTGCTCAAGGAGGGGGAAGGGAACCATGAAAAAAAATGACAGTCATTCAGAGCCCTTGGCTTTCTGAATGATATAGGCTTGCACAGAACAGGTAAGTGCAAATGAAACATATAACAGTGAAGAAAACAATTTAGTGTTTGTCGACAGTCCTTAATTTTTCCAAGTTAAACAAATAGGGTGAAGGTGGGTGGCGGAGGGGGCAGGTTAGATAGACGGGCTGTCTATAACAATTTTATAGCGGCGTATATGCACATAGTGGAGGGTGTGTGTGTGTGTGTGTGAGGGGGAGGAGAGAAGGGAAGGGGACTACTTAGCGTTACTATGTTTCCAAATAGTATTGCAGTTTTAAAGGTATAGGGAATGGGAGGGGGGGTTGAGGGGGAAGAGTGGAGGGTGTTGAAAACAGAAGGGGGGACAGAAGTCTCACAATACAGGAGGGAAGAAGAGGAGTAGTGAAAGCAGAGAGGGTGAGGTAGGATAGAGAGTATAGGAGGAAAGGTGGAGGGGGTTGAGGATGCAACTAGGCACAAACAAATTTGAAATTGGCAGGCAGGTGGAACAAACATGTAGCAACTGGGCACAATCAGATTCTAAATTGGTCAGCAGGTGGAACAAAACATGTGGCAGCTGGGCACAGTCACACTAGTAGAAATCAAGATGAGAGAGTGTGAGGTGAGTCAGTTCCAGAATGAGAGAATGTGTCGAGTAAAACAAATGTTTGGGAAACTGACCTTTAGAGAAGTGAAAACCCCCATTTTGTCCATGAGACGAGAGCAAGTGGAGGTCACCTTAGCCTCCATCTGCAGGGGCAAAATTGAGGGGCCCACAGGCCAGCCAGGCAACGCACAGGGGAACAGACAGGGCCTTAGTTCTTTGGCCTTGGATGTGGGCTGGCATTAGCCTGCCGGCTCACCTGCTTGGTCATAATGAGTGACTAATGGACCAATCAAAGGTGACCAGGCAAGGACCATGCAACAACAGAACTGTGGTACGAGGCGTTGGCCATGATGAAGGAGGCCAAATAAGGGAATGAATAAGGTGCTCGGGCACCATTCCTGTAATAACGCAATGCGCCGCAGCTAAGCGGAGCTTCCAGATAAAATCACCTTTATTTCTGAAGTAAATGAAAACAAAAGCACGTTGTAGCACATGGAAATCCAGGAAGTGCCTTGAGCGCGACCACATCGTCCCAAATTGACCATCAGGGCCTACTTTCAGTAGTGGTGGGGCAAGTTGAAATACACAGGCCTCCAGGCCACCAGGTGGAAGGAGCCCACCCTGCATCAGGGGAAGAGGGACTTGAGGGAGAAAGGCCGGGACGGAAGGGCCTAGTTCGTGGGCCTTGGAGGTGGGAATTGTGGGAGACTATTTAAGAGACCCAATTTAAGAGACAATCTAGTAAGGTTCTCGTCTTTAGAGAGCTGATCACCTCAATGAACCTGCAGTTTATCATAAGCTCTTACATAGCTGCTGACCCATTTACTATTCTCCATCGCCCAGAAGTCTGGTGCTAGGCTGCATCCCTACCCTAGCATGTTGGCCTGCATGTACGGCTCTGTGACTCCTTTTAATATCATGAGAAAAAATACTATTTCATTCTTGTTCATTTGGCACCAACACCATTGGCGTAATTTTAGGGGGGGGCAGAGGTGTTTGTCCCCCCCCAACTTTCATGACACACCATTTTGTCCCCATTCATTTGGCTGGGGCACCTTTTCTTCAGATGTCATGTCCCCCCCAACATTTTCAGCAAAGTTACTCCACTGATCAACACTTCCAGCTAACGCACTCACAGACTCTTTTCAGGACTCCAAGAGGACTGACAGGAAAGACAAAGACAGTTTAGAAATGTTGACCCCAAACACTGATATGCTTTCATGTTTGCCCCTTTCTTTCATCCACCCCAAACTTACAAGATATAAATGCCCAAATAGTGTGAACGATCTGCTCTTCTTCCATTCCCATTTCCTACTCGGAGCACCTTGAAGCAAGCTCCATTGCAAAGGGTGTCATTCAATTAAAAAAGTCTGAAATAACAGGAAATAAACAGAGTCAATAATAAGATAGTTGTGTTTGTATTGTATTTGTATCTTATTAGATTTGTAAAGCGCTTTCACCAAAAGTTTCGACAGACATTCAATCGGTTCAAAAATAAGGAAAATTCCAGTTTATGAAGAATGGAATTAGTGCAGATGTTGCTTTAAATTAGAATGAAACAGATGAGAGTAAAAAGATCTAATGGGAAGTGGACGTTGATTCCAGTATTTCGGTGTAAACAGAGAAAAAGAGCAAACACGTGACTGGGCAGAAGCGGGCAAGGGACAGATAAGAGAAATAGGCCCTGATTCATGGATTATTTGCGCCAAAAAAACGGGATTTGTGCCCCATTCTGCCCACAAATCCCTGTTTAACAAATGGGGATTTGCGGGCAGAATGGCGCACAAATCCCACTTGTTTTTACGCAAATAATCCATGAATCAGGGTGTAAGATTCTAAGCACCAAGAACGAGAAGGGGAAGACAAAGGGACCAGCTCTGAAAGTTAACATGGAGCTAAGTCTTGTACACATTTAAGTACAATACATAAGAATTTAAAAAGTAAATAAGAGTGAACAGGCAGACATTTAAGAGAGGAGACAGCAGGTAGGATTAATTCATGAGAAGGAATTGAAATCAGAAGTCGAATGCAAGAATTAGAGATGGAGCGCAGAGGGGCTAGATTGTTAGCATGCAGACCAAGATGAAGAGGCAAACAGAAGTCAAGACAGGAGAATATTAAGGCAGCAATCATTAGGTTTGAATTACAGTGAGGTTTGATAGTTGATTATTTGGAAATGAGGCCCAAAGAAGAGAAACTTTCGAAGTGAAGTAATTAGTATGATAAGAGGCAGTAAAAGAAGATAAAAGTTTGCCGTTAAAATGCTGGTAACACAGTCATGCCGGTATCACCATCTGTGGCAATGCAACCACCAGAATTACCAGTACATTACAAGTCCTCGGGCGAGTGCACACACCCTGCCGGAAACGGTAACACCAGCGTGATGCTATTACCTTCGTCAGCATCAATCTGACGGTACCACCAGCAGAAATGTGCCAGTAATACTGATGCCGGAATTACTGGCACCGGTAGTAGCGTCAACGCCAGAATGGGAAGCTCACCAGTGTCCATCTTTGTATCTCCCATTTCCTGCTGTCATGCACTGTGACTGAAGCCTGGAAACATGTCTGGGAGCAAAAAGGCACAAGTCCCTGATGTTCGCCTGTGGAAACCAAAGTTCTCAGAGGCGGAGCTGACTGCACTGGCCAGCACTGTGGTGTAGCATGCCGAGACACTCTTTGGGGATGGCCACAGATGGACTAGGAAAAATATATATTACAGATTGACTACCCCTCTCTTCAAGTCCTGTATGTAACGCAGGTAAGGGTAAAGGTTAACCTGTTTGATTCATTAACAGGGTAAACACCTTATAGGGGGAATTACTGAAGCAAAGCAACTTTGCAAAATATAAATCTCTCTAATTATTTTTCATAAAAACACATTGAAAGACATTGCAGACATTTTCTAATGATCATCAATCATACCATTCAATCACCATGCTCCCTATTCTAACAAAGGGGTACACTAACTTGAAGAATCTTTTATGCATAACAGTTGTTGTAAATATGTGTACAAGACATAGGAAAAAGAAATTAGATTTTCCCTTATCAGTCGACATATGTTTCGGCCCTTGCTGGTGTACCACTTATGTCAACAGTGATCACTGAAATAGATGTTGGGCCATCTTCAGGACTAAGGTTACTTCTGGAAGATCAATCTTGTTCCCCACTTTGACACAAAATGACACGTTTAAAAATATAAATATACAGACATTAATATAGAAAAAGAGATTGTGCTTCCCAATAGAACTTATTAAAGGTGATGGCTAGTATAACCTATTCTAGCCAAAAACACAGAACCCACCTGCGGTCTATAAACTGTAATTTGGACTATTGAGCTGTGTGGGACACTTGGATTGTTGCAGTAATTTAGCGTCCGGTATTCAAGTTCCTATATTAATGAGGAAAAATAACCCATCAATCTTCTATTTAAACTGACTTAGGTAAAAATATGCATCTAATTAGCAAGAGAGACTTACAAATAAAACACATCTGTGTGTGTGTCTTCTTATCCGGTCGTGATTATGCCAGAATCAAACAGAAGTCCATGTTATTCACTTATGGGCTTAGCTGTTAAGGCCAGCACGGACGAAAGTTCCAAAAGCTGGTGAACTGCCTAGATGTAAGAAAGGCCAAATTAGTTACTAAAACTAATTGTTACAGGTTCAGAACATTTGGACTGCAGTGTTTAAGTTATTTTGACCGCTTTCATTTGGTATTTAATAGGAAGGGTATAATTAACCATGGCCATAGACACCTGCTAGGTGATTATTCAATCAATGTACTGTCCCTTAAACAGAATTTAGTTCTTATGCAATCTGCACATGGTATTGGATCTATGTAACATCAGGTATCTATTTTATCAGGTGCTGAAAACAGAAGCCACATTTCATTATAATAACTAGCAAGATATTTACTAACTTTAAAACCGCGAGCAATGCATTCCATAAGGGTGCACTAATAAATGCCCGCTCCATGGTAGCCCATGCTTCAGACATTGCCGACCTGCTACACAACGAAGACTTGGACTTCTTAGCAGTCACCGAATCTTGGCTCCACCCGACGGCAGGCCCTGCAATTATGCTAGCGGTACCAGATGACTACACGCTATTAAGACTTGATCGTACCACCTCTAGAGGCGGAGGTCTTGCCATCATAGCCAAAACTAAATTCCCTATTACAATTGAATCACCCACTAATGTTACTTCCTGTGAATCTCTAACCGCCAAGTTAACACTATCTAATACCCAATCCATCTCCAATCACCTTATCTACCGACCGCCGGGCCCCTTAGGGTCATTTGAAGAAGACCTCATAGACATCCTATCAAACAATCTTAAACATTCCTCACAACGCATCTTACTAGGAGACTTTAACCTAGGATTTAGCGACCCCGCAGACGCCAATGCCAGTACAATCAATAACACCCTAGAGGAACTGGGCTTCACCCAGAAGATCACTGAGCCCACCCATATCAAAGGGAGAACTCTGGACTGGCTAGCTGTGCACAACTGCCCAGTCCTAGTCTCTGCCATACTCCCGCAGCCTTGGACAGACCATTACTTGATCTCGTTCACCCTAGAGGCAACCCCAGCACAAGCTAACAGCATAGCTCCAGCTGTCCAATCCCGAAATAAAAAAAACATCACCCCGAAAACCTGATCCCGCTAATCACACCAACCTTGAATGCCATCCCGGCTCATACAGATCCATTTACGATGGTGGATATCTATAATAAAATCATGCTCTCATCCCTTGATGCCATAGCGCCTTTAAAGCTAAAAAAGAGCAAGCCCCGGAAATACATCAACTCCTGGTTTTCACCTCATCTTAAAGCCCTCAGGCAGGAAAAGCGACGCTGTGAAAAAATCTGGCGAGCTTACCCCTCAGAAAATAATAAAAAAAACTTGAGCAGTCTAACTTCCCAATATAAAAAAGAAATTATATTGGCCAAACAAACGTCTTATAGTACGCGAATCTCACAAGCTAAATCTAACACTAGAGAGCTTTTCACAATACTTAAAGAGGTTAAATCCCCGATCCAAGTGCCCGACTCATGTATCAAAGATAAAAACTGGTGCACGGGCATACAAAATGCCCTAGCGAACAAAATCTCCTCCCTAAGACTAAAATTAGCATTAAAAAAGAAACTCTGCTCTCCTCTACTAAGCCGAGTACCGCCTCCCATAAAAAGGCTCACCCAACTCAATCATCCCCCCCAGCGCACAACCCCACCTTTAACTTCCATAAAGTATCCACCAAAGAGGTAGAAAATACTATTCTCACCCTCAAACCTTCAAATTGCCACAGAGACCTATGCCCCGCTCAACTGATTAAGGATGCAGCCCATGATCTCGCACCATTTATTACCAAACTAATAAATGCGTCTTTCACATCAGGCACCGTACCTAATAACTTAAAACAGTCCTGGGTCCTCCCTCTGCTTAAAAAAACAAACTTAGACCCATCCACTCCAACTAACTACCGCCCCATCACCACAGTACCGTTCCTTCTTAAAATCATCGACAAATCAGCATACCACCAGATCCAACATTACCTTGAGCACTTCCATCTCCTAGGCGTCCGACAATCGGGTTTCAGGCCACAGCACGGAACCGAAACTGCACTTATAGATCTCAAGGCACAGATAGACGAGCTGAGAGACCAGGGCAAGACAGCACTATTGTTACTCCTCGATCTCTCTGCGGCCTTCGATCTGGTCGACCATGAGAACTTGTGCAACCACCTACAAAAAGCTGCCCACTTCTCTCAAGAAGCAACCAACTGGATCCAATCCATCCTCAATAACCGCACGATGAGTGTCTTCTCATTGTCAGCAGCAGCCGACCCTACACCTATCACTTGCGGAGTGCCTCAAGGATCTTGCGTCTCCCCTACACTTTATAACATTTTCACGAAGCCCCTTTTCGATGATCTAGACGATCTGGGTATCACCTACACTAATTACACCGATGATACCCAGATCCTCATCCCGTTGTCGGGGGATTACGACAAGGATTTGGCCTTCGTTAATAAAGTGTACCTCATCATCCAGGCATGGATGGCCTCACACGGTCTATGCCTGAATGATGACAAGACGGAACTCCTTATTCTAGGATCTACACACTACCTCAACAAACTGGGCCACAAATACTCATCGTTCATAATTGACGACAACAAGATCAAAGTAGCTAAGGAGGTTAAAACCCTCGGTTTCTATCTAGACTCCACCCTCACCTTCAACAAACAAGTGAATGCAATGGCCTCCGCCACCTCCTACACTTGCAAACTCATTAGGGCAGCCAAAACCTTTCTCCCCCCCACCAACTGTACCACCCTGGCCAGGGCGCTGATCCTGTCAAAGTTGGACTACTGTAACGCTCTATAGATAGGTTGTAACAAATATATCTCAAATAAAATCCAAATCCTCCAAAATAATGCCCTTAGAGCGGCCCTCAGTATCCCGAAGAAAGCCCATATCTCAGTTTCCAGAAGATCTGTCAACTGGCTATCCACCAAGGACAAGATATTCCTTAAATCGGTATCTCTGATTCATAAATGCCTCCACCAAGCAGCCCCTCAATACCTCATCGCCAGATTTTCTAGACCCACCCTCTCTCGCCTCTCGAGAACGGCCAATTCCAACCTTTTTCTGGTGCCCAGGTTCAAACGTACAAGGTCTGGAGGTAATAGCTTCCCAGTAAAAGCAGCGCAATTCTGGAACTCCCTTCCTCCTACCTGCAGGGAGGACCTACCCTACCACCAGTTCAGAGCCAGGACTGTCCACTGGCTCAAATCTCTCGACTCATAATGACTTCCGATGCCCAGATGCGCCACTACCATGTGGCTCCTTACCTCATTGAATGTAAATTATGTATATAGTACAGCCTACAATGTTTATGTCCTACCCTTCCTATTTTGTGTGATACGTCCGGCACTGTAACCACAGCTGGACCTCACCCTACTGTATGTAACTAAGCTTTGCAACCCTCTTGCTGCCTTTGCGCCTGGCTACCCCTGGGTTTGGTGCGCATTATAAATAAATAAATACTAAATACACACAGGAATTGTCACACACATTTTTATAGCGTTCTCATTCAAACGAAAAAACACTTTGCGTGGTGTTCGCATCAATTATAGCGCACGCGTATACACAGTCTCACTAAGACGAACGCCAGTACTACGTTATGCTTGTTTATTATTCAGACCTCGTTGGGCACCTAGCGTGGTATTTGCATCAATTATCGAGCGTGCGTATGTGCCGTCTCGCGTCCAGCAACGCCAATGATACATTGTATGCGTGTTGTTATTTCACCGTTCGGCAGCATTCCATTACACAAGCGCATTCAATGCTCACCTTCATCAGTTACGTGTTTGTATCGAAGTTGAAACCACGTTACTTCTCTCACCTGCAGCAACTTCTACTTGTCAGTCCTGAAGTATTTAAAAGATATCAGGTGATATATTATACATCATGTGACTTCTACCAACGTTAGTGATGTAGATATGTGTGTTAACAGGGATGATGTTACATGTAGTGTTTCTTATTTTTTCTATTTTTTCAAAAATACGATTTATGTTGTTAAACAGAACTGTTTGTAATCTACTGACATTGGAGAGTAGCTCGAGCTGCATAATGGATTTGAAAAATATATATTATATATTAAGCCCGGGTTGGATGATCTCGCCAACGTGATTATTTTGGCAGAGGTTCACCTCGATGAGTAGTTAAAAAAGGCTAATTTCAAAGTCTACATAACTAAAACTGTTGTTTTTTCAGTCGGTCTGTGCAACAAATGGGGTAAGCAGATGCATTGTCGTTGTGTTGTTGTGTTGTTAAACAGAACCGTTTGCAATCTACTGACATTGGAGAGTAGCTCGAGCTGCATAATGTATTTGAAAAATACATATTATATATTATGCCCGGGTTGGGCGATCTCGCCATCGTGCTTATTTTATCAGAGGTTCACCTCGATGAGTAGTTGAAAAAGGCTAATATAAAGTCTACATAACTAAAACAGTTGTTTTTTTAGTTGGTCTGTGCAAAAAATGGGGTGAGCACATGTATTGTTGTAGTTGGTAATATATACTCATATAGATGTTGTTTAGTGTTAATACAATCCTGAGCATATACAGGTACAAACAAAACATCCACATAGCAGAATTGTTAACAACTCATCTTCGTATTGATGATAGGGATGATCAGCATGGATGTATTTGGCAGCATGGAAATTGCATTAAATTAATTATATCAAATAAATGCATTCCATTCTACGGCGATATTAAGGCCGTGTTTGACTGCGTCAAGATTATAAATCCATTTTTGCTCACATCTAGTAAAATTCAGATCCATATTACCCCCTCTCGGGGGTGGTTTGATGACCTGGATTACACACCATAATAGATCGGTGAATTTATGTTGTTTCTTAATATAGTGAGCCACTAGAGGTTTGTTGTCAATTTTGTTGTGAATACAGGATTTGTGTTTGCAAATTCTCTGACGTACCTGTCGCTTAGTCTTCCCTATATACACCAGGTTACAAGGGCATTTTATAGCATACACATCCCATTGTGTAAGGCAATTGGTGAATGTCGTGAGCTGGATTGTTGTATTACATAGTTGAATGCTTTTCATAGTAGCAGTCTGTGCACAGACAGAACATTTGCCACAGCGGTGGTGGCCCACCACTGGTGGTAAACCCCAGAGCTGAGTCTGCGATGTTGTAACCATGGGTTTATTAGGGTAAGTGTGGACCAAAATGTCCTTGATGTTTCGTTGTCTTTTAAAAGCAAACCGAGGCACCGATGGATTAAAATCATCTGTTTTGATCATGTACCAATGTTTTTTAATGATCTTTCTAAGATGACTGCTGATTGGACTGTATGTGCAAACACATGTGATAATTTCATCTTTGTTACGCTGTATAGGTTCCAGACATGTCATTCTATTAATATGCAGTGCTCTTTTATATGCACGATGGATGGTTTTTTTCAGGTATCCTCTGTCTTTTAACCTTGGTTTCAATGTTCCATTTTGCTTAAACATCTCCACTTGAGTGCAGTTTCTACGAATGCGCAGAAACTGACCATATAGAAGACCTTCTTTGAGGCTCAACGGATGGAAACTCTGATAATTGAGCAAAGTATTCTTATCTGTAGGTTTCCTATATAGAACTGTTTCTATTTTACCTGGGTCAGTTTTTTGTATTTGAAGATCTAGGAAGGATATTTTGTTCAGATCAGTGTGTATTGTGAACTGAATATTGGGATTCTGAGCATTTAGCCATCTATGGAACAGTATCAAATCATCAGATGTTCCTCTCCAGATCATGTAAATATCGTCGATATACCGTAACCACGTTATAATCGACGCAGAGAAGGGATTAGAGGAGTCAAAAATAAATTGTTGTTCGAGATTGTCCATATACAGATTAGCTAGGTCTGGAGCAAAGGTTGCTCCCATACTGGTTCCCTGTAGCTTGTTGTAAAAGCGTCATTGTATAAGAAGAAATGTTCTGTTAAAGCTAATCTTATACATTCTAAAATTAATGCAGTGGGGACCTGGTTGACTGTTCCAGTCCGTTTGTCCAGATAACTAGCCATCACCTTCAAACAATCCTGTTGAGGGATACTGGTATACAGGCTAACCACATCCAACGTGACCAAGATATCGGATTGTCTCAGTTGAAACGTCTCTAATATTTTTAGCATGCTTGTGGTGTCTTTGACATATGATGCTATTTGAGACACAAGCAGTCTTAAGAACCATTCAGAATAAATTGACAAGGGCTCAAGTACCGAATGTATTGCTGCCACAGTAGGTCTTCCCGGTGGTGTCATTTTTGTGAATTTTTGGAAGGATGTAGAAGGCCGGGTTGGTAGGATGTTTACTAAGCAAAACATCTTTCTCTTCGGGGTCTATCCATCCTTCATCCACAGCATGTTTCATGAGACTTTCAATCTCTTCTTGGAGCCTTGGTGTGCGGTCCCGCACCAGTTCCCTATATGCAGTTCTGTCATTAAGGTGTTTCATGACTTCTATTTCATATTCTTCTTTATCCCACAGTACAATACCACCCCCTTTGTCAGCTGACCTAATTATGAAAGAATCATTCAACTGCAAGGTTTTGAGAGCCTCTCTCTCAGATTTTGTGAGGTTGTCTTTGGAATTATTTTTGGTTTTTATCACTCCCTGGATTTCATGTGAGATTCTTTGTTCAACTGCTACAATTGCTGGGCTTACCATTGCATTTGTAGGAGTGAATTTAGAAGGAGATTTCAAGCCTGTAATAGTCAGTTCTTTACTTGAGGGTGTAGGATTTCTAAAGAAATATTTCAGACGTATTGTTCTGTAGAACTTTTGTAGTTCCAATTCTGCCTCAAAGGATTTAGCCCTTGTGGTTGGAACAAAAGACAGACCTTTAGAAAGGACACTAATATCAGTGGAAGAAAGGACATAGGAAGTTAGATTAAAGATTGGGACTACCAGGTTTGTGGAGGAGGGCCCTGCCAATTCCTGGTGTTCATTCGGGGTGGTCCTTGATTTTTGTTGCGTCCGTGCTTGCCCTGTCCCCAAATAAACTGTGGTGGTGGTCCTGTTTGCCTAGTATCAGAGCAACTGCTAGTGGAGGCATTTGAGGAATTCGAAAAATTCCCAAATTGTTTCCTCCTATTACCTGCATTGTATGCTCTGCCCTGGTTTGCTTTTTGTAGGTCCTCATAGTAACTTTCTATGAGATAAGGATAGGTTTTAGTCTCCTTATATTGTTCGACGTCTTTCTTCAACTTCCAGATTTTTTTGTCTAGGGTCAGTTTCTTAAATTTACTTATTTCATATTCAATTTTATCTAAAGTTTCCTTGATGTTTTGGATGGTATTGTCTTGTTTTATTTTACCCTCCAATGCTGCAATTTCAATTTTTTGTAGGCCCGCTTCTTCTTCTGCTGTATCTATGATAAGTATCAATAGATCTCTTGAACACTTGTTACTCACTCTGCTGAATTTACATTTGAACTTCGAGTTGTTAGTGAATACTCTTGGGATATTTTTAATTTGCAATCCCTCTGGTATTGTGCCTGCTTTCAAATATGCCAACATGAGTTGGCCATGTGACTCAGTACGTATATGTTTTTTCTTTTTTTGAGTCAGTAGTTCAGCATCATTTGACTGTGGTGCAACAGCTGCCTTTTCAATATTGTCTTCTAATAATGAGGGCAGGCTCATAATGTTTTGATAGTATTCATCGGAGAAGGAAACCAAATTTCCATTGTCCATTTCAACGATTCTCAGCACAGCTGATATGCGTTTGGGACAAAATTAACCCAACAACCAAGGGTTGTCCTAAGTAGGTTTAAATAAACGGGTACTCCCTAATGTTTTGTTTACGGGGGGTCGAATCTGATGGAAGGGAGAATCTTACAAAGGAAAAATATATATTTCAGATTGACTACCCCTCTCTTCAAGTCCTGTATGTAACGCAGGTAAGGGTAAAGGTTAACCTGTTTGATTCATTAACAGGGTAAACACCTTATAGGTGGAATTACTGAAGCAAAGCTTAAAGTTAGGAAATATCTTGCTAGTTATTATAATGAAATGTGGCTTCTGTTTTCAGCACCTGATAAAATAGATACCTGATGTTACATAGAACCAATAACATGTGCAGATTGCATAGGAACTAAATGCTGTTATATATCTTTTTCCTGTGTAAGATTCTCCCTTCCAACAGATTCGACCCCCCGTAAACTAAACATTAGGGAGTACGCATTTATTTAAACCACAGAAAGACCAGCCAGAAGTGGAAGACAGCCATCTGACAGAAGTGGCAGAAAGGGTCACAGCCGTGGGTACTGTCCCCTGGACGCAGAGAGATTGCCATAAGCATTGGGATGACCTGCACCTGATGGTTTGCAACCTCATCTCAACAGAAAGAGGGGCATCTGCTGCCACAGGAGGAGAAATGGTGGCACGCCTAAACCTTATGCCCTGGGAGGAGAGTTGCAGCTCCATCCTGCACATGGAGTGAAAAGATGGAGTTGGGACAGCAGAGGCAGGAGCTGGGACCCAAGGTGATGGTGGTAAGTACAACATACCCCATTTAAATGTAAATGTAGAGTCCAAATACATGCATCCCCAGGCAGAGAAGTGCATAATGGGAAAGAGAACAGGTCCATCACATGTCAGTCACAGCAAATGGCCATAACACACATACACCAGGGGATGCCACTAGATGGAGCCATGCACAAGCAATGTTGCCAAAATGTACAGCTCCACACATGAACACATGATCCACCTAAAATTCACAACACTAAAACTTTATTATGTAGTATTAGTACACCAACACAGGCTGGGAAGGCATCCTTTTGTTATGCAGCAGATTATTGCCTTGTTGACTGTAGCTGTAAAGTGTGTCAGCAATGGACAATGCAAATGTCTAGGTTCAGAAGGCATAGCTGAAGAGACCTGGTTGGTGAGAATAAAGAGCTCTGGATATTCCAAGAGGACTATATGGCTGGTGAGCTGTGCCTCGTGTGAGAGACGGCAGCTCTGTAAATGTGGAATTGCTGTATAGTAATTGTAATTGTTTATTTGTAAAGTGCTTATACACAAGTGAAGTGCTTTAAATCGCTTCAAGGCGGGAAGTGAACAAGGGAATACAGTTGTCATTCTTAAGCCTTGAAGTTTCCAAAGGATCTAACCAAAAAAAAAAAAATAACTCGCATACTAGGCCTGAGGCATTTCTACTAGTGCAAGTGCATGACAGGAGGGAATGAGAGAAAGGGGGTGAGGGAGAATACAGTCGTAACTATCAAACTATGCCTAACAACTTGTCAGATAGTGCAAGTGCATGCCAAAGAGTGGGGAGAGAAGGGGGGGGGAGGGAGAAGGACATACAGAACAATAAACTACTGTACTAGGCCTGACGACATTTCGGATTGATTGGTGGTTTGTCACCACTAATGCGTCTATGCACAAATGTTTCAGGTGCAATAAAGCTAGGTAAGGGAGACAGATGGAGAACAGGACAAGCGATCTTGCTAGGCCTAGTACATTCAAGATATGAGACATAAAGACATGAGTGATTGACTGACTGCTCTTAGGAGCTTTTCAGTTGGTTCAGGGTTCTTTGAACATTGAGATATAGAATCTGAGTAACGAATTCACTTGGTACAGAGTTATGGAAATCCTGCTGACAAGACCAAGCTTAGTAGAAAAGGTCATTTTGTCTTTTACTCTACCCCTCATACACATCTAAAATTCAACAAGGCACCTCTCAACACATAAGAAGGATTTATGCTGGCTGACAAGAAAAGATAACAGGTTGGCCACATTGTAGTCCAGAATCCCCCCAATTCATTCCATCTATCCTCGAAGCATTATCCAACCTTGTCTTTGAAACCATTGTACTATCCAGAAAACGACACAATCTTTTTACCATCAAACATACTTTTAATCAGGTATCAAAGAGATAACCCTGTGCTCAATTTAACTCTAATTAGCATATGTATCTATTTGGTCTGTAGTGTTATGCATAATCAATCAAAAATAATCATTTCTACCGGAGAAGAAATTATACATTATTTTTTTAAACATACAAAGTTGGTTATTGCAAATGAGTTCCTGGTGAGGGACAATTAGATTTTATCAAACAATCTGATTGGCCCTCAACGGGTCATTACCCAGCCGACAAAGACGCATGAGCTCCACATCCCGCAGATTTCCGTGCCTTTATTTGGCAGGCCACCATGGAACAGGGAGAAGGGACTACATGTAGTCCCTTCTCCCTATTCCATAGCAGCCATTTTGTTTGCTTATTTTTTTTTTTTAAATGTATGGCCACCATGAAAAGGGTGAAGGGACTTCGTGTAGGGCCTTCTCCCTGATCTCTGGTGGCTATTTTTATTGCTTTTATTTCTTGAGTTGAGAAACGGTCACAAAGCTGTGTCTCAACTCGAGAAAAAATGCTATTAGTACCCTGGTACCACATGCCGGGTTGCTAATAGCAATTGGACCCTCAGAAGGGGGCAGTACTGGTCAGGTATTGCCTCGGAACTATGTTAAACCCCTCACTTCATTCTAGTTTTTAACTATGGCCCCAGGGCCATTAACCTACCAGTTATTCCCCCCTCCCTCCTTGGGTTCTATTTATTAAATAATGTTTAATTAATTTGAAAGATCAATAACAATAAAATATAAAAATCGTTTGAATATTAATAATATGGAATTAGCTAAGACATAAGCATACTCAAACTTCATCTACCCTACCCATCTATTTATCCAGATTGCAACTACCTCCTCATGCTCTGCCCTACTAATGCTGCCCTACTAATGAATTCCCAACAATTAGTTTGTCATTTGTAAATCAATTGACTTTCCTCTCTCTCAGATAATCTATGTGATTTAGAGCAGAAATGTCGCTGTTGCTAGGATCATTTCTTTGAATCTAAATATTCTAATTTTAATTTTGCCATTGAAAATGCAACTTATCAACCTAAAGGACATTTTGCCCTGCTGTAGGTGATGAAGAATACACTTTCTCTCAAACAATTCAATATGTTTTACACAAAATGTCAAGATTTGCTTTGTTTTTCTCCATTGATATTGTAGACGTTCAGAAAGTAATTATCTTATCATTTATGAATTCTCATATACTATCTTGTAAATATATGGCTAAATGTGATTCCTTTTCAAGATGAACTTGTTTCATTGATGTAAAAAATGAAAACTGCTTATTTTGCTGATAAACTTTGTATGGCTTCCAAGGTTGAAGACCGCGTTTTGATTTTCATTCCTTTTGTTCTTCAGCTTGTTCATCTCTCACACGGCTCTGGATGATTTCCCGATTCTCTTAAAGTAGTTCTTGTGTCGCCTGTGTTATAAATGCCTATTTTAGATGCAGCTTGTCTGTCAAATTATTGACCAGCAAGCTCTTTGCCATTTGTTTGGAACATTCACAGAAAGTCTGGTTTCTGACCAAACGAATGACTGCATTATCGATCAAAAAGATTAGCTTAATTTCAGTCAGGGTTCTGAACTGGCTCAGGCACAGAAACCACCTTGCACAACCTAGATGATGTCTATAACATTTTGGATGATTGTGGTTTCTGTTCATTATTGCTTAACTCTCGGCATCCTTCAACACAATTGACCATGAGGTGTTTCTTGTGATTTTATTGCATCGAGTGGGGATTGGAGAACTGGGCCTTTACTGTTTCCACTCCTTTTTAAATGCGAGAAAGCAAGTAGTAGTCATAGGGCACAGTCAATTGGTCCCCTTCTCAGTACCTTTTGGAGTTCTTCAGGGGTCAATAAGTTTGTCCCTGTTTGTTAACTTGTACATGGACCCACTGAATGATTTGGCTTTGAGGCATGGCATAGACATGCATTAAATTTGCTGATGATACCCAGACACATCTCAGAATTTCATCTGAAAGGATCCAACACAACGGTGTCCTTGTTTATGAGACACTGATGCATGAATGTTTTTTCATTTCTTGAAAATTAATCTGACCAAAACTGAGTTTCTTTTGTTTTCACCCTCTTCCTGTATTGCACATTTCAGTTTGTTGTCTCAAAGATTTATGAGGGACCCTCGAGAATTTGTATCTGTACACATTATTTTTGTGGTAAATTTTCAAGTTCTCATATTTTAGCTTTTTTAGATCTGTGAAATATTTCTTTATCAGTTGTGCTCTTTTGGTTATTGATGCAGTCTCTGTTTTTTTTATCTTGGATAGATGTTGGTATTCCTATTCTAGCAGCCCTTCCTCAATCTTCCTTAATCTTCCTTGCCTCTATTAGGACTATTCGTTATGTTGCTGCTCATTTCTTTTTTGGAGGAGAGAAGGGAAATCATATTACTCCCTTTTTAAAGACTTGTTATTGGCTACCATTAGATGTGAGGATTGTTTTTAAATGAATATGTATTGCATATAAAGCCATTAATTTCCATAATCCTTCTAATGTGGCTGATAAAATGAAGATCCCTCGGGGTTCTAGAACGCTTTGCAGCCATGAATGTATTTGAGTCCAAGTTCTTACATTTAAAAGTGTATATTATAAGAAAATATGTTTTATGCCATGGTTTCTTGTTGGAATGCTTGCCAACTAATTTTCATATTATGGAAGAAGACTTGCATTTTAGGAAAGCTTTGAAAGCATGGTCATGCAATTCTGTATGCTAAGCATTGTGCTGTTTAGCTGGATTTTTTGTTTTTCTGTGTTTTTACTGTTGTGCTATCTTATCTGTTTTTATGTAGTTTATTGTATATGTAAATCTTTATTCCGCACTCTGATGAATTTGTACTTTGTTTAAGCTATATAAACATTTTGAACAAATTAATAAATTCATGAACACACCCTTGGTCTCTGGAACACCCAAACCCTTCAAGGAAAATCTCTCCTCTCTCTAACCACTTTGACTCTAATCACCTTCTCTCAGCACTGCTCCCTCCCCTATTAATATACATCTGATCTATTGTCTATCTTCACCCATGAACTCTCTTTCTCTGATTTAGTTAGAAAGAACACTCATAGATGATGTCCCAGCCATCATAATGGGTGACCTTAAGCACAACAGTGACTCACCAGCAACAACTTGACCCCACTCTCTGTAAACTCACAAGTCACCCGAAAACAACCTTCACACCCACACTCAAGGATTCTGCTTTCTGCTTACATCTCCTATTCCAATCTTCCACTCTGGATTCCTATGCTTCCAATATTTTCTCCTCCTCCTCTGACCATTCACTTGTTCACTTCACTATCTCCTTTCCCCTCCGCTCACACTCCCTAAACCGTATCTGTGAACACAGCTAAATACAAGCATGGTCCATGACTTCACCCATGCCAGAAACATCATCCAAGCTTTCTTTTCCACTTGCTCATACCATTGAACTTGTGTTTGTAGGATTCAACTCTGTAATCTCAATCCCTTTAACAATTGTTAACCTGCCAGCTTGTTTACCCTCTCACAACCTTGCCCCCAACCATAGCTGAGGGTTATGTTTCCCTGCCTAGGCCACTGGAGGAAGGCTCACAATCCTTTGAGCCTACAAATACTCTTGCTGTACCCTTACCAATGCTCACAATTCAGATATGGGATGAATAGATGTGATAGAAAGGAAAATAAAGGTGGAGGTGTTGCCTTAATTCACAGACTATCACTTACGGTCTGGGAAACCAATGCGTTTGTCATGGAAGGAATTGAATCCCTTCGTCTTAAAATCAGCATGAACGCAGAAGCTACTTTGAAAGTACTTATTTATAGACCACCAACTTCACCTGGAGACTTCCTAACTAATCTTACGAGTTTCCTAGTCTCCTCCTTGAAACCTAACTCGAATTACATGATCATGGGGGATATCAAACTATGGCTAGACTACATGGATGATCCAATTGCTCGCGAGTTACGTCTAGCACTAGATGAATTAGGGTTTGAACAAATTATTTGTGAACCGACTCACAATTTAGGACATATCCTTGATTGGGTTGCTTGCCATAAAGTGAAAAGCAGAGACGTAATAATCTCTCCATGTCCCTGGTCGGATCACTCATTTGTAGGTTTCACCGTAATTTCCAATTTCATTAACAAACCAAAACCTAACAAGGATTAAAATATCCCCACACGTAACCTAAAAAGTATCACAGCTACTAAACTTGAACCGTTAATCATGCCGCTAAATAAGATTTCTAACAGGGATACCCCTGAAATATTAGCAAGAGTCATATCAGACAACTTGAGCATAGCTGCTAATATATTAGCACCGCTAAAAAGTATAACACGGAATGAAGGTATTAAACACAACTCATGGTTCTCCCCCGAACTTCAAAGCTTAAAATCTCATGCTCTCAGACTCTTCCATACTTGGAAATCTGTAAGAATGCAAGATTCTCTAATGGAATACAAGATAGCAGCCAAAAAATACAAAGCTGACATTATCGAGGCAAAAAGAAATCCTTTAAGACTAGAATAACACAGGCTCAATTGGACTCTAAGGATCTTTTTAAAATATTGAAGGAGCAAGAATGTATTAGCTCCTCAAACTTAGACCTAGTTAATAAGGATAATGCATGGTGTAATACTATGCAAAAAGCCATGCAAGACAAACTTCATAATATTTTAAATGACACTGCGATAAAAAAACACAACCAAGATGACAACTCTGGTACACAGGAGTCTTATATTAGATGCCCTTCCATCCCTGTTTTTGAATTCACATCAATCACTACTACAGAATTGGATAATTAATCATTTCAAAACCACTAAATGCAAAAAGTATATCTACACAGCCATGATGATTAAAACATGTCCTCCTACCCTACTCTCCGCCATTTGCACCTTTATTAATGCCGCCTTGATTACCGGGACTGTCCCTCAGGAATTGAAGGATGCCTGGGTCATGCCGATACTCAAGAAACCTGGACTAGATGTGAATCTAGCAAAAAACTATAGGACTATCACCAATACCAGCTTCCTCCTGAACATTTTGGATCATGTGGCCTATGAAAAAATAGCCAAGCACCTCGAAAAATATCCAGTCCTACATGATCACCAGTCAGGTTTTAAAGTTGGCTTTGGCATGAAGACAGCACTCTTAGAACTCAAATCCAAGCTCCTAGCACGCTTGGTTAAACAAGAAACCTCTCTGCTGATGTTGCTCGACTTATTGGCCACCTTCAACCTTGTGGACCATCTTATTATGGCCACCAGGCTGAAGGAGGTAGCTAATTTCTCACCTCTGGCGGTCCAATGGATCTCTTCTTTCCTTAATAATCGAGAAAGCAGAGCATTTTTTGAGAAGCAGAATCAACCCTTATTAATGTTGCTATGGGTGTACCACAGGGTGCCTGTACATCACCTTGTTTGTACAACATATTCACCGACCCCCTGTTTGCTATGTTTGCGCATGAAGGTGTAGCTTTCAAGAACTACGCCGATGACAAACAATGTGTCATCCCTCTAACTGGTAACTACGAAGCAGACATGCAATTGATCAATAAGATCTACTCCCTAGTGGAGTCATGGATGATATGTAACAAGCTAGCACTTAACAGAGAGAAGACGGAATACTCTACAAAAACTTGGACCCAATTATGAGAACTTTGCATTAGGAGAAGTGACAATCGGCCCCCTGAAAAAAGTCAAAACCTTAGGAGTAGTGTTTGATCAACACCTTACTATGAGATCACATGTAAACAGCCTTATATCATCATGTGCTTACTATATAAAACTACTTGCCCATCTAAGACCCTTTATATCACAACAAAGCGCAGAAACAATCGCGAGAGCGATCATAGGGTCGAAAATTGATTATTGTTCTAGCCTCTTGATAGGACTAGACAAAGCTGCATGTACTAAATTGCAAGTAGTTCAAAATGCAGTGGTAAGGGTGGTAAAGAAGCTGAATCGCAGAGATCATGTTACCTCAGCGAGGCGGGCCCTGCACTGGTTACCAATTGAATCACGTGTTCTTTTTCATATCCTCTTCATCACCCAGAAGTGTCTGCAGGGAAGAATACCACTTTATCTGCGTGAACTCTTAGTAAACAAAACTTATGTCAGATCACTGAGATCCAGTCAACAAAATGTTCTTGCTATTCCAAGATGCAGGATGGTGAAGGTCGCTAACACTGCCTTCTATGTCATCGCTCCGAAGGCTTGGAATGACCTCCCGCCTCATATACACGGCATTGAATCGCCTGACGTATTTAAAAGAAAGTTTAAGACCCATTTGTTTGCATAACTCTTGACTCTAGTGTCTCCTAGGCTCAAACCTTTAGCATGTCTCTCATGCTTTACTTGTTATATGTTGTCCTTGTCTTGTTGCGCCCTTAAGCCCAAGGGTCAATGGCTGCACAATATAAATATAAGTAAAGTAAAGTTGAATCCTGCTAATATACCGACCTCATTTCCACTTTCCCCTGAAATCCAGCCCAACATTCTATGACCCACCGGATAATGTTGGCTCCCTGCAAGCACTCATCTATAACTTCCTCTCACTCACCTGAGGAAATTGCTATCTACATTTCTTCTAAAATAACCTTGCCCACCCTGCTATTCCTCCCTCTTTCTTTTTCCATCTCCTCACCTACCTTCTCCCCCATGCACCCCTCTCCATCCTACGTCTCACTATGTCCCTATGGAGCATATATGCATCCTTCACTCTGCCAAACCTCCTCCTCACTAATTGATCCATTTGCATTACAAACTATCAAGAAACATGCACCTGTTACCCTCACCCCCCCTCTCTCTGCCCTATTTAATCTCTATATCTCTCTACTAACACTTGAAATTTAGTTTGTCATATGTCCTAAAGAAATGGTTCTGGTGTCATTCAATCCCACAAATAGCCCACTTTAATGGTATGCTGTCCATACTTCAATTCCTAAGGTGTTTGAAGTTTATTGACTGACATTAACTGATGAAGTTGTGTGATGCACCTGTGTAAGAGATTAGTGACGGTACTGTAATGCTTTGAATTGGGGTCATTCTATGCCCTAAAGATATGGGTCTGCTATCATTCCATCCCAAATTTCTCCAACGTTGCTGGTATACTGTACAACTTTCCAATTCCCCAAAGGGTTGGTGTGTATGAAGCCAGCCCTTGGTGGAGTATCGCTACAAGCGACCAAGCAACCGAGTTCAATGCACCGGGGTTGAGCACCAAAGGAAGCAGGACGGGGGTTTCTATTATAAAATACTGCCACACCTACCCTAACGCTGATTTATCGTATAGACGTGTCTCCCTCCAATGGCACCACACCTACATTCTAGAGACTGGGTTCTACAATTTCACAGGCAACTATCTCAAGGCACTCTCACTTTGCAACCTCCTGCAAACATTACACCAAAACATCTCTCATCAACATCTCCAAATTCATAATCACGTCCTACAATTCTGTCTCTCCTTGCCTCCATCCTGATTCCATACCCATATATAAATGATCACTTTGTAGTTACACAACCTGTGCACTTTATGTTAGAATACATATAATTTGTAGGCATGTTCCTCTAAGGGTCCCACTTAATCAGCCGGGCAAAGTTTATTTTAAAGGTTCTCTACCCAAGGACTGACTCCACCCTCTGTTAATGGCTACTTTGTATGTTGTTTTTGTCAAAATGTCTCCCCCTGAATAATATGTTAAACAACATACATGTTAAATGAATTGAAGGGTGAATCACGGTACTTTATGTTTCAGGCGTGTTTTTATAAGTGAGTGCTATGTGAGCGCCTTAGTAGAGAATAATGTTTCCCTAGGTTGATCAATTTGTTAGACTGCCAGAAGACCACTGTAATGACTGTTCTACATTAAAATATCCAAATTATAACATCCAAGCCCGAATATGAAGTGATATAAATGAAAAGGTAAAATAATTAGTTTTTAGACTGAAAGCAATGTAAACAGTAAACAGTAATACATATTAAATGAAGAATGTACACATAACTAAATGCATGACTGTATTTTAATGCATTTCTAATGAAAGAGAATTCTATCCAAATATATTTGTTGTATATCAAAGCCTACTTTTCGTTTCCTGCTTTTTTAGTAGCAATTGACACAAGCCCCAGTTGCCCCCACTTCAACTCATCACCATTTTTTTATACTTACCAGTTTTGAGCTGTGAATTTACTCTTTCAAATGGGGGTACTAGCAATAATTCTGAACACCTTTGCAACCAGCTTCTGCACAACTCACTAGCGTTAAGCCATAATGTTGCTGCTCAAAAAGGATTTTCATATTGTTAGTATTTTATGTCTATTTGGTAACTAATGAAGTGGGGTAATTTTTGTCTTCATTTTAGCTTCATTTTCTTAGTAACATTTCTTTTTTCTCTTTGTATTTTCAGTATTCTTCTTTTTTTCTCAGTTATGCCTGAATGGGGCCATCTGGAAAAAGAAAGTGGGTGGCTGCTGCTTGTCTGCCCTTGTCTTACCATTAATTTCCAGAATATTGTCCAAAGTGTTGCCAGAAGCTTGGGGGGGGCACATATCCCCAAATATTATCCCAGCCCCATTTAGGAAGTATGTGTTGAGTGCTCTATTGCTATCAAACTAAAAAAGGCATGATCTTTCATGTAAGGTGGAATATTTACTGTGCACCACAAGCATAGAGAGGGACAAGCCCCGCATAACCATCTACAATATTTTTCTTTTGCAACAAGGGTAACATTGTCAAAGAATGTAAGTTCCCCACAATAATAGAGCAAGTTTCACAAAAATATGTTGTCACTTATACATGAAATCCAAGAAATTATGTAAGACAATTTGTAAGAATTAATCAAACTAAATGAACATATTTAAACACACAAAAGTAATATAGAAATTAACAAAGAAAAAGTTAGCAAAGATAATTCACACACTCAACACACTACACCAACAGATCACAAATGGAAAACCGTCTACGAATACTTTAAAATGCACATTACCACAACTCACTAAACTCATATCCAGCATAGATAGGCAAGGACCTGTTGTCCATTAAACAACATTCTTAACCCAAATCCTCCGATTCTATAATTTTTTAATCATCAGCCAACTTATGATTGGCCTTCATTTCATGATTAGGTTTTTTCCGGACTTCAACACTTACATTGGCTTGTAAAATCAATTACAGATCTGCTGGTATAGTAAATATATGAGGGAGTCTGATCTTATAGAGAAACCAAATATATTTCAGAAAGTAATTATTGAAAAACGTGCCCCCCAATGGTCATGAAATGAATCATCAACATATTTTATATGTATGATTTCACCATCCCTGAATGTTGGAGAGATTTGGGGTATATAGTGTGCACCCATTGCTGTGGTCTTTAGGCAGGCACTGCGATATGCTAATTCTCTGAGGCCAGTATTCAAAATTGTCAATAAGGACAGGGTTTACTCTGCTCGTGAAGAGAATACCAGAACCAATCAAGAAGCAATCTGAGTTTTTAAGTGAACTCACTTTAGAACCACATATGTGTTTTCCTGAATCCCCAATATGTGTGCAAGCAAGGTCACACAAATATATCTGGAGTGCCCATGACTTCTCTGGTGGGGAAAATCAGTTCTTGTGCTGTATGTGCTACATTGTTTCTGAGGTTATTCAGTCTTACAAGCACATTAGTGGTTGGAATTGTGTGGGCACCTGATCTCTCTTAAGCCAAGATGCCTCTATTTATGTTAATAAAATGGCCAGTGATGTTGTTGCTACTGTTCCTTTGACTGTTCCCTGCTCTATAAAGAGACTAAATGAGGATGACCGTGGGCTCCTCCCTATAATGCCAGGGCTCACTTCTGCTTGCTTTAGAAGGTACCTCGCTCCCTTGGTTACCCCTTTAGAAGTGCCCATATTCTGATAGGAGACTTAGTCACAATGTACAATGCAGGGCAGGACAGTGCAATGTAATACATACTGAACCTTAGGTAATACATTTCAGATACTTTGGGGGACTACTGATGAAAGCCCACTAAGAGTTAGTAGAATGAATTTTGAGTTTCTGGAGGAAAAAGGAGGCGGGTGTAGAAAAAAGATAAGAAAAAATAAAATCAAAGATTGAGAAGAATCAGGCATCAAAGAGAGTTCCAAAGAAGTGGAGAAAAAAGTACAAAAGAACAGACACAAGAGGAGGCACCTTCTGATGTGGTGGGTAAACCTGGGTGAAACATTTTTGATTGAAAATTGAAATGGCTAATATTTAACATTTTATATTAATCAAGTTGTCCCAAACATTTTCAGTGGTTTGGAAAAGGTATTTTGGGTAGTTCAGGATTAAATATAATATATGGCCATGCAAGGTTTGATTTCAGGATTAGTCTTGTTAGGAGGTGGCAGAGGATGGAGGTTGATAAAGCAGTTGAGACAACAGACTCCAATTGAGCGAGACATAGACAAATAATAAGATGGAACTGGAGAAAGGATGAACATTAAAGTAGGATTTAGTTGTGGGAGAAGGAAGAACATTAAACTAGACTTTATATCAGGTAGAGGCGGGACATTAAAAGAGAAAGCCCATCTTTTTGTCATTATTGCTAATTCTACTACATCCCAAAGAACACATTGTATTAAATAAACTAATATGTTCGTGTCAGCTTGAGAACAACACCACATAATTGTTTGGAGGCAGGCCCGAGATACGATTATATTTGTATCACGTAATATTATCCCCAACAAAAATATCATCGTATATATGGTCATCAGGAACGGCCATAGGCAATATTTTTATTGGGGATATTTGGGGTTTTTGGGAGCAGGGGTTGTTGGGGGTGTCCCCCACTCCCTTTAAAATAATACAGGGGTTGCAGGGGTGTCCCCCACAGGATCCATGCCTTAATATCGGCCAGAAAAATGGCGATATTTGTGTATGGCAATATTCTTGCGAGGATATTAACACATGGAACCATTATATTCAGTGGCTGTAAACCAGTGTGCCATCTCTTAGAGTCCAGATAAAAGACATCTTGCTTGCAAAGTTGTGACTGACACATCTTATAACTCTTTTGAGGTGATAGAGGGCATTCAGTGTTTGCAACCAGACACATTCTCTTTTTGTGGTCAGCCCAAGTACTAGATGTAGAGAATTAAGCTATTATTATATTCAGTGACTGGAAGTGATTATACCCTCATTTTGGTGCCAAACCCATTACTGGGTGCAGAGAAAACGTTGCATTATTCCTGGAATGTGTGAGGAGATAACATTCAATGGCTGTAGGTGTATGTGCAGTCTTTTAGTGATCAGACTAAATACTAGTTGTAGAAAGAAATATTTTAATTCTTGGGAGGCAGGATGGAGGGAGGAGAGAACCACAGTTTTTGATTAACTTTCATGACTGAAACACATGTGCTATGTTTCTCAATGTAAATAGCAGAAGAAGAAAATTGCAGAGTAACCTGGAGCTTGGCAGTAGATTGCATGCAATGGCTGTTAGTAAACTGTCCTACATTTTAGTGGATAGACCAAAAACGTGTTGCTTGCAAAGTTGTAAATTACAAATATAAGGATTCATTTGGTAAGGGAGTACATCGCTTGGCTGTACATAGTAGCATGGTCTGCAACATGCCATACTCTTATGGCTTTACAGAAATTACCATTGTGAGTCCCGACATGTATGGGGCACCTAAACTTTTTGTGGGAACAGGAAACCATGTGAAGGAAATGTATCTCAATATCTCTAACATAAATGAGAGTGAGTACCAGATTGTATTTCCTCCAACATCACACACACATCCTCTGATGAAAATACAATGGTAGTGATGATGATGATGATGATGCAAATAATGTAAAGGTTGTGCACCATCAAATCCCAGGATAATATATAAGATTTTGGAAACCAGTAATATAGAGGAGAAGAAAGAGGAGGATAAAGCCACAGTTAAAGGCATAGGAAGGAGCGAAAAATCTACTCATCCAACTTTGTTTATTGTTTTTCAATGGCAGCCTATCGAAAGTGTAAAACGTCAGTGTGTGGTAGCCGTGGTACCATATCCGTAGCCAGCACCTTGGTGATAAAAAGAGTATAGGAGGACACATCTTTGTGTTCATGCAGTACAGTCCAACATATAACAAATGCAGCCTCTCATCATCTGCACTCTATGCAATAAAGCAGTTTCTCAGGGACAGTCTAGGATCAGGTTAGGTGTCACATTATGATGGTGCCTTATGATGCAACACCATGCATAGGGCTGGAATGAACCCACAATACATCTACTCCTGACTTCTCAATAATAATCCAGTCATTATGCTACCCCCAGTCCATACTGTCACTTGTGGTAAACCAGACATAAGAAACAACAAGAAGACATATTTTCAAGGGTCTCAACCTTATTAAAGAAATGGAAATTCCTCCACTATCGCTGCATCTATGAATATGAACATTCCCCATCCTACAAAATAACAAAAAGGTGCTCGTTAGGACTTCTTGTACAAATGAACCTGGTCCTCTGTCCAAACCTATGGCAGCATATGAACTGACCCTGCCACTAATAATGAAAGCATAACTTAGCCTAGAGAAGGGTTCTTACTCCCCCCTTTCTTTCTGCTTGTGCTAGTTGGTACTTGACCCCCTTCAAAAAGGTCTCTAAAATGTTTTGATCTTTCAGGCCTCTGCCTGCCCACACAGTTCAAACTAGTTTCTTGGGTTTCTATACAAAAATGGCCTCCTGAGCCCTCCTGAGCCCCTCAACAAAGTATTGCATAAATTAGAAAGTGTGTTACTTTCTTGGGCTATCAGGCCTCTGCCTGCTCATACGGTCCCACTAAGTGCCTTGATTTTCTATACAAAAGGGGCCTCCTGACCTCCTCAACAAGGTCTTGCTTTACTTAAAAAAGTTTGTGTCTTAAATGCAAGACTTGAACTTGTAGATGCTTCACTTTTGTAGCCAGTGTCTGTTGCTCACGGCATTCAAACTCCTTTGAAGGAATTCATTTTCTGGGTGCTGCATGGACCTTCTGACTCCTCTGGTAACTTTGATTGGTCTTGTCTTCTGACTCTTCATGAGTGGCTTGATTGGCCCATTAATTATCTGGTGTCTCTGCCCCCCTCGTGGAGACTTAGTTTCAGGACTACCCCTCCTGGATGTTTCTATTTCTCTCGGGTTTCTGGTACACACTTGTGTTTTTTTTCTGGGTCACCCCTGCTGGGTGTTTTTGATTTCTCTCAGGTCTCTCGTAGCCCCATATTGGCCCTCTGGCTCTTTAGACTACCTTGTATTGTCCTCAATCCTCAATCCATCATCTAGTGCCTAAGAACACTGCTGCCCTCCTCCATCCTCCCTCTTTTATGGACCAGCCTCATACCTGCTTCTCCACTGCATTCTTGTTCAGGTGAGGGGGCTGCTATGGCAACTGTGGAACTATGTTTTTTGAGCTGTTGGTTCTCCTGCAGTGGTGCTTTGTTTGGGTGGCAGGATTCATGTATGCCGGTGCACCATGTCTGCAGTAGCTAGATCGTTCTCTTCTGGAGACCGGGTGCTTTGGGCGCTCTGCCCACCTGGACTCAGCAGCCTTCTGCGGGCTTTGGGATTCCTCCTCCAACCATGTATTTGATGTGGTCCTGCCTCCAGGCTGGACTGGCTCAGCGCTAGCGTACAGGTTTCTGCTGTGTGCGGTCTTGGTCAAGCTGTGCCTCCTACCGCATCTGGTTCCCTCCAAGCAGTTGTGTCTCAAGAAACAGGTAAGGGTTTCAGCCCTTTTAGGCTCCTTTCTGCAACGAGAGATGTACCATCATTGGTTCTGTATTTCTGGCAGCAAGATGGGGTTAGCAGCCAAACCGGGCACATTTAAAGACTGTGTTCAGCCCCCATGTAGCCAACAAACAATTGAGACTCTGGTGTTAAGAGAGATGCTACAAACCTCTCACCTCGGGATTCCTTGTCCGCTAAAGGGGCGTGGGCAGGTATCCTCAGTAATATCCCTCCTGCGCTCTCCCCTAGGAACATTTTTGTGCAGCAGGCTCACCTCCCTAGTACCAAATGGGGTGACTCCCCTTGGAGAGAAGAGATGAATGGCCTGGATTTGTGAAACACAACACAACATGTTGCTGCTATTATGCCATAGCACTAGTAACTACAAGCAGTGGTTTTGACTGCAAGCATTGGTTCTGACTAGTTATATATGCTATTTGCATGTGCCTTAGCCTTACTACGGCTCTGTTATTGACCCCTGCTTCTGCTAATTTACAACCATAGTAATGCACAGAGTTTCACCTTCCAATAATGTGTACACATATGGGAATTATAAAGCAGAAACCTAGCTAGAAAGTCACTTTACATAGGGTAAGCACCAAGGGGGTCGCTCGTGAAGTTGAAAGGGAAGCACAGCAACTGACCTGAATATAGAAAGCAGTGGAGGAGTGAGCTCCAGCGATGGTGAATTAAGGTTGAGTGGCCCAATCAACGATTTGTGAGATATTCCGTGAATTGTATGGTCTTCATGTCCTTCCTGAAGTGTAGGATGGAGGGTGGCTGCCTTATCTACATTGGTAATGTGCTCGAGAGGCAGGGTGCCTAACTGGAAAACACCTGTTTCTTTAGTTTTTATCTCTTGTAGTGTGTTTCAAATCTGACTTCTGGTGGTGTGCAAGCCTTCAGAGATGGTGAGTTCTTGGTAATGTTTGTTTGTTTGTTTGTTTGTTTATTTATTTGTAATGCACGCCAGACCCAAGGGTAACCGGGCGCAGCGAGGAGAATATGCAAAGCTTTCAATGTTACATGGAATTACAAGGTTACGAAATTTACAATGGTAGAGAGATAAGTATGTACAAACTTAGCAGGATGCAGATCTGATCAAAGTTTAAGGCACTGCTGTCGAGCGAAGCAGTAAGTTATATACAGTGTTACTATAATTATTTACATTTATGCTATATCTCTAATAATACATATATACGGTTCAGATAAAGTAGCACAACAAAGGTGTCTAGCAATACATTACATATTTTTGTCATTGAGGTGTTTGATAAGATTCATTCTAAAGTATGAGAAAGGTTGGTCTGTTCTCAAGTTGTGTGGCAGGGCATTCCACCATTGAGCAGCTAGCACAGGGAAACTGATGCTGTCAATTTTAGCAAGTTTAAATCTAGGTATTACCAGGCAGTTGGAGTTGGGGGTTCTTGTAGGTCTACTAGAGACTTTTCTTTTTATTTTGTCCATCAGGTAGCTGGGAGCAGCGTTATTGAGAGCTTTGTGCATCCAGGAGATCATTTTTAAGTGGATTTTGTTGTCGGTGGGGAGCCATTTATATTGGTGTCTGATGGAGGAGATATGTTCCCTTTTATTTATGCCTAGAGCAGCTCTTAGGGCATTGTTTTGTAGGATTTGTAACCTTTTGGTGATAGTTTTGTTGGCACCACTGTAAAGGGCATTACAATAATCAAGTCGGGATAATATTAAGGCTCTCGCTAGGATCATGCAACTATCATTAGATAGAAAGGGCCTACCTGCTCTTATTAATTTACAGGTATATGCTGTGGTGGAAGCTAAGGAGTTAACTTGTTTGGTGAAAGACATGGTGGAATCAAGATAGAAACCTAGTGTTTTTACTTCCTTCGAATGTAAAGCAGTGATTTGATTGTGACTGTTTTGTAGGTGATGCATGCGGTCTCGAAAATGATCCATGCTTGATGGGTTAGCATGTGCAGATCCTTGAGGAAAGTAGTTATGTGGCTGCAATTTCTTAGACATATGATGACATGTGCTGAAACATGCGGGACAGCTTTCATAGGGGCCAGGTGGCATCTAGGACTCCGTGAGTAGGGTGTTACCGTCTCTGTTTTGCATTGTGGCATGAAACTGGATCGGTAGCCCTTTAGGATATTGTACTAAGTGATCCTTTTGTGTAACTGGATGGGAACAGACTTCTCAATCTCTTTTCTGATGAGGGATAATTGGATGTTAGGGTGATTATTTGCTAGGTCATATGGGACTATGGTGGGTTTCTTCAGCTGGGGGAAGACTTGCCCATTTTATGTGCATCGGGCACAGTGTCTTAAGTTAGAGATGCATTGATGACATTGCGAAGTGTTGGGTTTCAGGACCCCAAGACCTTTGGTCAGGTTTTCCAGAGTAAATATCCTGGATTCACTCCATCATGATTTGTCACGGACTGGTATGAGTAGGATATGGTGCAGAGCTGTCAGGGTGTTGGCTTATACTGTCTATCTTTAGCAAATAAGTTGTTCATCGCATTTCATTAGTAGGTTGATGGTTGTATTGCCGGGTCTGCCTGGGGGGAGGGTCTGTCAGTGGGTTGATGCAGTGCTTTGGAAGACTGACCTGCTATTGTTGTATACTTCCATACTGCTTGCTTTGTAGCTGTTTGCCTTACGTGTGGTGATGAGGTCCTACATACTGAAAGGAGGATTCTCAGCATGACAGTGTCTACTACTTCATGGAAATTTCCCTAGCAGTTTTATTGCCTGCTTTTGGCTCGCTTGCTGCTTCTGTTGAGTACATGTTTCAGTGTGCATGGTTGCTGGTGGTCCTAGTTGGGTTGTGGTTGTATGAGCTGAGCTGGACTTTGACATTATCTGACAGGTCTGATGTGGAAGCCAAGGTGATGGGTTTTCCTTCCGGTGAGACAATGGGGAAGGTCTTAATAAAGCAGTGTGGTGTCTCGGTTGATTTGGGTTGGCCTCAGTGGAAAAGTGGTGAGTGGTGGAGAAGAATAGATATGGCTGAATGGTCTGTGCATTTCAAAGGTAGGACAGGAACACATATGATGACTGCAGAGGTGTGAATACGAGGTTGAGTTTGTTGCCTTTGTTTATGTTCGATTTTGTAAAGAGCTGCTTGATGTGCATGGTGTGATGCAGTTCAAGTAAAGTTGCTCTAGTTTTCTTGTCTCAGACAAATGTGTTCATTGTATTTCTGATGGATGCTATTGTAATAAGGTCTGCAGTTTGCTGAGACAGACCTGGTTAGTTTGGGGTGTTCAGTAAATCTGGTTGGATTTTGTATCCTATGGGGCTGAGAACATCCAAGTTGTGCGTGGAAGTGAGTGTGAGCAAAGCCTAAGTAGTGATAAATAGTGCAAATAGGTTGTCGGACTGCATGTAGAACTGTGGAGCGAGCATTATTGAGCAGGCATTTGTGTTTTGGAGGTCTGCGGTTTAGAGGTGAATGCAAGTGGGGCTTTTACCTTGAAGTTGAAGATTTAGCGCAAGCAGAAGGCTCGAGGTAAAGACAACACTTTAAGGCCAAAAACAAGCAGATTTACTGCCACAAAATTAACATTTATTGTAAATCCTCCAACACTCCCATGGAGTCCTAAGGACTCAGACAATGGAGACAATGGAGATGTATTTGTCCTCTTTTCCAGCCATTGCAGAGGATTGAATAATGCAGCTGTCTTCTGCTAGCTGAGTTTTTTTTGCACGCTGCATATGTGAAAATTCAAATATGTATCAAAAGGTAAGGTGAACAATAGCTAAATAGATTTCAGCCAACTGACAATTTTGTGACAGTTTTGCAAGTATGCAGATCACAATCATCTAGTACACCTCTCTGTCCATTAATTTAATTCTCGACTGCCTTAATTCAATGCACACTAACCCTAAATCCCCACTCCCTATGCCCCCTACTCCTCTGCTATCTCCTACTGTGGCGGGGTAAAACCTCCATTGTCACGCCTGACTAATCCCCTTCCAGCATCTCCTCTGTCAGTAGAAAGCCCTACATTGTCAGTCCTTCCTCTCCTCTTGTCTTCCTCAGTGATCCCCCAAGAAGGACAATCCCATATTAGACAACACCTGTTTCTGACTGTGGGCCGCTGAAACAGCACCATACTCTTTGGAGACCTCCAGAAGGCAATGAACATCCTTCTCCCTGGAGAATTAACCTTCTTTTGCTTCCACAACTCTTCCTCATCCAAATTCCTGCCCGATTCATGATTTTAATACCGTTTTCAGGAAGGAAGGACTAAGACTAAACAGTGATAACAAAGATAAGGGACAGTCTGGGGCAAATAGAGGTTTTCAAAAGTGGCTCACACAAAGGCTGTTGACTAAAACAGGAAGGAATCCATAATCCACACTCAAATGGGAAGGTGTTATAGGTTTAACAAACACATGGGAAATCTTGTCTAAGGTTTCTGGGATGGCACACATGGGAAAAGGAAGAAGTGTAAGCAAAGGAAACACATGTTTTTATTTTATATATGGAAAGCAAGGTTCAAATTAAAGATGACAAAGAGTTGCCTCAATACTCAAACATACACCAGGGAGCTCCTGTTTGTCTGAGCCATAGCGCAAATACAAAGCGTAAAAGCCTCGAGTAAGGCTTTAACGTCTTGAATTCATGCCACGGGTCATTTGCAGGCATTTGGATGTCAGAGAGGAGGGGCAGAACACTTCTCCCTTCTTCTCTGTCATACAAATGCTCCAGCATGCCAGCGCAAATGCTCGAGATCTCTATGGGGTCTGCTTTAAGCACCAGCAAAATGCAGGCAGACCCCATAGGGATCAATTGTACTAGCTCCCTGCCAGCTGGTACAATTACAATGAAACCCTCCCAACATGCTTGCATGCCGAGAGGGTTTAATTGTATTTGTGAAATCTCCTTACCATGTTTTCACAAGTGAAATTAAACGCTCTTCCACATGCAAGCATGTCAAAGAGCGTTGAATTGTAATTGTGAGCAAGCATGGCAAGCGGAACTCACAGTCATAAGTAAACGCTGCCTGTCATGCAAGAATGCCAGGCAGCGTTTACTCACTTTGCACTGCGCGGTACAATTGTGAAGGGCAAAAGGCAGCCTACATGCCTGTACTCCTCCTTTTGCCCTTTACCTTTACACCCCACAGTGCAAATGGCCAACATTTGGTGGCGGGAGCCGTTTACGTTGCTGTGCAAACATAATGTTTCCGCACCGCCAAATTACACTGTCATGTAAAATGAGCTCTAAGGTGGCAAACAGTGATGAAAAAAGGACTCTGATATAATACACTGGCAATAAATGATCACTGATCCCCTCCAAGATCCACGAAAGCTCTTCCAAAACGAACGTGTTGGGCTTGCCCTGTGCAATCCTGTTCCTACAGCCTAACTGATGAAGAGAAAGTTAATATGGTCCTTTTATGGAGTTCCAGACTCTCCTAGAACACACCGAATCTTACCGTGGGGTTGTGTGGTTCACACTGGCCCACGCAAGAAACCTCTTCTGCCCAAATCCATGGGATGAGTTTACACACCATTATTGACTGCTGGAGAGTTCTGCATGATCCTGCAGGAAGTTTCTGGTTTGAGCCAAATAAAAGGCTGGGAGGAGGTTTGCCCATACTTTGTGGTAAGTGATGGAAACAAGAGCTTTAAAAACACAATGGAATGATCTTGAGGAATGTTAATAGAGCAAGTGAGAGCCAAAGAAGAGCAAGACCAGTGATAAATACAGACAAATGTATAGCCACTTTGCTGAGAAGTAACTAAGCAATATGGTTGGCAGAGAGAAAAGGAAGAGTGGGAGAATCAACAATATTTGTGGATAATGTGTCTCACAGACATAGGGTGAGGAGAGAATGCACAGACATATCATGAAGGTAAAAGGGGAACCAGCCAACTGCATCACACTTGACAGGACCCTTGTGATGTCGAAAATCGACTATTGTAATGCCCTCTACTTAGGCACAAACCAATGTAACCTTAATAAGTTACAAATTATCCAAAATAATGCCATTAGAACAGCTCTTAACATCCCAAGGAACCATCACATTTCAGACATCAGATGCAATATTCGCTGACCTCAACGTATTTCTCTAAAAACACTTGCTCTTACTCATAAATGCCTCACCAGTCAGGCACCCTGCTACGTAGCTAACCAGATTCACCTTACTTAACTCCAACAGACCACGCAGAACTGCCCAGACCAACTGCCTTGCTATACCACGTTACAACCTGCAAAGATCAGGTGGGCCCAGTTTCCCAGTCCTAGCGGCTAAATTGTGGAATTCTCTCCCTAACCTGCTAAGAGCGGAACCCTCCTTCCTCAGATTCAAAAACCTAACCAAAGCTTGGCTTTCCGCCAATGACACACCTTGCACTACTGGCCAACCTCTATCTCTGCAATAATTATCAGCCTCTCTTCATGTATACAGCCTCCTGATCCGTCTTTTTCTTGCTTTGTGCCTTATATATATATAAATGTAATTTATACTGTAAATTTCTTTTACTGCTCACCTTGACTATGTTGTAACTAAGGTATGCGCCCGGTTGCCTTCGGGCCTGGTGCGCTTTACAAATAAAATAAATACAAATAAATGCAAATACAAATCACGTTGTGAAAGGATAAAGGGCTTCATTAGAAGTTGGGTCGTATACCGTCAGTAAATGAGCCGGGATACTGCCCAGCGCAAATAGCGTTACCGCAACTTGATCTGGTGCTAATAGCGCCGGATCCCAAGTTACAGTGGGGGTGGTAAATACCCATTTCCATTGGATCCATTTGACTCAATGGGGCATTGTGGGTGCTATTACCGCTAAGCACTAATAGTGCCATGGTAATACCACCGCAAATGTGCAGAAAGTGGCAGGATTAACCTCCAGCTCAAAGCTGGAGGTAAATCTGCAACTTTCTACCCACACTCGGGATTGGGCGGAGGGAAAATGCAGTGGTAATACCATTACTGCCACATTTTTACCGCTCCGCCAACCCATGATGACCCCCAACAGGCTTGTAAAAGAAGATGAGCAAAGTAAAACAAACAGAGCTAAGAACAAATACAAAGCAGCTGCCAGGGAGAAGGGAGATGTATACATTGAAGTCTGCAGTTGGACATTTGAAATAGATGCATTCAACCACTGAGCTAGCTGACTGGCAGCAGCCATCTTTACATGTAGATGCAGTGTATAAGCAAAGCCGTACAACAATACCAGGCAATTCTGTATAAAGCAATTCCATCTCAGACTATTTCTAAATATTCTTTTTGTACTTTACAGTAGCTACACATTTCCGGTTTGACCTTCTTAATCATGCACAGCTAAGTGTTTGTATAACATTGTACGGCAGCCAGTGTACAAAAGAGCCCAGAACACAAGCAAAATCCCCAGCGCCCAGGCTCTTGTAATCCAGCAGAGGATGTTAAATGTACAGATGGGTTTTGGTGTTAAGTGTTATACAATCAGTGAACACCAGGCTAAAGAACCCTAGACAGCAACACATCTCGGGTGATGTGCTTGTCGATGATCCATTTGTTGACTTTGTGCAATTTCACTAAAGCACAAAGTTGATGCACCCTGGCCTGCCATTTACTCTGTCTAGCAGAGCCTGAGGCACGCAAACTGACACGTCAACTGTGTCAACTCACAGTGAAATCATTATTGAATTTCACTTGGTCAGTTGCATAAAAGAGCTTGGGGATTTGAGGACAAGGTCACAAGGTCATCATCCTGAACACAGAATCAATTCATTGATCGAGGTTGCGGTGTGTTGATTGATATTTAATATATAAGCAATTATTTGCAGATATAGGCACTGATTATCTTGTTATACTCTCTCAGACCTTTTTATTTAAACAAGTAAAGATGATCAGAGTTGATACACCTCTCATTAGCTATGTTATTTTCAGGTGTACTGCAACATGATGTGCACCAAAAGGTCAGAATCAGCAAAACGTAGGAGGAAGCTGTCAGTCCTTCCTCAGTGTTGCTGGCCAATGGGCAGACCCATAACCATAAAGATCACAAGGATGAAATGATAACATTAAAGGTAGGTCATTAAACACATTATACCAATAAATTCCACGAGTCTAAAAGCGAAGTACATCCTTTTAATTGTATTTTTTCAGTATCAGAGAAGGTGACCAGTTGTTAAGTCCCCATTTTTTTTGTTGTTTTAAACGATGTTTTAAGCGAGGCTCCATACTTTACTGCTGCCCCTGGGAGGCCTGCTATGGTAGCCCCTGCCAGAAGGCTTGGAATGGACTGCCGGGCAACCGAGAAATGCCCCAAGGTCCTATTGGAAGGAATCTGGTTTAGGAGACAGCATTGGGAGCTTATACAAATGTGTCCACCATACACCTGGAAAGGCAGTAGTCAGATGGACAATGGTGACCCTCGGTGACAGAATACCCACACACAAGACAACAGGTGGTATACACACAAACATGCACATCCACACATACACACACACATTCTCTAATAGGGTCAGAGTAATGCTTGCGTCACATGTTTTGTGTGCACTAGGCTCTTTCCCTGTAGAGCTGTCTGACCACTCCCAGAGACATTAAAACCATGAGCGTTAGCTCTGTCTAAGCGGCAGATGATGGCAAGCTTGGGTTGCCAGTGAAAGGTGCAGTTCAATATGTAGCACTGTTGTATTATCTCTGATAGCAAGTCCTTCCACCAGCATGCCCCCATGCCACCATGCTGATATGCACGTCCTGCATATCGCAGACGTTACCAATCACACCTCACAGTGGCCTCCGGCTGTGTGCCTTATCAGCATGATTTTCAGTTAGCAGCCTCATTGCAGTTAACCAGCTACCATCATTTCTAGTCGTTCATCACCACAGCAGCTCATCTGCAAGAAAAGGTGCTTCAGTGGGTAGAGGAGGACCTGGTATCAGCGTGAGCATGAGCCTATTTATGTGTATATAACTGCTTGTGCATCTGCCTGTGTGTCTTTGTCCATGTGTCTGTCTTTCCAACCAAGTGACAAAGTGATCAAGTTCTAATTGCTTGCGTGTGTGTTTGTGTGTCTGTGTTTGCTTATGTGCATGCCCATATGACAGTGTGTGTTTGTTTTTGCCTGTCTGCGTGCATGACTTTGCGTGTGTGTGTGTGGGTGTGTCTGTGAGTTTGTACCTTTGTGTATGTGTATCTGTACAGGTGTGCCTGCCTGTCTGTGTTACTGCATATGTGCCTGTTTGTGCATCTTCTATCTCTACTTGCCTGTGTAATTGTTTGTCTATGTGTGAAACTAACCATGCATGACACCTCCAGGTCACACGCTCTGTGAGCAAGTGCAATGGCAGATCCCAACTCAGGACATCAGTCTGGGCGATTAAGTGGCATAAGGCGTCACTTGCAAAGGGCTACCAGGAGTGCAATGTCTCCCTAGTATTATAACACAGGAGCTCTGTCTGGGGGTGAAGCTAAGTACAGAGTAAAGTTGGTTAAGCATCGGAGAAGGGCCCAGGTCTCACATGGGAAAATCTGTCCTGAGGGGGGAAGATATGGTGTATCAGGGAAGAACCAATGGTGTTTCTCTTCTTACCTTTCATCTGGATGCTGTCACTAAGGGTCTTCACTCTGGTCGTTTGAATGAGGATCACAGAAGAACTGTGTCCAATGGACCAAGGGTTTTATGTTGGAAGATAGAGGAGCAGGAAAGAAGTGGTGGAGCGTTTTGGATCGAAAGGGAGGTGGAACAAGGTGCTGGGGGCTAGGTGAGAAGAGGAAGTGACCTTGCACCAATATAATGATAGACAAAGTGACCTTGGAGAAGGGGAAGTGATTGGCCTTTACAGGTGGAGAATGTAAGTACAGTAGAAGTTGTGCATGGAGTGTTGAAGTGTACACAAAGTGGTAAAGCTTCTGTACCTCTGCTCTTCTGTCACAGCAGAGTACTATGACTGGAAGAGCCAGGGTTCCCTTTGAGGGGCCAGGGGGCATTGTTTACTCTCGAGACTCGTCTGTGAGCTCAGTACCTGACTGACTGATGACAGCCTGATTGAGTAGATTGTGTCTGTGTGGACATTGAGACCAAGTGGTAAAGTTACATTGCTGGGACCATAGAACAGTCTCTGTGTATTTCAGCAAATAAGATCAGCAAACTACTACTTGCAGCAGCTCATCTTTGACAAGTTGGGCCGCACTGCAATATTGTGGAAGTGAGCAAAGGTGTGCACTACAATGGAAAATATGAACAGTACTGCAGCATTGGGAAAGATGGAACACATGTGCATTACTGTGGCTTTGTGGAAAGTTGTGATCCCCAAAGTGTAGTTGTTAATGGTTTTTGGTTATATTAATCATAGATCCCCTACAGAACTGCATTGGAAGACCTCAATTGTTATTTCGTTTTGAACTATGTACACTTTTGATAGACACATGTGTTAATACTTATTTAAATGCATTGACATAAGTATTTCAAACAATACCCCTTTTTAACAATGTCCCTGGTCTGGTGTGCATTAACATTAATTTCCCACTGCTGTTCCTCAATAGAGTTTGACTAAAGCACAACATAATATCAATGCAATGTTCTATTGATTCTATCCAATATGATTATCAAAATGTCATTTAAAATTCACCATCTACTAAATATGTTGTGAATAGTATGACACTGAGTATTGCCCAATTAACGCTTTGCGAAAAGTTGTGAATAGCGGATCAGCAATGTGTGGCACTTTTTTGCAGGCGTACTCCATGTTTTCAATTGTACTGTCGGTGATGGTAACGGGGAGTTGCTATCTATAATCCATGGACTGACTCTTTTTGCTCAATGTTGTATAGTACTGTAACTGGGCCCTCTACTCTTTCCATGAGCATGTTATGCTAATATAACATATTCTTACATTTTCTCTTCATTTCTTTTCTTGTATTCCTGTATATTCCTGTGACAGCAGTAACTTTTATTTTGTTTTCTAGAAATACATTATTTCTAGAAATGATATTTATTGTATTTATTTTTTGGGTCCAGAAAATGATTGCATATGTAAGTTAGGGAAACTGCTAGCTGTATAGAATTATACAGTGGCCATGACATAGTTGACGGTATAATATGGTGTGGTACTCAACTAAAGGTTGATGACTGAAAGATTCTGAATTAATTATAACCACGGGTATTGCTCTGGTAATCTCTCCAAACCCTGTTAACCTTGTATGAGAAGAACATGCAAGTAAGCTAAATTGTACCATTCTTCGCCTACTTCATGGAGTATGTTTAGATGTCTCATTTGAAAATGTAGAAATTGACACCTGAGAAAACGATCCATTGACACTGCAAAGTCCCAGAGATGTAAAACCTAGAAAAGATAGACCCAGGTGACATATTATCCAAAGTCCCTGCTTGTCTTTGGCTTCAGCATGCTAGTGAAGTAGGTTCCATGTGCAGTTTGTCTTGTCACGGTTGAAGTTGATCTCTATGAAAATCCCTTTGTATCCTTTGCACCTGAAACAGAAGTATGTATGGCCACTGTTATCCATTCCTTTTCACAACAGGAACTTATAGTCCTACCTATCAGCCCTTCTGACACTCCATTCTACCTGCAAAGAAACCTGGAACACACATTTTTTGTTGTGCAGGCTCTCTGAGCTGTGAATTCTATAACCTTTGTAGTGATGCCAAATCTAACAACCATTCTTTCTTGTATCCTTCCCTCAGTTACTTCTCTATATCCATTCAGTGTCAGTATCTATTCTCCTTCAGATATCATAAATTTATATTAATATGCACCTTAAAAAAGGTACCCCAGGAGTATGCAGCATCCCCATATCTGTTGTCCCACATCATAAGTGATGATTTAGCACTGTTTTCCCAGGGAAAGCTGTGTTTGTTTAATATGTTGATGATATTTTACTAGCCTCACCTTCACATAATATCTTCAAACACAAAACTTCAGTGCGTCTAGCATCTTTAGCAATGAAAGGTCACAAAGCATCTAAAGAGAAACTGCAATTATGTCAAGCAAGGGTACACAATTTGGGATATCACATTTCAGCTGGGACACATCATTTAGCAGATAAGAGTGATTGTGTGATCATGAAATTGCTTAAACCTAGAACTATCACTCAAAGGTGTTCTTTCCTAGGAATTGTTTGGTATGGTGGCAGTGAGTATGCAGATATGATGCTCTTGTTAAACCATTACATTAACTTATTCCCTTTTATGTACACCCTGAACCATTGGTTCGGCATTAGCTGTACTGACATAAAGGCAGGGGAATAAACAATGTAGTCCGGGTTACTGCACTTGATTCCTTTGGGATGTCCATGTTGTATTAGGTCTGTGAATGCTGGGCCCCCTCTTGCATTACTATTGTTACTAATGGCCTCATTATGGGGTCGGCGGTAGAACCGCCGGTAGACAGCTGGCTACCACTGACCCCGTAACACCATTTCCTCCACCTGACAACCGGGTGCCACCAGGATCGGGCTTCTAACTATGGTCCCGGGGCATTACCCTACCAGTAATGCCCCACTTCTCGGGTTAAAATTGCCTAAAGAAAGATCACTATATTATATTGAGTACATTCTAGGGATTTTTCCAGGCTGCATTTATGTGGTCGATACTGCCTTTAGAGTCAGTGATTAAGGCAAACTCTTTGTTTTATAGTATGAAAAGGTATCACCTGTCAACCCAGCCACATACCAATTATTCAATTGAGTCCCTCATCCAACCAATCATGCCATTAGAACATTTATTTTATCAATGTTCAATGTGGAATGACTTGGCTGCTAGATTTGTTCTCAAAGTTAGTAAATTCAAACCTATATCCCACAGTCTGAAGTAGCTGTATTGGGTCCCAATGAAGCAGGACATTCAATTTACATTGACCTGCCTAATTCATAAGTCTATACATTTTAAAAATGTTACGTTCTTTTAAACCAAATCTCAGAATTTGAAAATCCGCAAAGATCCATCCTAAAAGAAGGAATATAATTTAGTTTCCAGGCCTCCATACTGTTCAGGCCTGAAACTGTTGTGTATGTTCGCAATATAAATAAAATATAATTTCATTTGATTTCATTTCAGTTCATACACTTCTGTTTTCATCATTGAACCTGTCCAATTTGATGACCAAGGGAAACACCTTAAAACTCAGCTGTTTAATACAAGTTCAGTTCAATGACTGCACACTTTTGGATTCCTCATACTAGATAACACGTGCAGATTAAGACCTTTTCCATTATACTTGGTTACACTATATGACCGAGATGCTCTGGGGTGTACTGATATGCTCTATAAAACCCCCAAAATTAATCAAGCAAAAATTAATTGGAGCTTCAAAGAGAAGGCTGGAATCCACGTTAATACAAAGGAACTCCACCAGTGCACGTTTAAAAGAAGTGCCACCATGGTGTCCACCACTTTTACTCTTAGTGTCGCCAATCTATATGTTGAAAATATTGAAACAAACCTTCCTTTACAGTGTAGATAATAATGTTTTCAGAATATGTTTCTATCGAAACATATTGATGATGTAATGATTATTTCAGGCTGGCTCTGTCACAGCAGGGCGTGAATTCATCTATTGGCTCAATAGAAATGCATAATTAAAGTTCACATGATATATGGTTGTACACTCTGTAACTTTTACCAATATTGTGATCTACGCATAAGATGGAACTATAAGGGCGCCCATTTTATACCAACAGCAAAAACTCTGATTTAAATTATCACAGTTTCCATCCACATTACCTTAAGGACAATTTGCCATATGGATGATTTCGAAGCTTACACTGGAATAGGAGTGAAAGAGGAAATTATGACAAGCACACCACCATTCTTATGAGTAAATTGTATGAGAAAGACTATGCAACAATTTGGTTAAGACATGTTTCAAAATATCAGACAATAATAAGTGTGATGCATTGTTAGAACACTTCAAAACAATTATTCTGAATGTTTTTTATTATTAATACTTTTCATCAATGATTTGAGAAGTGATTTACAGTGAGCATATTGGCATAGATTTCTGTCTTCAGCTTAGTGAAAGTGATTTGCAGAGAGCATACTGGCACAGGTTTCTGTCTACAGCTTTGTGAAAGTGATTTACAGAGAGCATACTGGCATAGATTGTGGTAGCAGCAGATTCATAAAAGCAAGCTACATTTACAATACTGGCATAGATTGTAGCCAGATTTTTGCAAGTGATTTACATTGACCATACCGGTGTAGATTGTGGGCGCAGCTGCAAGAAAGTGTTTTACCGTGCCAATGCTGGCACATGTTGCGTACAAAGGCATAATTCAAATATTGTAATATACTCATGTGTGCTGTTGGTGGCATGGAATTTACTAGATGTTTTCATGTGTTATAGAGTTGCAGGACACCTGCCCCTGCTCTGTAAGATACAATTACATTTTTCATTAAAAACACTAGTTATCATGTGACTTTGAAAAGAAAACTTGTTCTGGAACTGATTGTAATGTGCTTGGCAGTGACTAAGAAGATCAAACTCGATAGGTGGGGCTGATGCATCTTGCAATTACCTTCATTGACACCGATATCATAAATATATGCTCTTAACAAAATAACAGACTAGTCACTGAGAGACACACTAATGTAATCCCCCCACAATATCAGCATAGTTGTATCCTAGGCTGTACTACTAGTGACCACATGAATAAGGTTTTTACTGTTCAAACTATCACTGAGCCAGAAAAGGAACATATAGAGGGGATCATCGTTGATGCAAAGAAAGTGCCCGATAAACTGATACAGAAAATCTGCAGATTATTCATGCACGTGAGCACAAACATGACTACTCCCACCATCACACTCGTAATATGTGCATGCACACAATACATCAGGAATACACGTGATTATGCTATCTGCACAAGCATTGTGTTCAGAATGACGATTCATACACACCTCAACACTACCGACACACACTCAATACATGGTCACACACACCAAAAACAGACACCCCCCACACACATACCAAATCTCTGACAGAGGCATGCACAAAGTACCCTCACACACATACATCCCATATATACAATACATTTACAATACAGGCAAGCACTCTGGACACAACCAATCATACAGATTCCAAGTAAGCACGACAATTTCAGAATTAGCGTAAATATAACTAACACAATGTAAATTAATACACTTTCAACCCCCAAACACATGCAAGGATCACAAAATATGCTCTTAATACAAGTAGCAAACTGCATGCACACAAAATGAAAGTAATGTAAGGGAGGTCACAATGCTTATTCAGTTCATTACGCTCAAAATCATGTTAGCAAAAGTAGCAAGGGCAATAAGCACAGAATGTGAGGGCTCACAGACAGTGCAATCAGAATATGCAAATACAATAAGCTGAACACAGTACCTATGGAACGTGAGTAAGCTAAATATGCACAAACAATAAGGACAGAAATAAATTAGCAAAGACAATACACTTTGAATATGCAACGTAATATCATTTTGCAATAAGCACATACTTAACCATACATATTATAACACAGAAAATAGGGTCTGAATGAATATAGACTAATAACCTCCATCCCTAGACACACACATCCCCAGACAACCCCCCAAAGGCACCCACTTCACCCTGCATATATACTAGAAATCTCCTTACACATAAGAGGAAAAACACATACAATGTGCAAAAATGTGCAACACAGATACAAGCATACACAGGTTTGCTCTAAGATAGCGTCTAGGAGCCTGAGGGCCAGAGGCACCTTATAAATACCGAAGATAGTCAGGGTCGGAAGCACTCTTTAAATACCAAAGATAGGTAGACATACGCAGATATGTCACAAACGCGCATAAGCATAGGAACACACAATATACTGGTAAGAAACATACACACATGCCCTCGCAAACATAGAAACAGGCACTCAAACAAAGAAATGTCAAAGAAGATTCAATCAATATGTTGTAAAAAGGTTTACGATTACTTACGACTTGGTAAAGTATACAAATATTGTAAATGCGAGCTTTAAGGTACAGTCAGTCTAAAGGATACTGTTAATGTACAAGTATGCAGCGTAAATACCTATAACCCTATACTATACCCCTATAAACCCTATGGCTATAACCCTGTCAAAAGGAAGTGCACCTGCCAAACTATGGGTCTGATTTACCCATTAAAGCACTTTTTCATGGGATTTTGCCATTGAAAAACGCTTTTGTAAATCAGGCCACGTGAGTTAAGCCTGAACTTAAACTTCACCACTTACTCAAACAACTTTTGTTTAAATATTATGTAGTCTTCAATATGTTACAGTTAAAGTGCGGTTTGTGAAGTAGCAGTGTTTTTTGCATAAAGGTTTCATTTGTAGAGTGATGGTCTTTTTATTAGAGAAATACTTTGTTCTGAGTGTTTGTAAATTTCTGGTGGCATTCCCAATGTTTACAGACTTAATTGAGCCTCGTTATGAATTGGGCGGTATTCTGGCAGTAAATCTGCCGAAATACTGTGCAGCAGAACTACAGTTACCACCACTTGGTCCGGCGGAATTAGCACCGGTTTACAAGTGGCAGTGGCAGAGATAAATCCCCATTTTTTGAGAGTCCAATGGCGCATTTTTGTTGGAATGACCACTGGTGGATTTACTGTTCTGAGGATTTTGCTGATTTTCGGCAGAAAGTTGGAGTATTGACCTTGATACTGGAGGTAAATCCCCACTCGAGGGACATACTCGTAGTGTGGCGGTGCGGGAAAAAAAGCAGTAATTCCATTATCACCAATTGTTTCCTGCACCGCCATACTTGTAATGAGCCATTTCTTCTTGGACTGAGTGCAGGTACCTTAATACTGGCATGTCCAATGTTTCTAAACTTCACTTTTATGTGCAGTAACTCTTTTTCACAAAATGTTTTTTAGTGCACTGGTAGACAAGAAGAAAGAAGCTTGAGCAAGAAAGTTGGGTGCCCTATTTTATTTGTTCCAGAAGCAACTGCAAGAATGATAGTTGCAAGAGGACGGCGGACAACGTGCCCTAAGAAATCAACACAGCGGCCAGTGGCAGCTAGTGATTTTTTTAAATGGAGCGTCGTAAATATGTGCCAAAAATATGAGTGAGTGATTTTCTGAAGAGGGAGACCCAAGTGTGGTCCTCGTGATCCCCACTGAACTCTCAGCCCAAAAACTGACAAATGAGAGATGCACATCACTCTTGGGCCCTTCCTCACCATCGTTGATGCATCACAGATGTGAGGAACGTAATTCACTCAGACAGCCATTTAGACTGTACCCGACGGATAACGTGGAGGAGATACAGTTGTCATTTATTGAACAAGTTGACTGATATGATGATATGATATGATAATTTATTTATAAATTGATTGACTGATTTCAACCGCCAAGAAGCTGATGACCTAACCACTGACATCACGACATATATGCAATAGACATGAAGCATTTGGGCATCCATGCGTGAAGGTACACAAACCCTTTTCTTTATTGCAGACACAAAGTGAATGTGTATGACTCATATAGGTAGAGGATCGACACACTTACACAAGTATATCTTAAGCTATGCAGAAACACCAAGACGCCTAAGAATATGTACAACTAGCTTGCTCATGCTTAATTTTGACTAACATGAACGGCCATAAAAACAAAGATGGAATTGTGAGAAACCTAAGGCGTTTCTCCCAGGCTATTCCCGGGGATCCTTTGTTGAGGTGTCCAGGGGAAGGCCAACGCTCTTGGATCCCAACCCTGGGCATGGAAAAGCGAGGGGGGATCACCTGGGCAGGGGGCCTCCTTGGGGATAATGGGAGACACACCCTCGGGTGAGACAGAGTATACCTCTCATTCCGATACACCCCTACCTGACATTCCCTCAGTTGTCATGGAATATTGTCAGAGAAGTCCCATCAAACCCGAGTACCTTTCTGTAAGAAAAAGGAGAAAATTACCAGCGAAATAAAAACCTAATAGAAAATCCATTCACCTATCCCAATTACCTCATTCATCCGGACAGAAACTTATGTGGTTTTTCCATGATCTCCAGGGAAACCCACAACTTCCACAATCCCTAGTTCCATTCTAGAAGTCTAACTACTGGGACAAATAAGCGGCAGATGGGAGTCATGAGGATTAACCATAGGAATCAATGGGCAATGGATTCCTATGGGCAGTTTACATGTAGTCCGGATAATGAGGTGAGGCAGAGTCAGGCAGGGAGGGACAACTACTCACACCTGACTCCAATCAACTCGTTCAAACGGTATAAAAGGTCAGCCAACCAGGCACACTGTGAGTGAGCTGGGGATGCTGAAAGAACCATGAAGACCATAAGGAGAAGTCGGCAGATGCAAGAACCTTGGGAAGCCAAAAGGGGGGTGGATGTCCAAGACACTTAGGCCTGTGATTACAAAGGGGCTAAAGTGTGGCTGGGGAGCTGTGGCCCAGAGAACCAAAACTCCAGCTACACTTTTCTGGTAGTGTTTAATCATTGCTGGCTCCCTGTGTGAGTTCCAGAAACCAAGGTAGTTGAGGGGCAGGTGCTGAGACCCTGACCTCAAGTGATTCCCCATTAAGGACCTGCTAACACCTCATCACTGAGGGTAAAAGATGGATACCCTGTGACATGGGGGAAGCTAAGGCGGGATAACCTGTTGTGCCAAGAACTTTGTGTAAATCCCAAAAGTGCCTGTAACTGGTGAAGTGGGAGCAAAACCTTGAATGTGCATTTGGGACTTGTATTCCAAAAGAGCAAAGATGTGAAACAGAGGGGTCCGCTGCTGCGTTTGTGCCTAATCGACAGTCTCTGTAAGGTATCCAGCTGAGAAGTACCGAAAGTGAAATTTAAGGAGTTGTAAAGGATTGTAAATGAGTTGTAAAGGATTGTAAATCTAAGTGGTCCTGCGACAGGTCAGGCAAAATCCTGCGCACAGCTGAAAGGCTTCGATTCTGGTGTCAAAAGGGATCTGTGCCTGGAAGAGGGGGATCCATAGTCCAAGCCCGGATAAGGGAAGTCAAATTGTGAACATTGTGTGACAAGGGATCTGAGCCCAGATGAGGGGGATCTATGATCCGAGCCCAAAGGAGAGAGACCAATTTTTAACTTATGAATGTGAGAATCTTGACAATGGAAAGGAACCTTTGTATTTTGTTTGGTACATCAGACCCTCTGCAGTAAGAGGCTTGGAATGGAAAAGCGACTTTGGCACACACAGTCCTGATACTGAGATATTGAACTGTACAAGTGATGAAAGGAACTACAAGTACCAACAGTCACTAGGAAAAAAGGTAATACTGAGTGCCTGTATTCTGACAAAAGAAGTCTGTGTTTGACAAGCAAAGTGAACTTTGTTTCAAGGCGGAGGAAGCCTGTGTTTTAACAAGAGATGTTCCATTTGAGAATCCTTTTTGTTTCTTAAAGACTTTGCCAGAGTGTTGTGAGATCAGCTGAACCATTGAACTGTGTCCTCATGCCGAGGAAGCCAGAGTGTGCATGACACTCAAGCATGCTGCCTTGTCCCGTGCTGAAAGAAGCGCGGGTAACAGTGGCCAACTGCTCAGCTCATCTATTCTGACATATTGTTTCTTGAACACTTTTCTTTTTTGCATACACTACTGTCCCACACCATTTTGTATTTAGAAGTAAGGATTGGCAATAGGTTTATTAGCATAGGCCCTTTTATTTTGACACTCGACTAAGACTGCATTTTTGTTATTTGATGGTTGTAGCTTGCTCCCATCCTTATATGTAGGTTTAGATAGGCATTTAAGCAACGCTTTAAAATTCAATCAACACCCTTGAACTGTGTCTCATTTGTGTTGGTCTTCATTGATGATACCAAGCTTTTCCTTACTGAAGACATGGGTGCATTGAAGTGAATGGGGAAAGCAAGGCAAACTTCTAAATAAAGGAGGAGGTTAGCAGACCGATCCAGCTGAAGCAGACAGGAAAATCTTCCAGCACAGACACGGTGCACAGTGTCGCCAAGGGTGAGCATAGACAGAAAGTCTCCAGTTCCCAGACATGGACTTCCTGCTCACTGTGCTCAGAGATGCACATCTCCACTTTACTGATGAGGCCCAACAAGGCTGAAACCTGTGTATTGGATTGCTGTTGGTACTCTTGTTCAGAAGGGAATTGCCATAGCATTTTGGTGCTGGACTGCCCGTGTGGGTGGGACAAAGATGGATATGCAAATGGTTATTTCCCATCTGCGAAAGGTACAGTGAGCAAAAAGCGGTGGCTGCAAACTCTCAAAGCGGAAAAAAACCACAGAACAGGTTATCATGCCATGCTCTTTCTGGAGAGGGGCGCCTGCTACCTTTTTTGAAAAGCGTTTGCAAGGAACTTGGGGTTGGTCAACCTGAATTACCTGGGGGAACCCAGACCTGGACTCCCTGCTCACTGTGCTCAGAGAGGCACAGCTCCATCTCACTGATGAGGCTTGACAAGGCTGAAACACGAGTATGGGGTTGCTGTTGGTACTCTTGTTCAGAAGGGAATTGACATAGCATTTCGGTGCTGGACTGGCCATGTGGGTGGGACAAGACAGATATGCAAATGGATATTTCCCATCTGCGCAAACTACAGTGAGCAAAAAGCGATGGCTGCAAACTCTCAAAGTGGAAAAAAAACACAGAACAGGTTATCATGTCATGTTCTTTCTGGAGAGGGGCACCTGCTACCTTTTTTAAAAAAAATGTTTGCAAGGAACTTGGGGTTGGTCACCCTGAGTTACCTTGGGGAACCCAGGCGTGGACTCCCTGCTCACTGTGCTCAGAGACGCACAGCTCCACCTCACTAATGAGGGCCCACAAGGCTGAAACACGCGTATGGGGTTGCTGTTGGTATTCTTGTTCAGAAAGGAATTGCCATACCATGTTGATGCTGGACTGGCCATGTGGGTGGGACAAAGACTGATATGCAAATGGATATTTCCCATCTGTGAAACCTACAGTGAGCAAAATGCAATGGCTGCGAACTCTCAAAGTGTAAAAAAAAACACAAAACAGGTTTTCATGCCATGTTCCTTTTGGAGAGGGGCGTCTCCTGCCTTTTTTGAAAAGTACCTTTCATGTTAAGCACATTATGTTGCACTGGCCAACTACTTTCATGTTAACCTGCAACTTTTTATATGTAACACTTAGAGGTGGTCCTAGGAGGCTATGTCTACCCAATGAGTATAGTAACCCCTCTGGATCACATGTATAGTTTTCCTCGATTAACCATTCCCTTCCTTGGTAAGTTTGTGGGATGAAGCTAGTTGTTCTGATGTCACTAGCAGTTAAAATGGTGTGACACACTTTTGGAGGATGAGAGCTCTTGGACAGGTTATGCTGTTCTAATGTGATCCCTGTCATTCTAATTGATAATAAAGGCAGTACACTTTTCCCTATGGTTCAGTCTTCTGTTCTTGTGGCAGGGGATTTTGTTGGGGCCCAAGTACCCTGTTGCTGGTAATCAGGGTAGCTGCTAAGATTGCCCCTGCCGCACCTTTACAGATTATAGTGAGGAAACCCAATTTAACTGAGAGGGTTTGGTGGAGTTCTCCCCCCGAGAATTATTTGGGGGAAATGATGGCTTAAAAACTTTTGGGGGACAATTGGTAAAATCTCTGACAGTTTGCAATCATTTTGTATGGTGACACATGACAAAATCCAATAGATGAAAGTCACTAACAGTGCACACAAGCATTTGCCAAAGCATTTTCATGATGCATTTCCCCACAAAATATGCCAGTATGAAAAACATTTCCATGCTGGTTGTGCCCATGCATTTCTATGCTGTCTGCACCTATATTAAACAAACAATAGGGGATCCCCTGTGTGCAAGTGTGAGTAGGGGCAAAGTATGTAGAATTTACAAAAACCGACAAAGGGGTACTCACACTCGAGACAGTCCTAGATTCTGTCCGACATTCAAATTAAATCTCCATAGTAATTTAAAGGCTAGTGTTTGCGAGGCAAATCACTGGGGATACACCAAGGGAGCAGTCTGAGAAGTGCTAACCGTAAATTTATTGTTGAAAGCATAGTTTTTTTGAGAGTTTACACAATTTCTAAAGCAAAAAATAAGTAGAATAGAGCAATTGAAAAAATAAAGAAAAACAGAACATTCATCACAAATATATCAAGTGCAGAAGAAGGGATAACATATTAATCACATCAAGATAAAACAATTATTACAGGCTACCCATAGTTCCTGCAACATAAGGCCTACCAGGGTGTATGAAAAATTACCCTGGTAGGTATGTAAAAAGAATATTATTTTAGCTGAGTTTGTATATTTAATCTGCCAACGTGTGGGAAAGAATCAAAAGTTCGTTCCTAAAGGGAACAACATATATATAAATCACGTTTCGGCATGCCAAACTGGCATCAGTAGTCAAAGCCTTCCTCAGGGCAGGATGGAGGTGAGTTGATAGTATCACCCTAGAGGGGGCAGAAAAAAGGGAATACTTAAGTCATATAGACAGGGTGCTATACAGACAACTTCAGAGGGATATCATAATTCAAGTGTATGCTGTCATAAATATATGGACCACCACAACCAGCTCTAACTCAGCGGGCTCCTGCAGCACACTCGGCCATACCGCACACCAGGGCTGGTATGTTTACATACGGGGCTAGCAACCCCGCCCCCCTTTCCATTGGTTGCTTAGCCCGCGCTCCGAGCACCAGACGCCGGACGCTTGCTCCACCCTCTTGACGAGGACCGGGGTTACCGTGACAACCCGCTCGTATCCAACAAGCCGGCGCTAATCTATCACAGCTGCCGGTTCCGAACAGGACCTTCGGTCAGCCATTTCACCCCAGCATGACGAGGCACTCTGTCCTCTGGCTTCAACTCAGTCAACCGAGTTAGCAGAACGTGGCGTCGTTTCCACAGGGATTTTGCACAGACAAATCCAACCTCTGCTCTTTTCTACTTTCGTACACTCGTAAGTTTTCCAGTTTATTCTGGGTTTCAGCAACAGCCCCCTGCCCGGTTCTTTACATGGTTCCTTTCATATGGCTTCTCCACATAGTTGTTACTGGTTTTCCGCCTAGGTCCAGCACAAGCGCTCATACAGTGTTTTTGCCTTTCCAGGTTAGGTGTGCTTGCTCATTATAGCACCCTTGGTGACTACTGACTCCATCTTTATTTACTGAAGATGGACGTGTTTTCCTTTCCACCTAACTCTTCGGACAAGTTCTACCCGGAGCATTTCACTACTAAGGTACCTTTTACATGTGTCTCTGCCCCACCGGGCCTGTTACTGTTAAATACCAATAACATAAATCCTTTTTAAACCTTGATATTAGCACTATGCTATGCTCATATCCACATATGGGCTTCCATGCACCCGTATACTTATACCATGCTTTTATAAACCTGCATGCCGTCTCCCAGTTATGCTCCTCTATAGGATCCCTCACCATTCACTCTATGACCCTGTCTGGGCACCTCGCACTCCTTTTACTTATTGTAGTGCTATTCATGATTCGGAGCGCTACCTTTCAGATAAAATAATCAGGAGCAATACCACAACATGCTCCGATGGCGTCCGACAAACTCCTTCACTGACTTTTCGCTCTTTCTATGAATTATACTCTCACTAAGGCTGTATTCTCTCCACAGCATTTTCAGAAGCGTGACCCAGGTGCGCTCTACCTTTTTCTTTCTACTTGGCTGCATTGTTACACAGCGTACGAAGTTCAATAGGTTTGGAAAAGTAGCCTTCTACGGACTGCACTCCGTTCTTTAATCTATACTGGGTGAGTGGTCCGTATATTTATGACAGCAAACACTTGAATTATGATATCCCTCTGAAGTTGTCTGTATAGCAGCCTGTCTATATGACTTAAGGATTCCCTTTTTTCTGCCCCCTCTAGGGTGATACTATCAACTCACCTCCATCCTGCCCTGAGGAAGGCTTTGACTACTGATGCCAGTTTGGCATGCCGAAACGTGATTTATATATATGTTGTTCCCTTTAGGAACAAACTTTTGATTCTTTCCCACACGTTGGCAGATTAAATATACAAACTCAGCTAAAATAATATTCTTTTTACATACCTACCAGGGTAATTTCTTATACACCCTGGTAGGCCTTATGTTGCAGGAACTATGGGTAGCCTGTAATAATTGTTTTATCTTGATGTGATTAATATGTTATCCCTTCTTCTGCACTTGATATATTTGTGATGAATGTTCTGTTTTTCTTTATTTTTTCAATTGCTCTATTCTACTTATTTTTTGCTTTAGAAATTGTGTAAAATCTCAAAAAAACTATGCTTTCAACAATAAATGTATGGTTAGCACTTCTCAGACTGCTCCCTTGGTGTATCCCCAGTGATTTGCCTCGCAAACAATAGCCTTTAAATTACTATAGAGATTTAATTTGAATGTCGGACAGAATCTAGGACTGTCTCGAGTGTGAGTACCCCTTTGTCGGTTTTTGTAAATTCTGCACCTATATTTACCAGTATTCCTATATAAGAACATACTCATGTTTGCTTTGTACAGAATGCCAGTAGTGATACTATAAGAACACATGCCCAAGCTTTCTTTGCCAATATATGCCAGTATCTGCACATAACAACAAACTCCTGTTGGCTTTGCCAATGCAAATGGTATGCCACAATAATAAAGTGGCAGTTACTTAATAAGAAACATGTTTGCTTTATCATAGATGTCCATTAAAACATGTCATGCCAGAAAAAGAAATGGCTAGATTGGCTTCTCTAAAATACTCGTCTAGCCACGTAATAACACTTAACATACATGCTTTATCATAAATGCCCAGTAATAATTCCATGACAGAGGCAAACAATATAACCAGATGGTTTGCTGCAACACAGTCCCGTCTAGCCACGTAACAACACTTATCAAGCAAACATTGTAAGTGTTGTTTAATGGCTAGACTACACTGCATTGCTGCAGTGCATCTGTTTATGCATTATGCCTGTGGCATATGTGGTAAACCACATGAAGGACTCAGACCAGAGAATGTGAGTATAAAGGTTTTTATATTGTCGAAAGAGTAAGTATATTGTGCCTCCTATTATAATAAATATATTAATATTGGCCTACGCCAAGCTGCTCGAAAATCGCTTGCGAAAGAAATCCGTGTTGCAAGGTCCTGACCTTAAATCCATGTAAGCCGCCATTTTAGGTCAAACCGCCATTTTAGGATTCGCTTTGTAAAAGTCACCCTGTGAGTTAAAATGGTGGACGATGTCATTCCAGAATACAACATGGCCATCTTGACCTCTCTACATAGCTAATGTGTAACTTGCCTGCAGGCCACGTTTTGAGGTCGTGAACTGAGACCTTGTCCTTTGTTGACCTATGTGTGGAAGGATTACTCGTGCAATGAAACTAATCCACGAGCATATGTTGAAACAATGTATTCAAATATTGAACGTAGAACATCTGTTTAACTACATTGTATTAATGTTTGAGAAGGCCTGCATGGAAAATCTTAGAATACACAGTTATTGCATAGGCTTGTTGATACATGTATTAAAGGCAAACCAGTTATATGCTGTTGTTCGAGACTTGGCACGAACCCTAGATCGGTGATGTATTAAAAGGAATATTAACCTGAAGTGGAGCTGGACATCGTGCCCACCGAATGTATAAAAAGCGAATGCATTCTAATGTACAACGTCTCTCACTGAACACAATGAACCGCGCTGGAGTTCGTTGTGTTGTACTGAGGGCCAATAACTATCTGATTTTTGCTCTGTTTTTGTAACTGGATTCAGTATAAAATAAAGTACTTTGTATGTTCCTTTGTAACCCTTGTTCGGTGTATTTCCTTTTGGGGTACTCAGCCTCGATATTTTGATTTGTTTTCACAGTTGGCGTCCGAATTACGGATCCTCAAGATTGATGCCGGATTGTTGAAGGTTGACACACGCTATCCGACCAGGATCGGACGGTGTGACAAAAGGGGCCCCCTGAACGAGATGAGACACCTCAGCAGCGCTGCACGACCCGATCCTTGGATGATAAGCGTGTGGTCCGAGACGGCATCTTGACGAGGGTCCACTTATCCAGGCGGGTAGATTTGCCGAAATCACCATACACAAGGTAAGATTAGTTAGGCAAGATTCTTAGAAATCCGATCGGACCTTCTTAGGTTTGGTCACGTGAGTCATGACCCGATCTTAATTTAACCCTGACAATTTGAATTTTGGCGCATTGAATCTGCAGACACAATTATTGACCAGGTAACACCAAGAATTTGAGATATGCCTGGGAAATTGTCTACCTGCTTTAGGGCATTATTCCGCAGTGATAAACAATCTTTGGAATTTAGCCGTCCCGCACCACAGGAGGGGTCGCCAGCATGTACTATGTACTGTAAGCATGGCATTGGAAGTATAGTATTTAATGACATTTGGCACAGACAAACCAAACATGCTTCCGAACTTCAGTGGCCAATCAATGGTAGTTTTGAAATCCCTCGTATTGAGTATTTAGAGTCAATTCTATTCAAGAAAAAGGCTAGACCTGCAGCTTTTGATGTTTTGCAGAATTGGAAAAAAGAAGCGTTGCAACAACTTAAAAGTAGAGAGAAACATGCACGCCATCATAAAACGAACACTGAAAAAGCATTTTTATATGATCAGGACAAACAGTCTGAGGCGACTAAAAATATGGATAGGGCTTTCTCACTCGGTATTCAGAAAATCTATCCTTCTAAAGATCTTCATATTTCTGATGAGTTTATTGACAAAATATTAAATGAACGAAGGCCTGGTGCCTCTGCGCCACCGCCGTATGTTCCTTTTCCTGCTGCTTTGCCTCTTCCTCCTGTTATTCCTGCTCCACCTGTTGTTGTTCCTGTTGTTCTTGCTCCGCCTAATGTTCCCCTTCCTCCAGCTCTCCCACCTCTTTTTATCGCACCAGTTAATGTACCTCCATCAAATATGCCTGCTCCCTTTCTTCCAAGTGGTCCTGAGCCGCTTGTAATCGATCGAGGTACAGGAACAAAGGTTGTCACTCGCAATACTGTACCGCTGGAGAAGAAACGTGAGTTAATTGCATGGGCTAAGCATTGTATGGAGAAGGATGATCAAGCTAGCGTTTTTGCCACACTTTGTAATATGGATAATTTTCCTGAGAAAAATGTTTTTATTGAGGGTTTAGGGATTCAGTTATGTATAATGTGGGGAAGATTAAATAATGCGGATCTTCCGCAAGGGTTAAGGGATCTAAATACTCCAGTGCTTTCTAGAGACACTGTGGAGAAGGTAAATGAGCATGTCAAGAGGTTATTTGGGTATAGAAAGGAGTTAGAAAAGTTACAGAACGAGGATGACGAGGAGGAAAATATGTATGTACAGAAACGGTTCCTTCCGTGTCGTAAATCGATATCGGAGGAAACGCGAATTTGTAAGAAAGACGTGATTAGATGGATGTCAGACATATCGATAACTCCAGTTGGGGTATATGACACATACAGTCAATAAACGCTAGAAATGCACAGGAAAGTGATACAGGTAATGGTAGAGTACCTGCAGGATGAGTGTGTAAAAAGGAAGACTAGTTGTCCCACAGAGTTATTGAGCATTTATAAGAGAGCTTTCTCACTTGACACTTCTTCGACTGCTTTAGCACTCGACTTGGCTCTGTTGCTTAGTAAGCGTTCGGAGTCACTTACTTCTCAGTTGCGTATGAAAGAGGTTCAACCCACATTTGTCCCGAAGGTTGAGATTGCGGCTGATGTTGCACGGAATATAGTCGCTGTGGACATTCCTGCGCATTATGTATCGCAGTTCGTTCACGTCCCGTTCTCAAGACAGGAAGTGAATACTATTAGGCAATCTATTCCTGATATTAGGAAAAATCCGATAGGGTTCTGTAAAGAGATAGAGTCTGTTTTGCAGTCCTCAATGTTCACCCTAGGTGACATTGATTTCTTGTTTCCTGTACTCCTGCCCGTAGATTTATGGAAACAAGTTAGACTATTGACGACGTACCCGGGTTGGGAGATACATGGGTGAATATAATTAGACTCGATGGGGAAAGGCCAGCTGGTGAAAGACCGCCTCAGGTGATATTGACTTTGCCTGACAGAATCGTTGCTAAATTAAAAACCATAATTCCAGAAAAGAGAATTATTTGGGACAAGCTTACGGCCTGTGTCCAAGGAAAGTCTGAGGGCGCTACCGAGTTCTTTAATCGGTTCGAACAGGTATTCTCGGATTTCAGTGGACAAGACTTAGGCACAGAGTCTGGGAAAAGATTATTTGTGGACAAATGTGTATGTGGATTGCTGCCTGACATCCAGTCACAAATTATGTCTTCTGAGAGTGCTTGGCAGGCAAAATCACAATCAGAAGTACTGCACATGGCTCAGTACTACGAGAACCGTGTCAATAATGAAAAAGATAGGATTGAAAAACGGAAAGGCGATTTAAAAACTAAAGTGCTATTGCAGCAAATTGTTAGGGGCCCCAGAGGGTGTTGTTCTCAGGTTAGAGGTCAGAATGTCCCGCAGGGGAATGTGCCCTTTGGTCCTGTGAACATTAACCAGTGCGCTTATTGTCGCCGAGAGGGTCATTGGCGAGCACATTGCCCCGTCCTTCAACAAAGGTCAAATAATACATTCAGTAATATGGATAGGCGATCCTGAGGTCACCCGGGTGTAGGAGGCCCTGGTAGAGGTCAGTTTACACAGGACCCTCAGCAACCTTTCTCGCAGGACAATCAGGCTCCGAGTGTGAACACCAGGAATATATTTGATTATCCTTCCAGTGCATATTTATCTGAAGAGCTTCCTTTTGATGATATTCTGTTTCGTTAGGATTGCCAGAAGAAGGGTTTTGAACCTACACCGATTCCCGTCAATCAGAAAGGTCCCTACGTTGAAATGGTGGTGGGAAATAGGAAATATCAGTTTTTGATAGACACTGGAGCACAGAAGTGTTCCATTGATCATTCACGGGTTCCAAACATTCCACTGTCAGGGCAAACCAATGTTTCTGTGGGGTTTTCTGGTACACCAGTTATTTGTCTGGTTTCTATGCCGGTACCCATTTCTTTGGGTCCCTTTACGGACCATTGTCCATTTCTGTTGACTTCGGATTGCGGAGAGAACTTGCTGAGGTTGAATCTGTTAAAAGAATTAAATGCAGTGATTTTTTGTTCTTCTGATGGAGTGCGCTTGACGATTTCACCACAGCAATTTTCTGCCTCGCAATTCTTGACTAGACCTTTGCCTCCAGAATTCATTAATGTACCAGAGGGCTTGTGGGCTGTCGACAACAATGATTTCAGTGTTTTACAGATTGAGCCTGTCAAGATAATTTTGAAACATGGAATTGAGCTTCCATGCATTCCTCAGAATAAGATTTCAGTTGATGGCGAGCGAGCTTTGAAATGCATTGTTTCCGATTTTGTGCATCGCGGGGTGATTGAATAAATTTCAGGAAGTTTGTGTAACAGTCCGATTTTAACCGTGTACAAGAAAGGCGATAATGCAATTCCATTCTGTTTCATAATTGATTTACGTGCCATTAATAAAGTTGTGGGACCACAATTTCCAATTGTGCCTGATGTAACGACAATCCTAACCATGATTCCAGCGACAGCTACTTACTTTAGTGTTGCGGACCTGAAGAATGCTTTCTTTAGTATTCCTATACACAAGGATAGTAGATATTTGTTCGCGTTCACCTTAGGGGGACGCTCGTTCACATTTACTCGTGCACCTCAAGGGTACACAGAGAGTCCTAGCATTTACCCTTGAATTGCCCTCTACCTGTACTTTGCTTCAGTACGTTGATGATTGGCTTCTAGCTGCTGACTCTGAGAGTGCCTGTAAGGAGGGCACTGTGTTATTACTTATCCATCTAGCTAAGCACGGTCACAAAGCTTTGCTTAAAAAATTTCAATATTGTTTGTCAGGAGGTCGCCTATTTAGGCTATCTCCTGTCAAAGGAGGGAAGAAGATTGACACCTGAAAGAATAACACACATTTTTGGCATGTCTGTCCCAAATACACAGAAGGAAGTTTGGGCCTTGATAAGTATGGCTTCTTACTGTAGGTTGTGGATCCCAAATTTTTCACTTGTGATCAAACCGATGTTGGCTTTGACGAAGAAGGGCATTTCTTCGCCATGGAACGCGGTACACCAGCAGTCGTTTGACTTGCTTAAGACTGCATTATGCTCTGCACCAGTTTTGGGCACACCAAACTTTGAAAAGGCCTTTGTGTTGTTTTTGCATGAATGTGATGGATGTGCTTTGGCTGTATTAACGCAGGAACATGGGGGGAAGAATAGGCCGTGCGGTTACTTTTCTTCCGCCCTTGATCCTGTAGCATGCGCTTTGCCAAGATGTTTGCGAGCTGTCGCTGCTGCTGCCTCGTCTGTAAAACAGAGTGAGGGAATGGTCTTAGGCCATGATCTAACCCTGATGGTGCCTCACTCTATAGATGTTCTACTGAACCGAACTCAAACGCAACACCTCACTTCTGCATGGTTGACAAGATATGAATTGATCTTGTTTGCTCCTCACATTCAAATTAAGAGGTGTTGTGTTCTTAATCCGGCTGAACTCCTACCTTTCCCGCAAGATACTACTTACGGCGATGAAGTGCCGCATAATTGTTTGTGTACGACCGAACAAGAGACAAAGGGTGGAATTGATTTGAAAGATACTCCCTTGGATAATCCGCAAGGAGAGCTGTTTTGTTACGGCTCCTGCTTCAAACTTCCGGATGGTACATCCACAGCTGCTTATGCGATCACTACATTGAGCACGGTTGTGGAAACTAAGAGAATCACGCATAATTCTGCGCAGGCTGCAGAGATTATAGCATTGACCCGAGCTTGTAAACTTTCCGAAGGGCTTGCAGTTAATATATATACTGATTGTCAGTATGCCTTTGGGGTGGTCCACAACTTTGGGAGACTTTGGTCAGAGAGAGGGTTCCGAACTTCGCATGGCACCAAAATTCAACATGGCTCCCTAAATAGTACAACTACTCTCAGCGCTTGCGCTCCCTACTCAGTTAGCAGTTATGAAATGTGCAGCACATCGAAAGATTAAAGATGATATAGGGAAAGGGAATGCTTTCGCTGATCAGATATCTAGGCAAACTGCTACCGATCTCCTTACGGAGATGTATGTTTCAAGGGAATCTGTAGATGCTTATGCAATAGATGAGGGTGTTGGGTCTGTATGGGATATCCAAGCTGATGCCACGTTAGAAGAATCCAAAAGGTGGGCTGAAGGCTTGGGAAAACTTGATGATGACGGGTGTCGGGTGGACATAGTAGAAGGGAAACGGCTACTCCCTGACGCATATGCCATGATGATGGTCATCTTGGCCCATGGTCCTACGCATGTTTGTGCCCAGAAAATGACAAAAATGTTAGAGAAAGTTTGGGTAAATGACAACATTTTGAAAATTGCCCAGCACTACATCCGGGAGTGCATGATTTGCCTGCAACACAACGTGGGAGAGGGGACAGTAACTCCAAGGGGTAGTTTTGGGCCTCCCTCTGTCCCCTTTGAAGTGATCCACTTTGATTTCATTGAAATGGAACGATGCGATAATAAGAAATATGTACTGGTGGTTATCTGTGCTTTTTGTAAATGGGTTGAGGCTTTCCCTGTTAAAGATGCTACAGCTATGACTACTGCAAAAATCATGTTAAAAGAATACTTCCCGCGGTTCGGTTTGCCAAGAGTTATCTGGTCGGACAATGGTCCACATTTTGTCGCCGCTGTAATTCTACAGATATGTACAGCATTACGAATTGACAAACGGTTCCATTCGGCCAGACATGCTCAGAGCGCCAGACTAGTAGAAAGACACAACGGTATCATCAAGAACAAGCTCGCTAAGACGTGTGCCGGCACCAAACTAAAATGGCCGGACGCCTTACCGATCGTGTTGTTATCCATGTGCACAACCCCTCAAACTAAGACTGGGCTCTCTCCATTTGAGGTGGTAATGGGGAGACCTGCCAATGTTTGGAACCTTCCTAAATGTAACTTGTTAAGAAATGTTGAAAATGCAATACTTTCAGATTATTGTAGCCAATTGACTAAAAACCTGTATTTGATTTATCACCAGGTACAAGAAGCTTTACCTGTGCGATACGAGGGCCACAAATTTTGCATCCGGAAACTGCTATTTCGAATTCAGCACCTTCACTTGCTTCTAACACTTTGCTTCCAGCAGGAAGTGACGACATCTTGTTTCCGGATCAATCAGTACCGGGAAAAGTAAGATATAATCTACGACCACGAAGATAGATTTACGGCACGGTTTTGCTGTGCATTTGATAGACTTACGGCACGGTTTTGCTGTGCATTTGATAGACTTACGGCACGGTTTTGCTGTGCATCTGATAGACTTACGGCACGGTTCGGCTGTGCATTCGGAGAGGGAAAAGAGTTATCAAGGGCTTGCTTTTTGCCCAAATTTGAGAAAGGGGATTCTGTTGGCTAGGGTTGTGGAAATACTAAGAAGTCGTTCGCCTGGGAGGTCGCCAGCAACAAACTTTGGAATATCCGTTTGAAGACTACGATGCCCGCCACCGCTACTGCTCGTATAGGACTTGGAAACAAGGGGGTGACCAACCGGGACAATGGACAAAATGCCTGGGCCCCGAAAATGTATTGCTGTATTTTTATAATGATATTTGGGTTTTTAATAGTCGCTGCCTTAGGATTGTGGTACCTCGAGGAAACTCACTCTTTAGAACTTTTGTTGCCTACTGAAAGTGCACCCATTGTTCCTACTCCCTTAGTACATTTGCATACTCTATCTCCTAGGGATTCTCAGCACAGACAAAGGTACCACAATAACACTTTACTGCTTATCATGAATGCTACACATGCCATTTTTAATAAATCTAACTGCTGGGTCTGCTCACATTTACCGCAATACGGGGATAAGGGGCTAGGTTGGTATATTCATCCTTTTCCGTTGACAACTGCTTGCTATGCTTCTCTTAGAGCACTGTTCTTTGGCCGATGGATTGACAGCATCTCAGGGAACTTTGATGGCACCAATTTGAATAGTTTTGAGAAACGTGTTTTGACTCCGCTGGGATGCTCGCTTTTTGCAAATAGGAGTAAACCGAATGTCCCTCTGATAAACTGTCTCGTCCTTTCCAATCTTTGATTTCCTTTAAGATGGCTCCAGTAGGCAATAAGGATGCCATGCCTCCTTCTTGCACTGTTAACCATAGCTCCGATACAGTTTCTTTTTGCATACAGAGGAATGGAACTCAGTCAATGGGAAATTTTCTAGGTTGTGCCAACGTTGCAAATTTGACTGGGGAAAACAGACCTTTGTATGTAGGCGAACCTGTCTACTTTTCCTACGGTAATGTAGCATTCCCATGGTTGCCCAGGGATTGGCAGGGAACCTGTTATTTAGGGATCCTGTCACCTGGGGTGTTTATAGTTAGTACAAAAGAAGTTTTGAAGGCTCGTCCACGGCGGGACGAGAATGGTGACACCCCAGCACAAATCTTGGGAGATATAGCTAAATCAGTTCTGCCATTTTGGGGGCAGATAGCGAATTCAGAAGATATCAGAAAACTAGCGAGAGTACTGGAGAGAACCATCAACCGCACCGCGGACATACTCTGTAATATGACGTTAGAACAAAAGGCGATAAGATTAGTAGCACTTCAAAACCGAATGGGATTAGATGTCATTCTAGCTGAGCGTGGTGGAGTGTGCAAAACTATCTTCATGGCAATACAGAATCTGCACGTCCTTAGTTCCGAAGTGCATGTTCCCGAGGGAAACTGGGATCTAAGCGCTTGGTTCTGGGACTTCTTGCGATCTTGGGGTTGGAAGGTACTTGCGGTCTTACTAATTAGTTTGGGAATCCTGTTGTTTCTTTGTTGCTGTATTCAGTGTCTACCTGGTATGTGTTCGATGCTAGGTGGATGTTGCGCACAAGCGATAGGTTTGATAGGACATAAAGTGTATGCCCCGGATAAAACTTCCAAAGAAAATGTGTTGAAAGATATTTTAGCAAATGACCTAATGGCAATAGATATTTCCGATAGTGATTCAGGGTGCATGGACAATGATGCATGGAGTTATTTGCAAGGAGATCCAAAGTAGTTTTTAGCACTTGGCATAGGCCAAAAGGAGGGTTTGTCGAAAGAGAAAGTATATTGTGCCTCCTGTTGTAATAAATATATTAATATTGGCCTACGCCAAGCTGCTCGAAAGTCACTTGCGAAAGAAATCCGTGTTGCAAGGTCCTGACCTTAAATCCATGTAAGCCGCCATTTTAGGTCAAACCGCCATTTTAGGATTCGCTTTGTAAAAGTCACCCTGTGAGTTAAAACGGTGGACGATGTCATTCCAGAATACAACATGGCCGTCTTGACCACCGTACATAGCTAATGTGTAACTGGCCTGCAGGCTTTCTCATATGGAGCGACGAAATAACATTGTTAATTTCCATGGCTCAGCACAGTATTAGTGTCTGTTTGGTGAACGAAGTGATTGCTCCACTCTCTTTCCCTGGTTTCTGCAGCCGTTTGCGGGCTCCTGGCCCACCATGTTCAGGTTGTGGTCGTGCCTCCAGGTAGGTGTCAGCTTGGTTCGCCGTTTCTTCTCTGCTCAGCTTTCTCTCGATAATAACTCAGCACCATCTTTCCCTGATGCCTGCTCCCTTCTGTGCCACCGCTGGCTCAGAGGTTTGGTGTCTGCCTCTCAGTGTGGCTACGTCTGAGCCTTTCCTCTGCATGTGCTCTTTCCTCCTCCATTCTATCGTTTCTAGCACTTTGTGTTTGTATCTTTAATGAGAGAGGGTGGATCGTTCATCACAAGATGTTGAATGCCCAGAAAGTTCCACTTTGTTCAAAGTACAACACAAAGTGGTTTTGTTCACATCAATTGTTCCCATATAAGCAGACAATAGCTTTTTTTTCATAGGGAGTTTCACACAGGAATGGAAGCCCTTATCACCTAGAGGGGAGTCACTCCCAGTGAGGTCCAGCTTTCCAAAACCCCTATGCAGGGTTTTGCTTAGTGGGCTCACCTCCATAGTCTCAAATGGGGTGGTTCCCCCTAGGGGAGGAGGGACAAACACACTGATTCATCACACATGGCATTTTGTTTTGTTTACTGTGCATCATTCACGATAAAAGAAAGCCAAATTCAAGCTCTGGGTAAGGTCAAGACTCTTGGGATGGTGCTGGAAGCATCTCTGGGGTCGGAAGCCCAAACCCAATACATAAAAAAAAAACATGCTCATTCCATCTTCGACTACTAAAAGCCATAACTGCTGAACCCATATGCATGCATTAGTAATGGCCGAACCCCAAACCCTCACCCATAATGATAGGCTCACAACTTGTATCAAGTGTTGGCAATAAAAGGCCGTAGGATTTTATTGTACAGATATGGGTTATGGCAATAACAATATCACATATCATGATGGTATCATACTTTTGGGCACCGGGTCCTGAGGTTACCCCATCAGACCCGTGCCACCTTCTTGTGTCCCACGACTTGTTGTGGGCACCGTATACTGCCTTGTACTTCTTTTTGTTCTTCTCCCCTTTTTGTAGGGTGGGCGGGTTCTGTGGTAAAGAAGCAAGAAGATTTGGAAGACACTGAGTAAGCAGTGTCTGGATATGTCTATAGATTTGTAGCAGTTGGCCCCTAGCCATTTCTTTCTTGGTAAGATGGCTGAGAAGTATATTTCAGTACCCCTCCAGTTGTGCGAAATGCCTGCTAGGGAGGAGCAGATTTCTTCGCATAAGATGCGTCTAGCTGTGTTGACTAGGTCGTTGCCCCCTAGATGGATGATCAGGAATTCTGGGGGGTCCCTGTATGCCACCAGTTCTGCTAGTGTTTCGTGGACATCGGCCCAGCGTAAGCCTCGGTATCCCCACCATGAAGTAATGGTTTTTCTGAAAGGTGGCCCTTCTTTGGTCTCTTCTGCCCATATGCCTGTCCAGAAAACGAATGAGTGGCCAACTATCCATGCTGATCGGAGTGTGGTCCTCGATTCGCCTGTTGTTTCTGCGGTGGTGGGAGGTAGGGAAAAGAAAGAACATTTTTAGGGCAGATGGCTATATCAATTTTGGTCTGATATATCTTTTATAACAGTCTGACTTCCATCTCCCTATGTTTTTTAGTAGTTGCGGAGCTAAACCTCCTTGCCATGCTGCAGTGGCGGCCCCTATCCTGAAGGAATGCGTGCCAAACTGTTTGGGATCCCACCCTGCTCTGCTGATTGCTTTTATCAGCACTCCTTTAAATTGGTAGCAGCTTCGGGCCGATGCATCCTTGTGGATTAAAAAACTCCCCCCCACTTTGGGTCGTTGTGCGTAATAGAGGTTGGTGATGCAAACTGGGCAGTTTGTTGCCTCATCGATGCAACAAATATTGATGGTTCTTTTTGCACCCGTTTTCGACTGTTGCATTTCTGTGTTAACACTCTCCTGTCTCATCCTGATTTCCATGACGCCCAGGCCGTTTGTGGCCTTGGTGCTGGAAGCGATGAGTTCTCCTACCCGGAAAGCCCCGAAGTAGGCTAGGAAAAAGGCTGTTTTAAATAACATTATCTCGTATGGGTGCCAACATATGGCTTCTAAATGGCTTGCTATCTGCACCAGTTTGCTGAAATCAAGGGGTCGGCGGGTGTCCACTTGCGGACCCTCTATTTTGCCCCATTCCTTCATTGCATAAGTGATGAGGGCGTTCTGGGTGGGGTCTGAATCTCCCGGTATTTTCGTAAAGTATGAAATTGCCACCAGGTGTCTTTTAGCCCAATCCCTTTTGAAACCTTGTTCCCGGGCCAATTTTAAAATACTTCTATGTCTTTAATCGTTATTAGTTCTATGTGGTTTACACCTGTGGCTTTAAATACTGTTTGCAAACACTTACTGTACTGTGTTGCAGTGGTGCTTGCCACCGCCCTCTCTGCCATCTCTGTTAGGAAGCCTGTGAGGTTGTTGGCACCAGTTATTGATGTGCCTGATTCTTGTTGGTCATCCCGGCCTGCACTCTCTGGTGCTGGCGTTGATGCCAATGTGTTGTTGGCACCCGTTTTCGAGGTGCCTGCTTTGTGTTGGTCATCCTGGCCTGCACTCTCTGGTGCTGGCGTTGATGCCGATGTGTTGTTGGCATCCGTTTTAGAGGTTCCTGGTTTTCGTTGGGCATCCCGGCCTGTGCTCTCTGGCGTTGGCGTTGATGCCGTTATTCTTGTCTTCCCATTATTGCCCAACATTCTCCTGGTATTGGCGTCATCTGTTCTTGGGCATGCAGCGCTAGCTCTCGGAATCTTGTCCACTGGAAACGAGATAAGGCATCAGCAATGTTATTATCTGCCCCTGAAATGTGCTTCGCTTTGAGTACAACGTTTACTTGTAGAGTGACTGTTGCAATGGCTGGTAATACTTTTAGCACTAAAGGGCATTTCGTAGACCTTTTGTTTATGGAGCCCACTACAGCCATGTTATCGCACCAGATCAAAAGTTCCGTATTCACTAGTCGCCTGCCCCAGATGTGTAATGTTAGCCAGATGGGGAATATTTCTAGTAGGGTGATGTTTCTTGTCCACCCTGCTGCTTGCCATGAATTGGGCCAGTGTCCTGCCACCCATTCGGAGTCTAGTATGGCTCCAAACCCCTTGCTCCCAGCTGCATCGGTGTATAGGACCCTGTCTGACCGGGTATTTAATGGCGTTCGCCAAAGTAAAGACCCGTTGTAATCCCTGAGGAATTTTCCCCATGTTTCCAGGTCCTGTTTCACCTCTCTGCCTAGCCAGATATTCAAGTGTGGTTTGGTGAGTGATTTGATTTTGAATTCCAGGCTTCTGGAAAATATCCTCCCTTGAGGTATTATTTTGGATGCGAAATTGAGTCTGCCTGCTAAGGATTGTATTTCCTTTACAGTCCCCTTTTCTCTCATTATCAGATTTTGTATTTTAGCCAGGAGCTATGATATTTTTGTTTTGGGGATTCTGCAGAGCCCCTTTGCTGAGTCTATTTCGATGCCCAGAAAAATTATGTTTGTGTCTGGTTTGGTGGTTTTTCCCTCGCTAGGGGGATTCCCCACTGGGCGGCCATGTGCTCCAGTTTTGCTAAAGCCTGGCCGCATTCCTCAGAGTTTGGTGGCCCTATGACCATGAAATCGTCTAGGTAATGCACTATTTTAGTCCCTGGTCTCTGCTTTATGAAAGCCCATTGAAAAAAGGAACTGAATTGCTCAAATAGTGCACAGGATACTGCGCACCCCCTGGGGAGGCATCTATCTACATAGAATTTGTTGTTGAAAGTGAAACCTAGCCACTGCTGTGACTCTGGGTGGACTGGCAAGAGTCTGAAAGCAGATTCGATGTCCAGCTTCGCCATCAAGGCATTTCTGCCGCACTCTTGTATGAGCCTTACCGCTTCTTGGAAATGCGTGTAAGATACAGCGGATTCTGTGTGTGGGATGCCATTGTTTAAAGACTGGCCTTTAGGGTAGGATAGGTGATGGATTAGTCTCATTTTTCCAGGTTGTTTTTTGGGGACCAGGCCTAGTGGAGATATTAAATAGTCCTTTACAGGCATGGCGTCCCAGGGACCTGCTACCCTGCCCAGTTTCAGTTCCTTCTTGATTTTGGTTTCTACTATCTGGGGGTTGTCCCTGGCTGACTTTAGGCTCATCGGGATGTATTGTGACCCAGTGCCCTTAAATGGGATGAAAACCCCTTTGGTGAAACCCTGCGATATTAGCCTGCTGGTTTCGTTGTTTGGGTAGCTGTTTAGGACATCCCTAAAATTGCCGGGTTGATGGGCGTTCGTCCTGGTTCTAAAATTGGGATATCATTCTTTTTTGGCTGGTAGTCTGGTGCAGTTGCTTGCTGCATGATCGCCGTTGCCGTTTGTGCAGGCGTGTTGTACCAGCATTCTTTGCCCCATGTACACTGGTTTTTCCCAAAATTTCTGCATGGGATGTTGGATTTGAGAGCCTGCTGTTTGTTCTGTCTGTGGGCATTACTTTTAGCCGCCCAAGGCTGGTTCCTCTGAAAGGGCTGCTCCCCTTTTTTGGATTTATCATTGTCATGGGATTTGCTTACTTGCAAATTTTTGCTATTTTTGGAAGAAGAATGCATGGTATCTTCTTCCTGGGGAGGTTCGGCATTGAGGGTGTATAAATCGTTCTGGACTTCATCCCACTCAATGGCCGGCCTTTCTGACATGCTGCTCCTAAATCTGATGTTGTATGCAAGCCATGTCTTCCCCCTCTGTGTTACTTTTACTTCCCTTATTTTATCAATGTATGCCCAGATCTTCCTACCATCCATGGGAAATTTTTCTTCATATATTGTTGCTAAGATGGCAAAGGCTTGTAACCAGTTGTCCCAGTTTTGTTCGACCTGGGCGTTTCTGGCAATGGCTTTTTCTTCTATTTTTTTGGGATCTCTGAAAGCGTCTTTCTCTTTGCGCTGTGCTTCTATTAGGGAAAAGATTTCTATAAATTCTTTGGCCCATATGGCTTCTTTGATTGTGGTATCAATGTTTCATGCCAGGCATCTTTTGTATCTATTTAATATCTCTGTTTGGAAAGATTTCATTTTTTGGTTTAATTGTGCATTACAGATGGTTACAATGTCAGTTGTATTGCTGCCTTGTGTCCCTATAGCGCCCGTGTTGTCTGTGCCTGGGGTTGCCCATGCTTTTAGGGCACCTGCTGAATCTGTTGCTGACGTTGTGGAGGCTGTTGTTTTTATAGCTGGGGGCGCTATTGGCAACTGCTGTATTTGTTGTGGCGGGATTGCTGTAGGTAGAGTTACGGGTGGGTTGACAACCGTTATTGTAGGTGGTAGGGTTTGAGGCCCCAGGTTCCCTTGTGGGCAGTGTCTGTTTCCCCCTTATTTCTACCATAAATTGCTGTAACTCACGCTACATCCTCGCATAGCTTTGACAATTTTTTGGTACCTTTTCTGGTGCCTTCGGATATTTTTCTCCTTTTTAATGGTGCAGAAACTTCCTCCTGGCTGGGTGGGCTGGTAATTCCTTCCCTGGGTAGGCCGTACATGTTTTCTCTAACCCATGCCCATCCGTAGTGCTCCGCTGCTTCATTGGCTGCTAGCAATTGTGGTGATTTGGGCTTCTGCACCGGTGTTGGGGGTGCCCGTGCTTTCTGTTTGGGCCCCATGTTCTTCTATGCCTGCTGTAGGGAAAGGAAAAAGGTTTTAAATTGTTGTTATCTGCGAATTGTTTGCGCCTATTCTATTTGTTGCCCGTGCTGGGTAACTGTTGACTGGTGCCTTGTTGACCGTGTTCAGAAAATTGGGCAGCCCTCAGGCTTGATTTACTGGATTTAAATAATTGGTTTCGCTTTTGAGGTCGCCCTGCAATATTGCAGAAATTATTTTAAATCTGCAGTATTTGGGCCCGCCCAGCTTGAAACTGTGTTCGCCAGCTCTGCGTGGCTGTCAAGAAAAAACGAGTTCCCGGCTCGCCGTGCTAACAAGCTGGCTTGTGACTCTGCCCGAGTTAAAAACTGGTTTGTGTTATCTTGCCCCGCCTGCCTTATAACGCGGGGTTTCCGGTCCACTGAAATAAAATGTATCTCTCCCGGACATAAATGTCTATTTTTCCTCCCTCGTAGTCCCAGCGCGTTGGCTCACCTGTAAAGTTGTTGAATCGGTCGCCGTCCGCGCCGTGCTGTTCGAGTGCCTCTCTCTCCTTCGTTCGCACTGGTTTTGGGGATGATTCCGCAGCACATGTCTTTGTTTGTTTTGTTTTGGACACGCTCGCCGCTCGCTTTTCCCTCTATGCCGAGATGTTGAGGTTGACAGCGTCCGTGCTGGGCGTTCGGTTGCCGCTTCTTCCTTCGTTAAGGCTGCATTGCAATTGCTTTGAACAGTACAATGTTCAGGAAGGAAAAAAGACACTGCGATGTACAGCGAACTTCAAAGATTTGCTAAAGAAGCAAGAAGATTTGGAAGACACCGAGTAAATAGTGAACCTCCTGTTTGCTTGGGTCCCCGTTCAGGGTCCACAAACAGATTGTGTTTTCTCTGAGCATGCTGCTCTCTTTTATAGGACCCAGGGAGGCCCTGGGTCTTTGTTGTGTATGTGATAGGGGCTGCTGTTGTCGCAGCCCCCGGCCGGATAGCTGACTGTCTGACCCCCTGGTGGGGGCAGATCTTTGAACCTAGGCCCTGCCTGATGGTTGTTTTCCTTATGGCGCTTAGCACCTTGCTGTTTGGAGGAAGGGTGCGATGACTGTTCGCACCTTACCCTTCTGTGGCTTTTGAGCTGCCGAGACTGCGTGTCTCCGTAGCTGGGGGGAGGAGAGGAGCAGGCGCGTGGAGGCTGGGGCTGCCCCTCTCCCAGCTGCCGATGGTAACAGCCGTTACCCTGCCTCGCTTTTGGGATGCCCATGCAGCATTGCCCATAAGACCTTATCTATCAGAAGAAAACAGCGCTACTATCGCAAGAGCCACCATCTTGTCATGTCTTGACTATGGCAATGTGCTTATCTTAGGATCTAGTAAACAATGCTTTCATAGCTACCAAGTTATACAAAACAATGCAGTACGAATCATCAAACAGAAAACCAGAAATCAGCATATGAGCGAAGCAAGAAAAGAACTGCATTGGTTCAAAATTGAGGAAAGGGTCCAATTTAAGTCGCTTACACTGGTACACAGATGTATCTTCGGAAAAGCCCCAGCCTATCTTAAATCTAATCTCACCTTATATGTGCCCAACAGAAAGTTAAGATCGGGTGATCAAGGCTTGATTGCAGTGGCCACCCACAGACGCAAACACGGAGCAGGCCAGTCCTTCCCTGTCTCAGTGGCTGGACTACGGAACAACCTTCCTGTTCATTTAAGACTGGAAACAAACTATTTGCATTTTCGTAAACTACTGAAAACACACAGCTTTATGTAAAAGCTAGAATTTGAATCCCACCCTGACTACTCTTTTCTTGTTGTTTTGTTTTAATGTCTTGTGCTTCTTGTTCGGCATCTGTCCTTCTGTGTTCATGTATCTGTGCCCCGAAGCTTGCGAGCTACCGGCGCAATATAAATGAATTATTAAACAAAATGAATAGAAAATCATTGTTAAAGCAAACATGATGTTTGCTTTACCATTGATGTCCAGTAATACATGCATTCCCTTCCCCAAATTCCCAAATCATTTGGGGGTGCCATGGAAGGGAGAGCGTCCAAATCTGAGACAAGCTCACTGTGCTAGTGACTGAGTCTCTTGATTCATTCAAATCAAAAGTCACGCTCACCAGCACAGTGGGCATCTCTCACCATGCTGCTGAGCGGGCCTTTGATTTAACAAATCAAAGCAGCAGAGTTTCTGATTTGAAGACTTAAATCAAAGAGGCCGGCTCGCCAGTACGGTTATCGTTGCTCACCTTGTTGGTGACAAGGCCTCTGATTTGCGGGCACACTCTCCCCCACACCCTGAAATCAAAGCTCTGAGTTGGAGATACAGAGCAGGGGGTGCATTATGTTCATACATTGGTACATTGATACACATAAACACATGCACCCATACACATAATTTACTTTCTCATGCACATGCACACCACACAACAAACACTCATTCAGGCAAAGATACTCCTTCATCACACATGCAGCCACACACACATTCACATTTTTTTCTTCTTATCTGCATGCACCCAATCCAGAATCCTCCCCTTCAGGACCTGTAACGGCCGGCTATGTGCAACATTAGCAGGAATACGGGAGCACTTCCTGACCTAGAGGACGCCGTAAGAGATCTCTCTGTGTGTGTGCAGGGGCACCCGTCTCACATATTCAGAGGTATATTACCCCCGCCTGCATCCTCAATGGGCCATGCAAGGCTGGGCAAACAAAGCGCCCCAGCTTTGCATGGCCCATTGGACATCTGTGCAGTGTTACGAACAAGAAGCCAGCCCAGGAGCACTCCATCAGCTGCAACAACCTCAGTGTTTTTACTGGGCTGGCTTGGTAGCAGCTCATCCAAAATGGAAGGGTCCACGCCCTGTCACCCATCATGGATGAGCCTCCCCTGTTGGAGTCTACAGAATGCTCAAGAATTATGTGTCACAGATGCAAACGTCTATTAAATCCACTAGCCACCGGATAAATTGTCAGCAATGTGGGGTGGTAATAATGAGACTGGACCTAGAGAAAGGAACGATTGAACCAGCTCAAATATACATTCTTTTCATCTGTTTTATCGCACTACTGTCTAGGTTTCTCTTCTCAATTGCTTTCCCTTTACTGCTTGCCCTCTTGTAGATCAATTTAACACGTGGACATGTAAATGAAAACAGAATCTGGATAATGCGCTGTCTGTCATCCTTTACCCATTGCACGTTCGTCCACATGTTTTACAGCCTATCCTAAAAAAAACTGTAAGTAACAGCTGCAGGAACCACAAATTGAATAGGGTACCTTTCAAAATTCCGAGCCTTAACTGTCCTGTGCCCCTCTTCAGACCTCGTTTGCCGCACAGAGCTTAAATAAAGGAAGAACACGTATCAACACATCTAGACACCCAGGCATGTCAATTAATCTCCACATGTCCTGAGCATATCAGGCAACACACCTGCGGGGTGTTTGTCATCAAAATCATGAGAAAAAAAAAGATCACCCGACCATAAATCTCTGGCTGATAGCTTCATCATGACTGGCAGGGATGGTCTGAAAGCAAGAGGGAGCACTTCAGCACAATGTTTCAGAGTGCCTGGTTGCATGGGTTGGGCACAAAGTGTTTGCGTCTACTATACAAAGAAAACAGTAACCCCCTGCCCGCCTCCCCCTCACCTACATTCCGCAAATGCCTAGTCCAATATGTGCTTTATATAGGTCAGTGTCGGAGTACCCGCGCATGCTAATTTAGTAGCTGAGAGATGAGGTAATGCCTAATTGGGTCAGTTTGTATGATTTACAAACTTGCTGCTGAATTAGACACACATTAGCATGTCAGCACGGGCTGTCCTGGATTTTGTTTGGATTCATTTACAAAAGCAGCTTCGCCTGTTGGGCCGGCCCTGTAAATCATTTGCAGGAGCGGAGCATCAAAAATAGGACTGCATTTCTTTTTTTCAAAGATTTTGACAGCTTTTAAATATATGCGGCAGTACAATGTTTTTGGAAATAATAGCAAATAGCAACTGGAGCCTATTAGTCGGAGCACAAAAAAAATCATGCAATGATAGAAAACAGCTCCTAAAATGTTTAAGAAATGATGTGGACAGATATTAGCGTCCATTGCTTTTTGTAACATCAGATGAGTCCATATGTAAACCAACAAACTAAATATGTTTTTAAAACTATAATTACCACCAGCCAGCAGTGCCACCAACGTACCCAGCGCCTGCCTACCACTTCTAGCAAAGTTTATTTGCAGGAGTAATAGTGAGTTGACATTAGGAGTGCTAACATAGTTTTAAGTGGGCTGGGGCTCACCAGGGCTCACCGACCTAAGGTGCTAAAACGCAATGAAAAAATGACGAGTGGCAATCCTGCTCTTGGCCGGTAGATGTCACTCTCACACCTTGTTCAGAATCACATCCTCAGTTTCGCACATTAGGGGTTACAATATTTGTTATGTAATATCATGGAAAGAAAACATAATACAAAGAATATATTGTTTGTATTGTGCAACACATTATATAGATGCCTGGCTATAAATATGATTGAATGCAATTATAGTCGTCAACCCCACATTCAGGTAATGCCCCAGAACCATGAGCCTAGGGCATACAAGATTGTCGTAAGGGACTGGCTCTTGCCACTACCATTCAAGAGATTGATAGTTATTGCCACCCGGGTACCTTCACGCAAGGTGCACATTTCCTTTTTTGTTCAGAGGATTAGAGGAAATCATGGCTTGGCTCATCGAGCATGCAGAGATTTCTTTTTTTTTCTTCTGTTTTTTTAAATAACCAGTGTGGGAATTGTAAAGTGACCTGGTCCCTTTACTACTTCAATTGTGGCAAAGTGGCATGAGGAACAGGGAATTGAGGAGCTGGCAGTGGCAAAGAGGTTAGTTGGTGCAGGGGATGGCGGGGTGAAGTGGGACTCCTGGGGGAGGAGAAATGGGAAGTGGCACAGCTCAAGGGCCCCAGCAAAGGTTACAAAACGGCCAACACTAGGGGAAAGGTGCAGATGGCTGAGGAGAACGCAGGCACGTACTGAGAAATTCCTTCCTTCTGCATCAACAGGTTGACCAGACATTAAATAATACATAAAAACGATCAATTTCTAAAAGAAATCAGTTATTCGAATCTCCATTGTTTTTTTTAAATTTGATTTTTTTTTAAATATTTGACCATTTGTATATCTGTTCACTTCTTGACTTTTAATTAGCTTATATTACACTCAGCACATCTGTTTAAGTATAATTTGCTCTCTTTCGCACCAGTTCTAAAAACCCAACCATTGTGTGTCGGGCCACTCTTTTTGTTACACCGACCACATGCCCTTTAAAGGTTCTTTAGATACTTGTGATTCTAAGGTTGTACCAGATACTGTTTGAGCCTACCCCTAAATATTGCCGTGTGACTTGTTAGGACCGCTCTTTGATTTCCTGTGATGTACTGTTATATGATAAGGTTGTCAAAACCAAATTGCCGGTGACACAACCACACGTTTCCCCCCTGCATATTCAGAGGCTCCACCGAGTGAAGCAACTCTGCCTCTGTAACACCTGTAAGTGTACCAGTGGTCTGGCTCCCACACCATTTAAGAATGAAATCCATGCCTATGTGCTATTCTGTGAACCCCATGATCTTGGACAACTACAGGTCCACCCTCAAAGCACAGTAAGTGGCAAGATGCCACATATGGTTCTAGTCCCTTGCTTCCGAATTATGAATAATTATTGAGGCACATGTTTTCAGCTTTCAGCAAATTATTGACATCTTCCCTTAACCCTCAACTTTTTTGACTACCTATGGGCCCCTCCCACTTCACTGAAAATGTATGCCCCTCAAAGTGGTGATTGGGTTGACGTTTGTAAATTAATAAACTCAAGTAAAACAATTACACTGGAGAAATCATTTGACTATGACAGTTAGAAAATTACATTTTTTATGAGACAAACACATTCACACTTATCTCACAAAACGTAGAGAAATTACAACATGAGGGTGAATGATAGTGAACGTTGGGATAAATGCATAGTTTTTTTTATTGTTTTTACCAGAAGAAAATGTAATCAAACGAATGGATGAGAACGTTCCTTATTGACCATCAGACATTTCATGTAGGCACTTACTCGTGCATTGGTGATATTGCATTATGTCATGTGGATGAATGATGGCTTTCAGATGTGTTGTAGAGTTCCTGAGATATGCAGGGACTAATAAAAAGATAAGCATATTGCACTCCTTTGGCTGATACTCAGTGGTGGTTATGCTAAAGCTGATGGAGATATCAGATCCAGGAATTGGTAGTGTTCAGAATGAGAGCTTTGGCATTCAAAAGGAGAATCTCCCCCAACCCAAGCCATACCAGACTTGCCTTACCTGCAGAAGAGAGAACAAATGTCACTCTTGTATGTGGTGAATTGGTAAATAAGGCACAGGAATTTAGTATGGGACAATTGAGTTAGGGGTAAGGTTGTAAAATAACACACTGCAGACTCACTTGGTCAAAGGAGACAATCACATTAAGGACAGCATTCTAGGAGGACCACTGTAAATTATAGGCCCGTTTGCAGAGACTGTTTGGTGCCTTAGGCACAGGCTTTGAGGGATCCCTGCTCAGCCTAGGTGAATTCAAGCAAGGCCAACGAGAATAGGAAGATCCTCTATGTCCCCAAATAGCCAGGTTCTTTGGACAGAAAATCTGGGAGTAACTATTCCAAACACTGCAGTACAACAGACCTGTAATGGAAGCTAAAATCCCTTACCACGTGAGAATTATCATAGCACCTAGAATGTTCATGTCGCTTCTCCATGTGTTACAAATTTCTACACCATCTTGGAGGTATGCATATGTTCAAATACTAATAAAGCTGTATCCAACTGTTTAACAATGTTTCAAAAATTAGGGAATACCCTACGTTTAGCACTTTCCCATTCAAAAAATGTTTTTCTTGAAAAGGAACACAATGTTAATGTTAATGTCAATTTCGCTCAAAGATATTAAAATCGATATTGTCCATATGTCTAAGAGAAGATCATCTTAGTTATTCGTTGCCTTGCTGGAAAATATTTCTGTAAAAAATAGAATATGTGCTTCAATGTTATTTTATTGGCAACTAGCAAAAAATACCTGTACTCCGCACAGATTCTGGAGACTGACATAATAACATTCTCATCAATTGTTGAAAATCAATTATCCTGTTCCGAGTTGCTTATCGATTGGTGTGCTTTGCACTCTGAGGTAAACTGCACTGAGAATGGGCGTGTGTGGCTGGCTGACATACCCCAGAGCAGACATTGAGGAGAGGTGAGAATTGGAGTCCTGCAGCATACTGGGACCTTCTGTGCACTCTCTCCAACTGTCGCCTCACCCTGGAACGGTACAGTGGATTGTGGTGCATTTCTGTGCAAATGTCTCAGAAACGGTGAATCCTAGGGCCTTGAAACATGGTTTTCAGGGGCTTTGAGTATTGTTCATCATGCTGAGACATTGAAAATGAGCTTTGTCCGGTCCTTCAATGACCACATTCGTGTTTGTCCTATATCAGGCAACCATCTTATGTTTTAAGGGGCTGAAATCCGGGGAAAGGTGTGGGGTGTCCAAATGTCATGTAGCCAGTACTGTACGGTGGGTCCTAATTGGTAAATATGCAAAAATGTTTGCAGATTGGTGGAACCTTGTAGAATGGTTTAAGGAACTAACTAACAGATTTTATGCTATATATATATATATATATATATATATATATATATATATATATATATATATAGTCAATGAAAAAACTTTGTAAAAGGGACGTTATAGTTAAGTTGCGCTACTAAAAACCTATGAAATTCAGTGAAAAAACTTTGTTAAAGGGACGTTATGGTTAAGTTGCGCTACTAAAAACCTATGAAATTCAGTGAAAAAACGTTGTCAAAGGGACGTTATGGTACCAAGTAAAACCGAAAAACCCTTGAAATTCGGCAGTTATGGTAACATAAGCAACCATAACTCGCGCCACCACCGTGCACTGCTAAGACTAACACCCGGGACATCAAAGATGACATCACAAATGTCATTGATGACATCACTGATGACATCACATGTGTATGTACTTTTCATGAAATATGTGTACAAGGGATTCTTATTATAATGTTGCGAAACAAGTGTCAAGGATCATTGCAATAAATATCATACCCTAATTAGTGCATAGAACGATGCATTGATATAAATAGCATTCTATTATGGGGTTCTATCTAGTATACTAAGCTACTCACACAGAAACATAACATTGTGTGCAGTGTACAAGATGAAGGTATAATATTTGTAATGTTAATATGTTGAATAATGAAATGATAATTGTTTTCTTAATAGATTTTTGTGTACTGTGAAATATGTAATAAGTAGCTAATAAAACACATGTATTACATAATTGCATTACTATAGACAAAACACAAAGACACAAGAACACATACCAATATGGGTATATGCAGGGAAAGTGAAGTTAGCAAAAAAGCACAAGTAGTAGCAGAAACAATTCATAATTTAACTGATTATTTTCATGCAAATAAATGATTGCTCTGTTTCAAAGCTGCTATTTACCCTAGGCATATGTATCACTTGATGTGATTGGACCCTAAGTAAAGTATTGTGAGCACAATGTATACAAATATGACCATATACAGGGAAAGTACAGCCATAACAAAAAAAAACAGAACTATCAGAAAGTGCTCATAAGTCTATTGATTATTGAAGAAGGGAGGCCACACTAAATAAACAAGTAAGTGTTTATTAACACGGAGCTCGCCGGTCGCCCCTCTCACTTCAAGCCGCCTTTCATTTTCTCTCCAACTGCCGTTCCTCGCTGCGGTCACGCGACTCTCATTCCGAACACAGCACGAGAGCACGCGCGACCGCCGCGAGATACTTTACATTCTCTACACATCTTCCCCCTCAAACAGGGCAAATATACTTTATATAATACTTATAACTGTACTGTAAAACTTAACAACTATAATTAAAATTTACCAGAAAATTTGTCTGAACCAGAATATAATAGAAAGTCGACAGAATTGCACAGCTTGCACATGACCTAGGACCCTCCATGTCCATTTACATTATGGATACCTTAAACATGACTTGAGCACTACAATGTCAAGTCTCGTAATCCCTCATCCACACCGGCTTAGACCTAGCCCTATGTAAAGAATCCTCTTTGACCTTTGACCCTTGAATGTCATCTTCTCTGACCTTCCCACCTGCCTTTTCCATGTTCTCATCCGGCACCCCTCCTCTCACCTTCTCATTCAATCTAGTATTATCCTCCTCCACCTTCCTCAACTGTTCCTCACCTTCACTCCTTTCCTCATCACCCGCCTTCGCCAATCTTCCTTTCGACCAAACTTGACCACCTTCCAGAACTACCACATTACCTTTAACTGCACATATCTTCTTAGGACCCAGAAATCTACTTTCCACACACTTGTTCACTAGTCTAGGATTTTTGACATACACTTTTTCTCCAACCTTCCAATCACGTTCCTTCACCCTCATCCTGTCATCAAACAGTTCCTTATTTCTTTCCTGACTTAATGCAATAAGTTTCATAATCTGATTACGGTCAACATTAACCACTTTGGCCATTCCTAGCCATCCTGGACAAAGCCTTGTCCCAGGCTCCCTTCCCTTCATCGAAACAAATGGGGATACTCCCGTCACCGAATGAGGCGTAGTGACATAATTCCATGTCAGCATCCTTAATACTTCCCTCCATGGTTGCCTCGATTTCATAGCCATCTGCAGGCCCCCCTTTATGTACCTGTTAACTCTTTCAACAAGTCCATTTGCTTTAGGATTATACAGAGCAGTCCTTGTGTGTTTTATACTGTATCCTGCAAGAAACTTCTTCATTGCCCCAGACACAAATTGCACCCCATTATCTGACACAATTTCCACCGGGACCCCCTCCTTAAGAAATACTTTTTCTAAGAATCCAATAAGCTCCCTTGCCGTGACCTCCCTTACAGCCTCCCACTCAAACCATTTGGAATGAAAATCCACTACAACAAACACAAACTTTAAACCATCTCCCAGACCTGCCACCGGACCCATTATGTCCACTGCTAACTTGCTCCACGGCTGGTCCGGTACCACATTTGGAATTATCGGAGCCTCTCTCACCACTCTGCATTTGTCACTCGTTTGGCAAATTATACAATCCTTGACACACCTTTCCGCACACCTGTCAATTCCCGGCCACCAATAATTCTGCCTCAATTTCCTCTTCATAGCCGCTTCTCCAGGATGCCCCTGATGAGCCAGCTCAACTAGTACCGACCTAAGGGAATGAGGAGGAACAATGCACCTCCCCCTCCTTAACCTATCCTCACATAGGTTTAACTCATTTTTTACTTCCCACCAAGTATTGAACTTACAATCCAAATTTTTTCTTTCCGTCACCGTCCAACTTTTGACTAACTTGAGGTCATTATCAGAATTCTCTTCCTTCGCCCATTCCTCCTTACTGACCGCACTTTTTACCTCTGCTACCACTAACTCCTCCTCTGTCACTCTGTCCTCCATAGGTTCACCACTAAGAGGCAGTCTGGAAAGGCAGTCTGCCACAACATTCCGCTTCCCTGGTAAATAGCTCACTTCAAAGTTAAAGTTTTGGAGCCCCAGACCCCACCTGCTTATTCTTGGAGAACCCATGGCCCACCTGCCACTCTCAAACATCTGAACCAGGGGTTTGTGGTCCGACCTGACCACAAATCCTCTTCCCCACAAGAAAAACTTAAAATGATTTACTGCCCAAAACATGGCCAACGTTTCTCTTTCAATGACAGAATATTTGCTCTCTGCCCCTCTCAGCGTCCTAGATGCAAATGCTATCACTCTCTCAGTATTGTCCTTGTTGTACTGCACTAACGTCGCGCCCAGTCCCAACATGCTTGCATCTACTACCAAAACCGTTTTGTCCTTAAGGTCAAACCTACCTATGGATGGCGCCTCACCCGCTGCTTGCTTAATGCACTCAAAAGCCACATCACATTCCGTAGACCATTCAAACCTCACTCCTTTTTTGAGCAACATTCTGAGGGGCATTGATACCTTGGCAAAATCCTTTACAAACCTATGATAATATTCGGCCAACCCGAGGAATGATTTCACCTGCTCTTTATCTTTGGGTACAGGTGCACACCTTACTGCTTCCACCAAGTTCTTTTTTGGCCTCACCCCTTGCTCATCTATCTCATGTCCCAGATATTCCACCCTATGTACGGCAATCTTACACTTGCTCCTCTTCACCGTCAACCCTGCCTCACTCAATCTGCTTAACACTTGTCTTAACACTTCATCATGTTCTTCAGTAGAACTAGCATATATCAACACATCGTCCTGGAACACAATAATGTTTTTTACTCCACTCAACACCGTCTCCATGACCCTTTGGAATACGGCTGCCGCGGACGCAAGCCCAAATGGCATCCTACAGTATCTAAATGAACCAAACACCGTGATAAATGCCGTCAGGTGTTGACAATCCTCCTTCAACGGAATCGGATGGTAAGCTTGTGAGAGATCAATAACCGAAAACACTGTGGCATTGTTCAGTACTGATAGCTGATCACCTATTATTGGTAAGGGATGTCTGTCCACTAATATGTTTCTGTTCAGATCTCTCAGATCCACACATAACCTAATGTCTCCATTGGCCTTAGCTGCTACTACTACCGGCGATAGCCATTCCGAGCTTTCACTCTTCTATATTATTCCTCTTTGGAGTAACGACTCCACTTCATCTTTGAGTTTCTCATTCAATCCATGAGGTACTGGTCTCACCCTGTGCACCTTCGGACTGGCCCCTGCCTTTAATTGAATTTCATGTTCAAAACCCTTCAAAATCCCAGTTCCTCCTGAAACACCATGGGATACTCTTTTTCCCATTTATCCTTCAGTTCAGCTACATCAACTGGTCTCTCCGCGTTCGCCTGTATCCTAATTCCCAATTTCCACTGTTCTTCCCATCCCAGAAGTGAAGAACCTTCTTGGGTAACGTAAATCTCTGCTTCACAGCTCCTCCCTTAATACTTGATGGAAGCTTGGAACATCCCTATAATTCCAATTCTAACATTTCCATATGCATATGGCTCTATATTATGCTTCTTCAATTTTGTCACGTCTCCTTGCATGCAACATTAATGTCCATGGTGAGCAACTGTCCACCTTCATTGTCACCACCCTTCCATCAACCATGAATACATCGGTAGGTGCACCTCCCTTGCTTGATACCTCTGTTACTTCCAATACATGCTTTGCTTGGTTCCTCCTTCCTATTTCTAAATCTTCACTTTGTTCCGACATTCTTCCACCTGTTTCAATGCTCTGCACCGTCCCTGATTCACGAAAAACTCTCGCGAAATGCCCTTTCTTTTTGCACTTTAAACACAAGATGTTTCTGGCTGGGCAAAACATGCTTGTGGAAATATGACGGTTACTACCGCACTTGTAGCACTTGATTTCTTTGTTGAAGCCAGTCTTGCGAAATCCCTTCACAGCAGCCACTTCTCCTTCCGACTTGTCTCCCTTCATAGTGGTCATATATTTATGGGTCTGTTCCATACTCCTTGCCATGTCTATGGCCATCTCCAGTGATGCATCCTTAGATAGTAACCTCTCTTGTATCTTTATGTTATTTGTGCAACGAACTAATTGGTCCCTTATAAGAGAGTCAGTGAGCAGCCCAAATTCACACGTATGACTAAGAGACCTCAACGCTGCAATGAAGTTCTCCACCGGCTCTTGCGGATCTTGAATTCTTTGGAAGAACTTGTGTCTCTCAAATGTTATATTTTTCTTGGCTTCGAAATGAACTTCCAACTTCTTTTCTGCTATGGAATACTGGTCCATCTCTCCCTGGCCTTCTTGTGGAGGATCCGGTAATCCATCATAAACACTTCTGCCTTCGGTTCCCAGATTGTGCAGCAGGATTGCCTCTTTTCTTGCTGCTGCAAACTTATCCCCTCCAATGGCAATCAGGTACGTGTCAAACAGCTTCTTCCACCTATCCCACCTTATAGGTGGAGCACCAGGTTCTGACAGGAACGGTGGCGGAGGTGACATACTTGCCGCAGCCATTTTCTTGTAATTATTGGCTTATTTACCAATTATCACCCCTTGTGTTACTTTCCCTTTATCTCCAATCTTTTTTAATTTTGTTATCCTTATCTCCTACTATTTGCCAGTCTCATGTGCTTGCCCTCTTAGGCGACTCTTATGTGTGAAGAACACAGGTTCACTGTATTACAGTATTCCTTTGGCACACCGTATTGTGTGAAGACTATGCCGTTACTTTACTGTCCTCTGGGAGACATTCTTCTTGCCAATACTGCAATGACAACATTATCCACTAGGGGCATACATTTGCACTGCTTCACTGTACTATACACACTTCTTTCTTAAGATGGCTCTTGTTGTCTCTGAGTTCCTCTCAGCTATACCTCCTCCCTGATGCCGATACTTTACTGTCCTCTGGGAGGCAGTCTTCCTGTGCACACTGCAAGTCACTGGGGTTTCACCTCTGCTGTAGCTTTAATGTCCTGAACACACCCCTCTTATGGTGGCTTCCATTGACTCTGAATTTTTCCTTCACTGTACCTCCTCCCTGGCTATGCCCCCAGCCCCCCCTCTCCCTGCTCCTCACCTTCGTGTCCAATGAGAGGGGGAGTGGGCGGCACCCACCAGGACAAACTGCCTTTCCTTGTGTGGCCGTTCGAGTGAGAGTGGGGAGAACGTCCCCCTGCAGCGCCACACTCAGAGGCGCCGCGGAGACAGTTGCTCTTCAGGCCCCCACCTCTCCACAGGCTTCCTCCTGTCTCCGGATTATAAACGGCGCTTTCCGCTTCACAGGAAACGTCGCTAGGCTCCTCGGCATCTCCGTGTGCCCCCTCGTCGCCACTTGAAGAAGGGAGGCCACACTAAATAAACAAGTAAGTGTTTATTAACACAGAGCTCGCCGGTCGCCCCTCTCACTTCAAGCCGCCTTTAATTTTCTCTCCAACAGCCGTTCCTCGCTGCGGTCACGCGACTCTCATTCCGAACACAGCACGAGAGCATGCGCGACCGCCGCGAGATACTTTACATTCTCTACAATTATCTTTATGCACAAAAAGGATTGCTGTCTTTCAAGCTTGTGTCTTCCCGTATGTATTTGTTTCATATGATGTGACTGAACTCTAAGGGAATTACTGTAAGAACCTAATTGAAGGATACGGCTACAAATAAAATAAAATTTTTAGTTTCTGACTGTTACTGAAGAAAACCATGTGGCCTAGATATGTCAGCAAAAGGAAAAAGAGTGAGCCAGACATGTGATGTCATCAGTGATGTCATCAATGACATTTGTGATGTCATCTTTGATGTCCTGGGTGTTAGTCTCAGCAGTGCACGGTGGTGGCGCGAGTTATGGTTGCTTAGCTTACCATAACTGGCGAATTCCAAGGGTTTTTTGATTTTATTTGGAACCATAACATCCCTTTGACAAAGTTTTTTCACTGAATTTCATAGGTTTTTAGTAGCGCAACTTAACCATAACGTCCCTTTAATAAAGTTTTTTCATTGAATTTCATAGGTTTTTATTAGTGCAACTTAACCATAACGTCCCTGTAACATTTTTTTTAACTAAATTTTAAAGGTTTTTATTAGTGCAACGCCACCATAACATCCTTTTCAATAGATGAAGACCACTAACATCTTATGACCGCAGGCGTCCCGGTGTAGGAAGGAAAATCTTTTACCAAGATGGCCACCATGGAAAGGGAATGCAAGGTGGATAAAGAACACAACAGGGCATGAGCAGGGGGTGGGGGGGAACAGGGGAGACACATGGGCATGAGGGGGGGGTGAGAGGGAACAGGGTACAAACGGGGCATGAGCAGGGGGTGGGGGGGAAAAGGAAGGAAACACGGGGCATGAGCTTTGGTGGGGGGAACACGAGAGAGACACGGGGCATGAGCAGCGGGTGGGGAGGAACATGAGGGAGACACGGGGTATGAGCGGGGGGTGGGGAGGAACACGAGGGAGACACGGGGCATGAGCGGGGGGTACAGAGCACACACGGGACATGAGCGGGGGTGGAGGGGAAAGGAGAGAGACAAGGGGCATGAGCGGGGGGTGGGGGGAACACGAGGGAGACACGAGGCATGAGCGGGGGGTAGGGGGTAACACGAGGGAAACACGGGGCATGAGCAGGGGTGGGGAGAACAGGAGACAGACACGGGGCATGAGCGGGGGGTGCGGGGGAACAGGAGACAGACACGGGGCATGAGCGGGGGTGGGGAGAACAGGAGGCAGACACTGGGCATGAGCGGGGGGGTGGGGGGCAACAGGAGACAGACACGGAGCATGAGCGGGGGGGTGGGGGGCAACAGGAGAGAGAGACGGGCATGAGCGCGGAGTGGGGGAGTACAGGAGACAGACACGGGGCATGGGTGGGGGCAACAGGAGACAGACACGGGGCATGAGCGGGGGTGGGGGGAACAGAAGATAGACACGGGTCATGAGCGGGGGAGTGGGGGGCAACAGGAGAGAGACACGGGGCATGAGCGGGGGGTGGGGGTACAGGAGACAGACACAGGGCATGAGCAGGGGGTGAGGGGCAACAGGAGAGAGACACGGGGCATGAGCAGGGGGTGGGGGGAACAGGAGACAGACACGAGGCATGAGCGGGGGTGGAGGGAACAGAAGATAGACACGGGTCATGAGCGGGGGGTGGGGGTACAGGAGACAGACACAGGGCATGAGCAGGGGGTGAGGGGCAACAGGAGAGAGACACGGGGCATGAGCGGGGGGTGGGGGTACAGGAGACAGACACAGGGCATGAGCAGGGGGTGAGGGGCAACAGGAGAGAGACACGGGGCATGAGCAGGGGGGTGGGGGGTACAGGAGACAGACATGGGGCATGAGCGGGGGGTGGGGGGCAACAGGAGAGAGACACGGGACATGAGCGGGTGGGGGGAACAGGAGACAGACACTGGCCATGAGCGGGGGCGGGGGAACAACAGAGACAGACACGGGGCATGAGCTGGGGGTGGGGGGCAACAGGAGACAGACACGGGGCATGAGCGGGGGGTGGGGAGAACAGGAGATAGACACGGGGCATGAGCGGGGGGTGGGGGGCAACAGGAGACAGACACGGGGCATGAGCGGGGGTGGGGGGCAACAGGAGACAGACACGGGGCATGAGCGGGGGGAACAGGAGACAGACACGGAGCATGAGCGGGGTTGGGGAGAACAGGAGACATACACGGGGCATGAGCGGGGGGTGGGGGGCAACAGGAGACAGACACGGGACATGAGCGGGGGTGGGGGGCAACAGGAGAGACACGGGGCATGAGTGGGGGGCAACAGGAGAGAGACACGGGGCATGAGCGGGGGTGGGGGGAACAACAGAGACAGACATGGGGCATGAGCGGGGGGTGGGGGGCAACAGGAGAAAGACACAGGGCATGAGCGGGGGGTGGGGGGGCAACAGGAGACAGACACGGGGCATGAGCGGGGCGTGGGGGGCAACAGGAGACAGACACGGGGCATGAGCGGGGGGTGGGGGGCAACAGGAGACAGACACGGGGCATGAGCGGGGGGGAACAGGAGACAGACACGGAGCATGAGCGGGGGTGGGGAGAACAGGAGACAGACACGGGGCATGAGCGAGGGGAACAGGAGACAGACACTGGCCATGAGCGGGGGCGGGGGGAACAACAGAGACAGACACGGGGCATGAGCGGGGGGTGGGGGGCAATAGGAGACAGACACGGGGCATGAGCGGGGGGTGGGGGGAACAGGAGATAGACACGGGGCATGAGCGGGGGGTGGGGGGCAACAGGAGACAGACACGGGGCATGAGCGGGGGTGGGGGGCAACAGGAGACAGACACGGGGCATGAGCAGGGGGGAACAGGAGACAGACACGGAGCATGAGCGGGGTCGGGGAGAACAGGAGACAGACACGGGGCATGAGTGGGGGGTGGGGGGCAACAGGAGACAGACACGGGGCATGAGCGGGGTTGGGGGGCAACAGGAGAGACACAGGGCATGAGTGGGGGGCAACAGGAGAGAGACACGGGGCATGAGCAGGGGGTGGTGGGAACAGGAGACAGACACGGGGCATGAGCGGGTGTGGGGGGAACAACAGAGACAGACACAGGGCATGAGCGGGGGGTGGGGGGCAACAGGAGAAAGACACGGGGCATGAGCAGGGGGTGGGGGGCAACAGGAGACAGACATGGGGCATGAGCAGGGGGTGGGGGGCAACAGGAGACAGACACGGGGCATGAGCAGGGGGAACAGGAGACAGACACGGAGCATGAGCGGGGGGTGGGGAGAACAGGAGACAGACACGGGGCATGAACGAAGGGTGGGGGGAACAGGAGACAGACACGGGGCATGCGCGGGGAGTGGGGGAACAACAGACACGGGGCATGAGTGGGGGGTGGGGAGAACAGACACAGGGCCTGAGCGGGGGGTAGGAGGAACAGGAGAGAGACACGGGGCATGAGCGGGTGGGGGGAACAGGAGACAGACACGGGGCATGAGGGGTGGGGGGAACAGGAGACAGACACGGGGCATGAGCAGGGGGTGGGGGCAACAGGAGATAGACACGGGGCATGTGCGGGGGGTGGGGGGAACAGGACACAGACACGGGGCATGAGCAGGGTGGGGAGAAAAGGAGACAGACATGGGGTATGAGCGGGGGCCGTGGGGGGCAACACTGCTAAGACTGACACCCGGGACATCAAAGATGACATCACAAATGTCATTAATGACATGACATCACATATGTGGGCCACTTGCTTTTCTTCACAGACAATTCTAAGCCATGTGTTTTTCTTCATAGACAGTCGACATATGAACATTCAAAAGATGTTACATATATAGACGTTACCCTTGACACATGTGATAAAGTAATTGTCTTAGGGTTGGACCTTACCTCCTGCTACACATACACGGGGCAATGAACAGGCCTCAAAATATACAATCCATTTGTATACATGAACATGAATGCTAATGATATTTACATTTTCTGGTGATGTTGATGCTTTCTTCCTTACTTGAGTTTCCATGTATGTGCCTTACATTTGTATACACTTGGCTCTTCATATATATATTGTTTGTACTAACGGAGGAGTTTAGTAAGTATTCAATTGTTAGCTCTTTTTTCCATAATTAACATTAGTCAAAATTCTAATAGGAATGAAGTTATTATTTTACTGGCCAATATTACCAGATTAAAACTGCTGTACTTCTATGGTGCATAGTGGAGGCATTGCCTATGTGTATGTATGGATAAGTTCCTGTTTTAACAATTTACCATAACTGGTTAATTTCTGAGGTTTTTCAGTATTATGTAACCATAACATCCCTTAAACAAAGTTTTTTTTCAGTGAATTTGATAAGTTTGTATAACTGCAGCTTAACCATAAAGTCGTTTTAACAACGTTTCTTCACTGAATTTCATGGGTTTTTATTAGTGCAACTTAACCATAACGTCCATTTAACAATGTTTTTTCAGTGAATGTCATAGGTTTTAATTAGTGCGGCTTAAACCCTTTAACGTTGTTTTTCTGTGAATGTCAGAGGTTTTTATTATTGCATATCCCCTCCATCATACTGACCCCTCCCATGTGATGGTCGCGAAGCCCATGGACTATGCAAATGTCTGCGGACAGTGGACAGCATTCACACTGATCAAAAAAAGCAGGGGTCACCTTACCCTGTTGTATCTTTCAACCGACAAACACATATACATAAAAGAGCAATAGGTACATGTTCTAAACCCAAAAACAAGTGTGCACAGAAAATCTTCACTTCAAAATATACAAATATGTTTTCATTTAGTGCACCATATAATGGAATCCACCAACCAAAAAGCATAACTGTATACCTCATATTATCATCTCAGTACAACTCTCCTTACAGACTGAGAGACACCGGGCACTTATTTCAAAGAAGATCTTACAAAACATTAACTACTCTGTATTCATTTCCTTATTATTATCATTTGTTCTATGTACATATCTTATAAGGAAAAATCAGTATGTTTTTAATTTAACAGAAATGACAAGCACACTTCAATGGTTCGAGGAAAATGTCCCTAAAGAAGAAATGACTGATGAAAACATCTAATGGTATGTAGTACATTTTTTTAAATAAATCACTAATGTAATTTGTTGAAATCACAGTATAACATGCTTTTCTTTTTAAAAGTACATACTTGTAATGATAAAAACATGCCCAATTCCATTTGAGAAAATCTGAAGAATTAAACAGAGTCCCTAACCCCAAATATACATAATGAACTAATCAAATTATCAGCAGAAATCACAAACCGAATAATAATTGTATTCAGCTCCCAAACTTTGCTAAAAATCATGTCAAGGAAAACGTTTGCTATCACTGCCCTTCTTGTATCTGCACCTGTTCACCTTCTCCCAACCAATCATCCCCATCAAATTCCCCCAATTTAAATAAAAGACACTATTATGAAACCTCACTCCCTTCCTGCCCTCATGAACATTTTACAGCAATTCCCAATTCTCCCATACATGTTTCCCATTCCAATTCCCAATCTCTTTGTTAAATGAATGTTCGTTTTTTTACTGTAAATAAATGTGGTTATAGTCCAGTAACCGTTTTTTTAAAAAGCCCAATTATACATCCCGCAAATAGCACGACTGTCTGGGGTGTCCGCTCTCGAAATAGAGGTGCCCCCGGACACGAGCAATGTCCGCACATGTCTGTTTTTTGCATGACGCACAATTAATGAGTCCACGGACACCGTGCCTGTCCGGACATGTCCGCACCCAAAATGGATGTACCTCCGGACACGGCGCCTGTCAGGACATGTCTGCTCTTTTGTGGCAGAGTTTTGATTAGTTCGGAGAACCCACCCCTGTCCTGTGAACATTGGCATGCATGCGCACCTTGTCTCCTTGTGCCCCCAAACATCGCGCCTGTTTGCACATATCTGCTCTTGTGTGGCACACGTTTAATTATCTGGGAACACCACCCCTGTCCTGCGAACACTGGTGTGCATGCACACATCGTTGTCCACCCTGTAGCTGTCCGGCAACAGCCATGTGCCCACGCCTGTGTGGTGTGATGGAAGTGTTCGTGGACAGTGTCTATACCCACGGGCAGTTTAAAACTGCTTTTTTGGACAATCTAGGGTGTTTCAAGCTGAACCTTTACCCTTGCAGAGCTCCTAGGCCATGTTTTAGTTGATCTGGCAACTTTTTATAACTTTTGAAGCTCTATTTGTGACTCGTTAGTCTGCCGACAGCCGCGCAGTCCACGGACAGCTCATCTAAAAGGACCCACCCATTACTTTCCTTCATTCTCAATCTGGCTGTCCAGGAGAGAGCATTTGTGAAACACCTGCTCAGCGGAACTTTAAAAACGTGATTCAATGGCATCCACTATGGTCATCTCTGCAACCAAACTCCACCACCACCACCACCTGGAAGGCCTTGCAAGGGGAACAGGTGTGGAGATATCGAAGAGGAACAAGAGGAAAATGAAGATGAGGTAAAGGAAGTCCCTCTCTCCAGCTCCCATCGTGAGTCCTGGGTGTGACATCTTTTCACCACCATAGGAGGTGTACCGAAGGTTCAGACGCACAAGGATTGTTTCACTGAGTGTAAGCTTGTACTCAGTCATGTAAAACTGGGTCTGTACTCCTAGGGAACCATCTCCATGCAGCACCACACCAAGACATACCACAAGGGGGCAGTGAGAAAGGTGGTACCTTTTGAAGGCCGGAGTAGGCTGACGCCCTCTACCCCATCATCATTGTCCGCTCCTGTCACCAAAGAGGTACTCCTGTGGGCAGAGGATCCCAGCGGCCACCTCAAAGGCCATACAAAACACTGTTGGCCTTTACCTTTCCAGGGTCTCAGTGCTATGTATGTACTGCATAAACCAGTCTGTAGGGGGGAGCAGTTTCGGAGTCCTTTCAAGGCTGCGGTCAAGGAGCACGAGAAACACTGCCCCCTACCTGATTAAGGTCTGCCAAACATCTTCCTCTCTCCAACTGCCCCTCCGTCCCTGTGGTTGGAGTCCCTTCCCTCTCTTCCCTTACCTTGCCTCTCCTGAAAACCAAAAATAAGCAAAACAAATACAAAATCAATAAAACACAAAAAACGGTTCCTTTAGCAGCCACCTTTCAAAGTTACAAAAAAGAACAAACAAAAAAGGTTATAGGCCCCCTATACAGCCTGTAGAGTTCACGGAAAGTGTGGTAGTCCGCAGACATTCGAACAATTCCAGGCTTGGTGTGGTGGCATCAAAACCATTGCAATTTCTTTGCATGGGAAAATGGTGGCTATTGAAAGAACCTTTTTGTATTTGTTATTGTTATCTTTTTTTAATTTTAAAGTAAACTAAAAAACATTTCAATGAATTTAACTATTTCTTTAAACTTTCACAAAAAGTAGGTATTTTTTTCCTGTTGTTTCCATTTAATTTTTTTCACCTACTGAATAAAGCTTTGTATATTTACAAAAAACTGCTTCAAAGCATTCTGAATGTTCTGCTGAAAAATCTCAGTACCCACATCAGTAAGGTGTTCTCCATCTCTCCAGAAAATGTTGGCACTGTCAAATTTAATATTGTCATTATGGAAAAACGTCATGCCAACATCTCCCAAAAATGCACACAGAGCCTTATTGAAGTTGTGCCTTGCTTTCTCTGTTTGCAGACTGTAAGGGTATACATAGGGCTTTATTGCCAGCATATAGTATATAGCATTTTTGCCAGTATATAATATTGGATGCTTCATGTGTGAAGACTACATTAGAATACATAACTGATTAACATTACTAACCTTACTAAAGTGCTAATTTCTAACATGATAATGCAGTCTTATATGCACAATGAGGTAAAATCCATGTTTTGGGTGCACTGTTTAAAATGCATTTTTTCCATGAGGAAATGCACACTAGCATTTTATTCAGCTTGTTGAGAGCAGAAATATGCAGGAGGCAAAAGGAAACAGTTGCTTTGAAATCAAGCCTTCATTGTATTGAAAACGAAGGCTGGCACGGGGCACATTCTTTTTACACTGATTGGTAGAAATTGTAGGCAGACAAGCCACGTCAATAAAGGGCTGAGTCAAAGTTTTCCTAAGGAAGAGAAATGAGGAGAGTGGGCAGTTTGTGTTGGATTCAAGAGACAGATGGACAGTGCTGTCTCAAGAGGGTGGAGCGCTGACTTTGAATCTTATCAGTTGGCGCTCCCCACACATGTACGGGGAAGTTTCGCATTGAGACTGGATTGCAAAACACAGCAGGTTTGGGCAGGGAGTGCCAACTGATTAGATTCAAAGTCAGCGCTCGACCCTCCTGAGACAGCACCATCCGTCTGGGGGGAGAAGTTATAAGCCACCAAAAATGTGCTCTTCCTTTGAGTTGAGCAACTTAACCATAACTGCAGGGACCCTACTGCAGGCCCGGCAATAATGATAATCATACTAATCTTGGAATTAACTAAAGATGTGATCACATTGCTTCAGTGATTGTAAATGTAGAAAATGTTCTCTCTCTTCATAGAAATGTAATTGGTAGTCTCTACTATTAAAAAAAAATCATGAATATTACATCAAGGATTATCCTAATTACAACAGTGATTTAGAGCCTCTAATCTGTTTATTATTGGGTCCATTCATCATCAGTGGCCATTCCAGCATCTCAGAAGGAAATGAAGTCCCACTTGCAGCGAGCAAGAGATATCCTAAGTCGAGGAGAACTACATGTCACCAAGAAAAGATGTGCTCAGGTACACTAAGACTTTATTGGATATTAACTTAGTATACTACTCAAAAACTTTGCTTCCTAGATTAGTGCATGGATATTTTGACTTATCACGATTGCTCTATATAGAGCAGAAAGGCATTGGATCCCTTCACAATTACAGACAATCTTTATGATTGTGGAAAATCACAGCTTCTGCTGCATAGAGGAAAGCCATAAGAATTCACACAACCCATTCTGGGGACACAGAGGGCCTGATTCACAGAGGATTTTTCAATGGGATTGCGCCATTATAAAACGCTTCTATAAATCAGGCCCAAAATGGGAGTGTTCCTGTCCCTGTGACTCTGACATCAAGGGGGGATATGCAGTTGAGGGGGGTTTCTTGCTCTTTTGGTATCCTGTATGGTAAGTTGTGTACATACGTAACTTTTATATTATTATCAGGTAGGGAACCAGACCCACTAACTTTATTTGAGCAATCACATGCCTGTCATGTTTGTTATCTACCAATCCTGTTGGGAATTCTTCACAAGGCACACTATTAGGCAACAGGTTACAACTTCATGCAAAGAAATATTTTAAAGACATACATTAAAAACTAAGGCTGTGTCTAGTATTGGCTGTATTGTTCATGTAATGTATGGTGGACATTAGTGTAAATGTATTCTTTCTAAAAATTGCAGACCTCCATCCGAAGATGATGCTGTTCAGCACTTGTAAGTCAAAGGAACCACCATTACATGTGTTCTCTAATCTGTGCCCTCGCCTATGCAAAAAGGGAAATTACCAATGTGTATGCAGACCTTTAACCACAATGGATCAATAAATGCTTGCTGAATTCATTTTGCTGAATGGCAATTTTGGCGAATTGTTTTTGGCTGCTTCTGCACTTTATTTACCACAAACTACAGAGGGAGACTCCCCACATTCCCACTTTCATCCCCTTTCTATATACCTTACCCCAACTTACCATTGGTACATTTATGGTTCAAGCAGTAAAAGAAATTCAATGAAACTTCCATTCATCGATAGTGGGTAATACCACCACATTAACTATATCAGACAATACTCTAATCTTTCACTAACCTTCCCTGATGGAGGGGATTTTTTTTACCGACCTTGTTTTGCACTTGATTTTCTTATGATTTTGATGTTGCAGCTTCAGCTTCTTAAAATATCAGCTTGAACCAACGTTGGCTTACTCCCACTGCAATTTGCAGAAATAATAGAGTGGCACCCTTCGAAATGAATCCCAAATGTGTTGACACAAATGCTGAATTTATCTCTGCAATAAATACATTCACTTACCATGTCATTCAGTTGTATTGAGGAGAGCATGGAAATACAGCATTAAGAAGAATGCAGCTTCCTTATATACCACCTAGTGCTCCGCTACCCTGAATCTCTCTGGGAGTTCACAGACATTCTTGGTTGCATGATTATGTAGCGTAGTTGCACCCTACTCCCTGCCATATACAGACATGCATAGACAGAGAGAAAGAGTTGGGTCTGATATTACCATGTTCTGGTATGTGACAATGGCACCTAATAAATAGGCATACAAACTCTATTTGTATGCATGTGTGTTGTGCTGACTTGTAGTCATTGCGGAATACCTGGTTTAACAGTCTTGCTAATATCAGAATTCCAATGGCAATTTACAATAACTGTAGCCTTATGAAGTTTTGAAATTATCTACAATTTGTCTATTTGATCAAGTTGTTGGGACCGACCAGCATTGTACCTTTTAATTGGAAAAAATAGACGCAAACCTTTTCATATTGTTCATTCCTTGCATGCCATTGTTGGAGGTGCTGCTGAGAAAATTAGTAAACATGGAGGACGGATTTTGTTCTCAAATAAATATCCCAAAATTATATGTATAGTATTTATATCAGTCAATACAAGAATTTAAATCAGTAAAATTGGTCTGTAGTTTGCAGATCCATAATGACCGTTTTCTGGTTAATAGATCAGAATTGTCTAAGTATCTTTCGTGGAGCATGGAAAGTTAATTGTTTCATTCCATAATTTAACATTTCCAACAGAGTGATTTCTTCTGGGAATTGTTTGTAAATGGTGGCTATTAACTATCTAATTGAGGCAATTCCTCTGTCTGAGCTTTTTCGACCACTCCAGTAGTATATGGTTTGGTGAAGAAGTTTGTACCTTTGGCTTTGAGTGGGTTGTTGGTTTAGTTAATAAATCATTAATGGAGTGCAAATTAAAAATCATAGCATGAAATATCACTTCAAATAATGCTTTAAATGATTTATATTTGAAGATTTCAAACTTTAACTCTCCATGTCACGTCCTTGATATCATAGATGGCGGTTTTGGATGACAAATCTTGTCTGGCTTCACCTTCTTCCCAGTCACATTGTTAAGTGTGGAGAAGTGCATACTTTCTTTTCCAAGAGTGGTTGGACTCAGTTCCTATTTTACTACCTCACTGTTCTCCTCAGATCAAAGAAGACACACTCTGTTGTTTTCATGAAGGTCCAAGGTATTACATCAAGCAGTGCCAGTAACGCCCCCAACATGCCCCATGCGCAGGAAAAAAGCCAGTGAACTGCCTAATATAGAGCAAAGCGCAGCACCATCCATGGGCCAGCACACAGCACCCCCATCGTAATTGCATGAAAAATCTGCACGCACCGCGGACGCACCAGGCAAATCACGTGGAAAGGCCCGCGTGTACCCCTGTCACACCCCAGCGTAATCGCGTACCGCTGGTCGCACCAGCCAAATCGCATGGAAAGGCCCGCGCATAGCCCTACTGCACCCAAGTGTAATTGTGTACCCCGGTCGCACCAGCCAAATCGCGTTGAAAGGCTTGCGCATACCCCTGTCACACCTAGCGTAATCTTGTACCCCGGTCGCACCAGCCAAATCACGTGGAAATACCTGCACATACAACTGCCGCACGCCAGCGTAATCACATACCCCGGTCGCACCAGCCAAATCATGTGGAAAAGCCTGCGCGTACCCCTGCCGCACCCCAGCATAATTGCGTACCCTGGTCACACCAGCCAAATCGCATGGAAAGGCCTGCGCGTGCAGCTATCAGCCGTGAACACACCACACATACATCCCAGACCACAAGGGCCCCCCAACACCTGTGTCCATACCCCCCAGGCAACCCACACCACAAGGGCCCCCCCAACACCCATGACCACACCCCGCAGGCAGCCCACAGCACATGGGTCCCCCATCACCCGTGACCATACTCCCCAGGCATCCCACACCACATGGGCCACCCCAACACCCATGAGCATACCCCGCAGGCAGCCCACACCACATGGGTTCCCCCATCACCTGTGACCATACCCCGATGGCAAACTGCAGGCAGGCCCCGCCTCATGTCCGCCCACCTCCACCAGTGATGGAAACCTGCAGGCAGGTCCCGCCTCATGCCCCCCCATCCCACCAGTGATGGCATCCTGAAGGCAGGCCTTGCCTCATGCCCCCGGACCTCCACCAGTGATGGTAACCTGCAGGTAGGCCCCGTCTCATGGGACACCCCCCACCCCAAAACACATTGGACCAACATACAATCATGCAGCACATGTCAACAAAAAATGCCACCACACGCTGCACACCCCCAGTACACCTCAACACCCATCCATTGTTCATGTTCCCCAGTACATGCCCCATGTCATGGGAATCCTAAAATCATACATGCATGCATGTGTGCACATACATGTACAACATTGGTCCACTGCAGGGACACGCAACAGAGTCAAGGAAGAGTGAAACATGCACTAAACCATTGAGACCAGACACCACTTTGATTTAAATGAATAAAAGGATATATTATAAAACATGCATGAAAGTCACATTCATAAAAAAAGCAATAAAACCTGCATGAATCAAATCAATAAACAAAAGAAAGTGAAAACGCAAATAAAAGGGATGGAAAAAAATCCAAAAAGTGGTCCATGTCCAATAATGTATGTCCAAATAAAAACACAAATTGGAACAAAACCATTACTTCATGGTGCAAAATAAATGTGTCAAAGAAAAAGACAACTACATACAAACATCCAGGGTCCATGGTCCCAAAACATGTATGAACTCTGCAACAAAACCATCCAAAAAGAACTATATACAAGATGTTGAGCAAAGTCCTGGAACTCCAAAAAATAGGCAAAAAACAAATGAAACCTACTCCTAATGAACTATGTACAATGGCAGCGACCTAGTCCTCTGACTCACCATTTCCCCCCAAGGTCTTGGCTAGGCCATCATCGAACTCTGCGTCGATTTCCAATAGGCAGCCCTGTGCTCTCCCCTCGAGGGCTTGCAGGGACTCCAATGTGCTCCTCCCAAACTCCCTGCAAGACTCCTCAAGTAACTCAGCCCACCTCTCTGCCCGACGCAGAGTATTCTCCGCCCTGGCCATAGTGAGTCGTGCCCCCTGTGCCCGCTGCCGCTCTGCTCCAATCTGCTGGCCAAATCGCTCCAACATCGAAGACATCCCTCCCCTCCTTTGGAAGCCCCGAGTCCTGTTGCCTCCTAGACCGAGCCTGCTGCCGCCGAATAGCCCAGTGCCTGCACCACCGAGACAGCCTCTGGGATGATGAAAACCCCTGGGGCTGTCGTGCATGTGCCCTGCTGCTTGCTGCCTGCTCTTCCACCATTGCTACATGTCCTGTCGCAGGATGGATCTCTGTGGTGACCACCTCTGCTGATCCTCCTTCGACTCCCGATCCTGGCAGGGATGTGGTCTTCACCAGACTGGCCACTGGGGCTGGGACAGGTACACAGGGGGCCCTGGTGGTATATGGCCCAGAAGACAGCAGGGAAGATGACTGGTGCACAGAGGAGGCAGACGATGTGGGGGTCACATAAGTGGCCAGCCCATGCACCCATTGCGATACCAGGAAATGTGCTAGCCAGTTCATGAGATGGCAGATCTCCTTGTGATGATGTGCAAGCCCCAATTGGAAGCCTGCAAATCATAACGGATGGAGTCTGCCCACCTCGTTATACCAGCTAGCACAGGTTCCACCCTGTACTGAATGGAAACATCTGCAGGCATTGGTGTTTCCGTCTGGGTGGAAACATCTGCCACCTGCGGATAGGTCCAGCCTGGGGCATGCCCGCAGGTGCATACTGGTGCAGTCGCAGTACCAGCGACAGGATTAGGCACAGGCCCCTCCACAGTGACCTTCCCTGCCTACAGCCCCTGGACTGCACCAGTCACACCTACGTCATCACCCCTGCTGGGCCACATGTACTGGGCTGATGTGGCCTCCTCATCCTCTCCCTCCCCCGCCAACCAGGATGCCTCCCCACTGCCTTCCGCAGTGTCTTGCCACTGTTTGGGCTCACCTGTCCCTCGCACTGCTGAGGAGTCCACCACCTTCACCCTCTTGGACGTACCCTCAGCAGCTGTGGCCACTGACTTGGTCACAGCACCAGTCTCCTCGCTCCCGGAAGATGACAGTACCTTGGTAGGCAGACTGGGCCTTGCGTCTACGACTGGTGGAGGCATCCCTGCTGCCTTGCAGCACCGTGCCTTATCTGCCCTCTTCTCTCATCATCGATGTGGATAGAGAAACGTAGAACACAAACATCAGGGTACTGAACACATGTGTGTATGTCACAATGTTAATGTACATCAGTGGCAGAGGTCACAAGCATCCTCACCATCCACTACACGCAGGGAAGTTCTATTCACACACATGCACAGTCATGTCTCTCAATCAAAACAGACATTCACATCCTTGGACAAGGCACTGGCAGCACCTCAGAATTGTGCCCCCAACTCACACACATCATCCCATTCACACACATCACCTGACAGTCATGAAACAGGCCATGGAGATATAACATCATGGTGCACTCAAGGGCAAATAGGCAGCGTGAGGCAATCACAAATCAAGAACTCAAGTAACATACATCCCAGAGTGTTGGCCAGTCACACACTCACTACTCAAACACACACACATGTACACCATGCATGTCCATGATGTTGACATCAGCACCCATGTGTCATACCTCTCGCCTGCCCTAGTCCAGGCAAAGGTATGCAAACATGTGTGCGTTGTTACATGCTGGTGCGCATCATGCATAGCAACCCAGACACCATTGATGTGGCGCACGCTTGAATGGACTCACATGCAGCATTGTCAGGGACATGCACACAGACATCTGTACAGGATGCATGCCAGACATAAGGCCAAGTTGCACACTCCAGCCACACGTCAACATGCACATGCACTATGGTGGACAAGAACACATGAACACTTAGCAGTTGACTCTAGACGGAGAACCAACTCCAAGACATGGGCATACAGCGCTGGGTAGAAGTGCTCCAGGACACTCATCTCGTCGGTGGATAACCGGCCCCAGCGCCGCACTCGATCATCACCAGCCTTGACGAGGCACTGGGCCTTATTGTGGGTACTGGACTTGAAGTCTTCCCAGTGCTTGTGGACATGATGGTAGTCGTGGGGTGCCACCCCCTCCGCGTTGATGGCACCCACGATGTCTCCCCAGATCTTCTTCCATCCTTAATTGCTGACTTGCGATGGTCCGAGCAAGAGGGCATCATGATGCCCCAGGACTTGCTCCACCAGGATGCCAACTTCCCTGGGTGAGAAGCTGACAGCCCTCTGCCTTTCTGCCGGTGGGTTGCCAAATGCCTCAGATGGTGTTGTGTCAGACATGGCAGGTGTGGGTGGGCAAGGCGGTCCTGAGGCTGGGCTGTGGAGTGGTGGTATGGAAGTTGGGAGTCTTCAGGATCAGCAGAGGTGGTCACAACGACAAGATCACTGGCAATGGCTTCAGAGCAGGCACCAAAATGCAGGGCACATGGGCAGCAGGCACACAGAGTGGGCTGGCAGCAGCAGAGGGCTCGTAGGAGGCAGCTCGGGCCAGTTGGAGGCAGGTACATTGGTTGGTAGATAGGAGCTTGGGTCTTTTGTGTTACTTGCATTGCCAGCCAGAAACAGAGTGACTCTGCACGTGTGGAAACAGTGCGTAAGCGTGAAATCAGAGGAAAGGCCCTAAGCGCCTAACTTACGTGAAACGTGCTGAACGTTGGACGTGTGGACTTTGTTTCCACGTGATCTCTTCACTGCATGCAAGCCTCTTCTTTTGGTGGGGGATTGCCTCCGTGCACACGTGCGTGTATTTTTGAGGCTGATGGTGAGTTGCGTATGCATTTTGCATTCTGGGGTGCCCCTTTGTGTCGTGTAACCCCTTATTTAACATCACTGTAGCTTACACGGCCTTTGCGTACATAGTTTTTGTGTTGCTGGGTGCCACAGCGTACTGTGTTCGTTTTTTTTTACACGTGGGTTGCAGAGAGGTCGCATACACATTTTTTTCATATGTGGAGTGCCTGTGCATTACGTGGCCTGTTTATTTTTTCCCCAGGGGTTATATTGAGCCTTGCTGGGGCATACTGGTATGTTTCACTTCACGTACACTGCCCCCTCACTCAGATTGCCCAGGGCAATCGATAGCTGCACCTCCCATTGCACCATTCCATCTGTGCCATGACTGGGAGGGCAACTAGTGGGAAAGGAGGCAAAGGTGGCCGGGGTGGCAGAGTCGCGCTTGGTGGCGGAGGCGCCCAAGGTGGCGGAGGTGTGCAAGATGGCGGAGATGGTGGAGGTGCCCAAGGTGGCGGAGGTGTCCTGCCCGTGCAAGGAGAGCCATGCCCCCCACCCAACAGGGTCAGGCAGCTGTAGCAACCACCTCCCAGCCTCCAGGTCACTCATAGTGCTCCCCACCCCAGTCACGGAGATGCAGGGGCAGATGCCATCCAT